>NW_006399949.1:3772581-3833814 GCF_000299155.1 Elephantulus edwardii
ACTGGGGTAATCGGGATGGGAGTGTTGGAGACAGTGTGATTGGCATAGGACAGAGCAGAGTTTAGGGCTCTTGTATATAGGGTTGCTATGAGTCACAAGCGACTTGATGACACATAACAATAACAACAACATATTTTCATCTGTATATTTCACAAAAGCAAGTTCTTTAAAGGAAGCCTGAAACTGACCCTCATTTTCTTAAGATTCCTCATATTGATCTAGTTTTGAATTACATTCCACTTCTGAAGAAATCTTGAATAAAGTGTGTAGAATAGTGGATCCATACAAACATTGTTTAATGACTTTCTGCCTTCAGAATTTATTATAAAATTAAGGATTATTTTTGAACCTGATGAAAATCAGTCTTCACTGAGGTTATCAATTTTATTTTGCTGGTTTTATCTAAAGCTTTGACTTTGATTTATTTATTATTAAAGCAACAAGCACACATATCTCATTTTTTTTATGTGCCATCGAATCATCGTGGACTGATAGTGACCCTATGAAGAATAGCTCTGAACTCTGCCCTATCCTGAAACAACCTCCCAGTGTCTGACACATCTGCCCCCATTACCACAGTCACTGTGTCAATTTCTTCCAGTGTTTTCCTCTCTTGTGCTGACCCTCCACTGTTCTAAGCATGTGTCCTTCTCCAAAGATTAGCCCCTCCTGACAACATGTCTAAAGTAGATGAGGTAGTTTCAAAATCCATGCCTCCAAGCAACAACCTGGTTTCACCCTCATCCAGGACAGACCTGTTTGTTCTCTTGAAAGTCCATGGCGTATGTTCAATACCCTTCTCTAAACACCACAACTTAATGGAATATACAACAACAATAATAACAAAAGTTACCTTTACTGATGGAGCTTTTAATGACCTAGATATAATAACAATAACTCTGAATATTATACTAAAACTTTATCTCCAAGGTTGATTTTAGTGAAAAGGTTTAGAAATTGAGTTTAAACTGAACTGAATAATCTCAACAAAACAACTATCTTTAGAAAACTAAACCATGATTTTAAATCACTTATGTCAGATAATTAAATACACGCTTCAGTCTTCTGATCAATGTTTTAATAAGAAGGTTTTTTCTACCTTTTAAAAAACGCATTTTGGGGTGTTATTTTTAATGTTTTCCACAACTTTGTTTTCAGTGGTTTATTACAAGCATATAAAAACCCAACAAACATCAAAATGATTGATATGAGGCCATTAATTGTTTAAATCTCACACTCTTTTGGGTGTCTGAGGCTGTAAATCACATGGGAGCAGACTATTTCTCTTTCTCCTGAAGAGCCGCTGGTGTATTGGAATCTGTACAGAGATGCGGCCTAAGGGTTAGTGGAGCAAGCCCTGGCGTACTGGGCCATCAGAGTTCCAGACAAGAATATATATGTGTTGTGTTGTGTACCATGGAGTTGGAACCGACCCATAGCTGACCCTCCAGCAGATTTTCAGAGACAGTTAATCACACAGGAGGACATTGCCCATCCATCTCCTGCAGAGTAGCTGGTAGCTTCAAGCCACATACCTTGGGGATTGCAGCACAGCTTCTTGCCACTAGGCCACATCTATCTTATATTGGCTTCCTGTTATATGTTGTTGTTGTTGTTATGTACCTTCGAGTCGCTTGCGACTCATAGTGACCCCACGTACAACAGCCCTAAACCCTGCTCTATCCTGCACCCATCACACTGCCTCTGACACCTCCATCCCGATTACCCCAGTCACTGAATCAATCCACCTCATAGAGGGTCTTCCCATCCTGTGCTGTACCTCTACCGTCCCAAGCATGATGTCCCTCTCCAAGGACCCGTCTCTCCTTACATGTCCAAAGTATCTCAGATGAAGCCCCAGAATCCTTGCCTCCAAGGAGCAGCCTGCTTTAACCCTCTCTAAGATGAATCTAGTCTTGCTAAATTTTATTATTGATTCTAATGGGTTACCTATCTCTTTGGGGTAGATCTCTT
Source organism: Elephantulus edwardii (assembly GCF_000299155.1). Lineage (NCBI taxonomy): Eukaryota > Metazoa > Chordata > Mammalia > Macroscelidea > Macroscelididae > Elephantulus > Elephantulus edwardii. The sequence continues at coordinate 3,774,556 of NW_006399949.1, forward strand.
AAGCATTTATAAATTTCTATTCCTTTTTATTCTTTAGGAGTTACTTGCTTAATCAATAAATATTTATTGTTCTAAATAGGACTTCCAATACAATATTGACTATAATTACTAAGAGCCAATATTCTCTGTTATTATTAATCTACAGGGGACATTATCATTGTGTCATTGAGTATAAGATAATATTGTTGCTATTGTAGTGTTAGCCTGTCCAGTCTTTCTGACTCAGGGTAGTCCATGGGGAGTTGCACTGCTTACCCAGACATAGCATCTATCTTGTGGATCAAATTCACCAGTCATTGTGTAGGAGAAAGATGGGCAATCTCCTTCCATGTGATTTATGGCTTCTTAGGATCAACTATGTGTTGTTTCAATGGAGGACAATGAATTTTGAGTTGAAAGACAAGGTACAACTATCTTTAGGCTGTTTTTTGGATTTATTATTATTATTTATTTTTATTATTATTATCAGGTCTTTTAATCCACAAGCCTGCTGTTGGGTTTAAACTGCCAACCTTTTGTTTAGTAATAGGTTGATGATTGTACCCCTGGAGCTTCCTAAGTAACCACTGGCTTCCTTAAGTTTAACAATGTTATTGTTGTTGTTGTTGTTGTTGTTTTGGCCACTTAACTCTGAGAAGAATGAGAATCCCAGAACATTTGATGATGCTTATGAGAAACCTATACTTGGACCAAGAGGCAGTTGTCAGAACAGATCAGGGAGACACTGCAGGTTCAATACTGGGAAGGGTTTGCTAAGGATGTGCCCTATCTCTATACCTTCTCAATCTATTTGCAGAAGAGATCCTCCAGGGGGCTGGACTGTAGGAGGAAGAATGTGGCATCAGGATTGGAGGAAGACTCATCAACAACCTATGTTATGCAGACAACACAACCCTGCTTGCTGAAACTGAGGAGAACCTGAAGCGCTTGCTGGAGAAAGTCAGAGACTATAGCCTTCAATATGGATTGAAGCTTAACATCAAGAAAACAAATAATTTAAAAGCGATGTATGATAGGGTATTATGGTTATCACAAGAGTCCACAATTAAGGTTGCATAGTGGAATGTACTTGGGGCTGCGGGAGGGATGTGGGGGGATTGTGTCCCAGGGAGGGAGTGTTTCTTTTACTTTTGAAAGAGAGGAGCAAACGGGGAGGGGGCTGGGGGGGGAGAGAAGTGCAGCAATGAATTAATGGAAATACAAAATCTCTGTAAATGCTCATTAAAATTATTACAAAAAAATAATAAAGCTTAAGAAAAAAAAAAAGAAAACAAAGATTCTCACCACTGAGCCAATTGGCAGTATTATGATTGTTGTTGAAGAGACTGAGATTGTTAACAGCTTTAGTTTGCTTGGCTCCACAATCAACACTCTTGGCACCAGCAGCAGGAAATAAAAAGTATAACATTAGTTTGAGGTTTTCTATAGATTATCTTTACAAAATTGTAGGAGATTTGCTTTTTCCTCATTGTTAAATTATTATCATGTTTTTAATATGACAAACTTTTTTCTGACTCTATTCAGATTACTATTTTTTTCCTTTCATTCTAATAAGTGGTAAATGGAATTAATTGATTTTCAAATTTGCACATATTTTACATTACCAACTAGGATTTAAAAAAAAAAATTTATGCATTACCAAATTTGGCATTCTAATAATTTTTACTCAGATGTTTACACCTATGCTCATGTGCAATATTGAATGGGCTTTTAGTGGTCTGAGACCACCAGCTACTCCTCAGGAGGAAGATGGACAATCTCCCCTCACCCCACCCCCCTGCCACTTACAGTCTCCAAAAACCTACTGGAGTGTCAGCTATGGGTAGATTCTGACTTGACACTAATGATTTTGACTATCGTGATGTCTGGAGTATAGTTCCAGAAGAAATTAGTTGAGTCAGTAAAGTCAAGGACTAAAAGTCCTTAGAGTTCTTCCTGTTTGACTACCACCAGCATGATGGCTTTGCCTGCACACTGTCAATACCCTCAGAGTTAAAAGTGAGTTGTTCTGGTTGCCAATATGTTCATCTCATCTGTAAGCTGCTTAGTTGCTCATCGATTTGGTATTTTTACATAGAACACATGGCACTAGGACCTGCTCCTGCACAAAAACAGGCTTGCAGGTATAAACACAGACTACAATACCAAACAAATGACAGGTTTGGCCTAGTGGTAAGAAGCTATACTGCAATCTCGAAGGCACAAGTTTTAAATCCACCCATTGCTCTGCGGGAGAAGGATGGGCAATCTCCTCCAGTGTGATTTACTCCCTCTGCAAACCCACTGGAGGGTCAGCTATGGATCAGTTCTGATGTGATGGAAAACAACAACAAACAATGTGTGGGTGGCAGAGATTGATCAATATTTATGATTGTTGTAGTTGTTAGGTGCCTTTGAGTCAAATATGACTCATAGTAACCCTATGAACAACAGATCTGAGCTTTGTTCCTATCCTGTTCCATCTTTCTCATCTCTGACACACTTGAAGCCATTGCTACAGTCACGTTGTCTAACCATCTCATTGAGGGTCTTCTTCTCTTTCACTAATTCTCCACCTTTCCAAGCATGATGTCCTTCTCCGAGGAATACCCTCTTCTAGCAACTCAACCAAACTAGTGAGAACAAATTTTGTCATATTGACCTCCAAGGGCTATACTGGTTGCATTGTCTCCATGACATTATCCATTTATTTTTTGACAGTCCATGTGATATTAAGTACTCTTCTACCACACCAAACCTTAAAGGCATTAATTCTTCTCTCATTCTTATTAATTTTCCAGCTTTTACACACTGAGAAAGTGATGGAAAATGCTATGACTTGAATTATGCACACTCCTTACTCTTCAAATTGACATCACTCCCTCTCAGTAATTTGGAGAGGTCCCTGGCAGAGGATTTGACCAATACAGTGTGTTTCTTGCTATCCTAACTGCTGGTGCCAAGGGAGTTGATTGTGGATTCATGTAAGATGCAATATTTGACAATTTCAATCTTTTCTCCATTTATAATGAGGATGCCTATTGGTCCAGTGGTGAGGATTTTTGTTGTCTTTATGTTGAGAAGCAATCCATATTGAAGACTTCAGTCTTTGATCTTCTGCAGCAAGTATTTCAAGTTTTCACTTTCAGCAAGCAAGGTTGTGTTATCTGCATAAAGATGAGTCTTCCTCTGATCCTGATGCCACAATCTTTTTAACAGAGTCCAGCTTCTCAAATGATTTGCTCAGAGTACAGATTGCATTGGTATGGAGAAATGATAAAACTGTGACTCATCACTTCCTTAATTTTACTAATTTTACTTTATTCCTTTTTTGTAAAGACAACAGCTTATTTGTCAAGGTATAGGTTTCATAGGAAAATAATAAAGTGTTCTTGGATTTCCATTCTTCTCAATAATAGTTTGTTAGGGTCCACATTACCAAATATCTTTGCTTAGTCAAAAAAACAGAAATAGATATTCTTCTGGTATTCTTTGCTTTGAGCCAGGATCCATCTGACACCAGCAATGATATCCCCATTGCCACAGACCCTTTTAAAACCTGTCTTAACTTCTGGTGAATCTCTACCAATGTCCTGTAATAGTCTTTTTTTTTTTTATGATCTTCAGTAATATCTTATTTGCTTGTGATATTAATGATACTGTTCGATAATGTCCATATTCTATTGGGTCACTTTTCCTGGGAATAGGGACAAATATGGATTTATTGCAGTCAGTAGGCTGAGAAGTTGTCCTCCAGTTTTACTGGCATAGACTGGTGAGCATATCCAGGGCTATATCTGTTAGCTGAAATATGTCAATTAGTACTCAATCAATTCCTAGAGTCTTATTTTTTTTTTTTTTGCCAATGCTTCCAGAGCAACTTAAACTTCTTTTATTACCATTGGTGCTTTTTCATATAGTACTCCCTGAAATGTTGCAGTGTCAACCAATTTTCTCTGGTGCCTTGACTGTGCATTCCTTCCCTCTTCTCTTGATGCTTCCTGGATCACTCAAGATTTTGCTTTTTATATTTCTCACTCAATATAGTAACTTGAGGCTTGACTTAGGTTTTCAGTTTTTTCAATGGTTATATTTGAAACTCAAACACAAAACAACTTCATTGCTATCAAATCAGAACCAGCTTATAATTGACCTTTCAGTGGGGTTTCAGAGGCTATAAATTAAGCGGGAAGAGACTGTTCATCTTTCTACTACAGAGATGTTGGTAAAGTCAAACTGCCAGAAAGGCACTTCTTTTGGTTAGTAGCACAATCCCTATGGCCTAGGCCACCAGACCTCCTTTCAACAACTAGTACACACTATTCTAGAACATTCAGCAGTGTGCTTTCACTATTACTAAAACACACTGTCTCCCCTCTGGCCATTTCCTTATATCTTTATTAAAATTGTATCCTTAAATCCTATACACACAGGAAATGTTAAACATTAAATACAAAGATAAATATTGTCATGTTAGCCATTAGAAAAGAAGGCAGCATTTTGTTGCATTTATTGCCTAAGAGAAAAAAAAGTCACCAATACTTGACAGCAAACATTCTTTCTAAAATGTCTAAAATGGGAAGAAATAGGTCCCCTTGCACCATTTTACAGAAATTTGATCAATTAAAAAAGAAAAAACCTGCACCTTAAAGAAATTATTTGGCTCAAAAACTTGACCTCTGGGTAGCTCTTTCTCAGAAAATTATTATTAATTCATCTTGATTTGCATGCTTAATCAATTTCAAACTGTTAAAGCTAGTTGAAATCCTCTATTTCAAGATCTTTGGCTTTGGTGATTGGTGAGTGTATTTGTAAAGTATTAACAGGTCTTCTTTGAATACATATGAGTAGTATCCTAACACTCACAGCATTGTACTTTAGGATGTTGTTGTTAGGTACCATCAAGCTGAGTAAGAGTCATAGACACCCTATGAGCAACAGATAGGAACCGTGTCCTATCTGTGTCAACCTCACAATCTCTGACATACTCAAGCCTATTCCTATAGTTACTGTGTCGCTCCAATTGTTGGGGATCTTCCACTCTTTCATCATCTCCCTCTCTCTCCTTTCCAGGCATGATGTCTTTTAAGGAATAGCCTTTCCTAGAAACATGTCCAAAGTATGCAAGATGAAGCTTCTCCATCCTTGCCTCTGAAGAGCACTTTGTAGGTTTTCCAACACATATCTGTTCGGGTTTTTTGGCAGTCCTTTAGATAGTTAGCATTATTCTCCAACAACACAGTTCAAAAGCATACATTTTTCTCCTGTCATCCTCATTTAGCTCTCAGCAGTATAACAAGAGATTGAAACGGCCATGGCCTCTCTTCATATATGATTAGGCAATATATGTATGACAAAAAACTGAACAAGGGTGGGGACTGCTGGGTGAGGTGAGGGCAGGCATGGGAAAGAAGAAAATGTGCAACAACAAAAAAGGGAAAAATACAAATTAAAAAAGTTAACTGGAGGAAGGAATAAAAGAGTGAGGTAGGAAAATGTGCAACCATGAAAGAATGAAAATCCAACTTTTCTGTAGACTTTCATTAGAATTACAATAAAATAAACAAACAAAAATGGATCTTGATAGTAGAAAAATGTGGACCAGGACTTCAAACTCCTAAACTTCCCTTCCCTCCAAAAAAACCTAATCACAAACTAGGACCTGAATCAAGTGCACGTTAGTCCTCAAACTAATATCATTGCTCCTCCATAATCTGGTCTATAATTTGCTCCATAATTTGGAGAGGTCCCTGACTGATTGATGACTTTGGTCTTCTGACTGTTAGTACCAAGTATATTGCTTGTGGATTCAAGTAAGATGAAGTAATTGACAGTTTCAATCTTTTCTCCAACTATTAAAATCTTACCTATAGGTCCAGAGGAGAGATTTTTGGTATTTTTGACATTGAGATGCAATCCATATTGAAGGCTGTGGGTTTGTTTTGGTTTTTTAAATTATTTTCTCCTCCCTTTCAGCAAGCAAGATTGTGTCATCTTCACCTTCAGTCTTCCTCTGATCCTGATGTTACATTCTTCTCCATAGAGTCCAGCTTCTTGAAACATTTGCTCAGCATACAGACTGAATAGGCATGGAGAAAGAGAACCCTGATGCATAACTTTCTGAATTTAATCCACATAGTATTCCCTTGCTCAGCTCACACAACAGCCTCTCGGCCTAGGTAAAGGTTTTGTGTGAGCACAATTAAATGTTCTGGGATTCCCATTCTTCTCTCCTTTAGCCATAATTTGCTATGATCCATACAGTCAAATGTCTTTGCATAGTCAATAAAACACAAATGTATTTTCTTCTGGTATTCTTTGCTTTCAGCCAGGATCCGCCTGACAAAATTAATGATGTCTGCTGCCATAGCCTCTTCTAACTCCAGCTTTAACTTCTGGCAGTTTTCTGTTTATGTAGTTCTAGCCATTTTTGATGCTGAATACACTACCACTCCTCTTTAATTTTTTTGGTATAATCTCAGATGATTATCTGATTCAAAATGGCTAACACATTGTATTTCCCCTGATTAATACCTGGTATGTAGTTCTGTATGTCTTCTATTTAATTTTTTTACAGCATATCCAATTTTTCCTGGATTCATACTTTGCACATTCCATGTTACGACTACTGAAAAGTGATGAAGACATGAAGCATTTATGGCAGAAGATCAAAGGCTACAGCCTTAAATACGGATTTAGAGCTCAACATTAAGAAAATAAAACTTGTTACCACTGGACCAATAGGCAATATTAGAATTGTTGGAGAACATTTTGAAGTTGTCAACATTTTCAGTTCATTTGGAAACATAATCCACACACTCTTAAGTTGCTTTGTGTTGTTGTTGTTGTTGTACACCATCAAGTCAGAATCAACTCATAGCTGACCCTCTGGTGGGATTTCTGAGGCAGTTAATCATAGAGTAAGAGACTGTCTATCCTTCTTCTGAGGAGAAGCTGGTGGATTTGAATTGTGTAAAATGAGGAAGACCTGAAGCACTTACTGCAGAAGGTCAACGACTGCAGCCTCCTATATATGGATTGAAGCTCAACAGCAAGACAACAAAGATTCTCACCACTGGGCCAATTGGCAGCATCAATATGGAGGGTGAAGAGATTGAGATAGTTAACAGTTTTAATTTACTTGGCTCCACAACCAACACTTTTGGTAAGAGCAGCCAGGAAATCAAGAAACGAATTGCATTGCAAAAGTCAGCTGTGAGGGACCTCTTAAGAGTACTGAAGAGCAACGACGTTAGGCTGGAGACTCAGGTGCACCTGATCTGGGCTATAGTCTTCACAATTACGTGCTATGCATCAGAGAGTTGGACAATGAATAGGGTTGATAGAAAGAGAATTGATGCCATTGAGCTGTGGTGCTGGAGAAGAGTATTGAATATACCATGGCCTGCTAGGAGAACAAACAGGTTTGTCCTGGAGAAGGTGAAGCCGGAATGTTCCTTGGAGTCAAGGATTCTGAAGCTTTGTCTGACATACTTTGGGCATGTTGCAAGGAGGGACTGGTCCTTAGAGAGGGACATCATGTTTGGCACAGTGGAGGAGCGGTGAAGGAGAGGAAGACCTTCGATGAGATGGATCAATTCTGTGTCTAGAGTGGTGGGAATAAGTGCATTTGGGATGGCTAGGTTGGCGCAGGATAGAACAGTGTTTAGAGCTCTTGTACATAGGATTGCTATGAGTCGCAAGCAACTCAATGGCACATAACAACAACAACAAAACACTAAAGCATAGCTTTTTACCATTAGGCAACCAGAGCTCCCTCCGTTGGCAGTAGCAGTAAAAAAATTCAAAGGGCCTGTTGCATTGGAAATAATATGTTGTATAAGATCTGTCTAAAATTCTGTACATCAAGTATATCAGTTAAAAGACTAAGGTGGATTTGATCCAAGCAATAGTATTTGCAGTTGCTTTACACACATTTGAAAGTTAGAAAAGAAATAAGGATGACGAATGAAGAATCAAGAACCTGAAATTGTGATGTTGATAGAATATACCATGAACTGCCAAAATAGCAAATAAATCTATTTTGGAGAAAGCACAACCAGGGCGTTCCTTAGAGACAAAGGTGGTAACACTTGTCTCTCATACTTGATCCATGTTGTCAGGAGGGGCAAATCTTTGGAAAAAAGACATTATGCTGGGAAAGGTCATTAGAAAGTGAGGAAGACCCTCAAGGAAATGGGCTGACACGGTGACTATGATAATGAGTATGGCCCAGAGTGTGAGGATGTTGCAGAAGAGGGCACAGTTCTAATCCATAGAACTATCTACATAACTGATCTCTAGGGTCACCATGAGTGGGAGTTGACTCAATGGCACCTAAGAACAACTTCTTCAACCAAAACTCTGATTCCTGTGTGAATGTGATCAAAATAAACTGTCTCATTTTCCTCAAGTAGAAGATAAGGGGGCTGGACCAGATAATATTGAAGCTCTCCTCTAAATTTTGTCATTTTGATTATTAGAAACACCTTTCTATATGACATCTATCAGCTGCTCCAAGAGAAAATTACAGGCAATTTCCTCATGTGTCATTTATAACCTCTGAAAACCCAGTATATAACTGCAAGCCAATTCTAATTTGATGGCAAAGCATTTCTGTTCTTTTAAGTATGAGACAGTTCTCTGTCCTTCACATTTCCTATTTATATGTCAGATGAAATAGGCCTGAAGCTTCTGAAATTTATATTGAAAACGTCTTTATATTTTGGTATTGTTGTATTTTCATGTCTATTGTTTTTTCACTTGCCTAACATTATGTTGTTGTTATTAAGTGCTGTCAAGTTGCTTGTGTCTCATAGTGACCCTATGTACTCTGAACCCTGTCCTATCTTAAGCCAATTTCATTGTCTCTGACACATTTACCCCCATTACACCACTCACTGAGTCAATCCATCTCATCCAGGGTCTTCCTTTCTTGTGCTGCCCTCTACGCTTCCAAGCATAATGTTCCTCTCCAAGGACTTGGTCCTGCCTTGCAATGTGTCCAAAGTATGTCAGTTGGAGCTTCGAAATCCTTGCCTCCAAGGAGCAGCTTGGTTTTACCCTCTCCAGAATGGACCTCTTTATTCTCTTAGCAGTCCATAGTATATTCAATATTCTTCTGGTCCAGCACACAGCCCAAAGGCATTGAATCTTCTTCTGCCATCCTTCATCATTGTCTAGCTCTGATCCACAGTGAGTAACTGTGAAGACATGGCCTGGATTTGGCACACCTTAGTCTCCATACCGACATCTGAAAACTCTATGTTTCTTAAGGACACTTCTTTTAATGCAGTTATCCTATTTTATCTATTGCCATTGAGTCTATTTTGATACATAGTGACCCTCCAACAGTCTCCAAGGTTATAAATCTTTATAGGAGATGATCCATCTTTCTCCTACAGAGCAATTGTTGGATTGAAACCACCAAACTTTTGTATTGCAGCCCTCACTATGCTATTGCTTACAAAGGGATAGAGAAGGAGAAAAATGTCATCCTACAGTGCAGGCAGATCTGAAACTAAAGACCAATTCTATAGTTAACTCTGTATAATGTTAAACAAGCAGTGAAATCACTCTATGTCTCGATGTTTTCCTGTTTAAAATATTTTAAGAATGAAAAGGACTAATTATTCAATACATCATTGTCATTGTGTTGTTGTTACCCTATGTACAACAGCTCTGAAGCCTACCCTGTCCGAACCAGTCTCACTGACTCTGACACACCTACCCCCATTGTCCCAGTATGTTTTTGTATTTGAAGGACTTAAGTGCTATGCTTAACACATTTGGAAGCTCATTGTTTGCTAAATGGGTAAGTAAATTTAAGCATAAAAATGAAAGTGCACAATGAGACAGTATAAACCTGGCATAGTCCTTTCATGCAGCTTACCAAAACAGACACTGACATTCTTTATATCTGAGGCAACTCATGTTTCTAAACTCTGAAGTGAAATGTAGACAGGAACTTTGAGAAACTTTGTTCTATTATTATTATTGTTGTTGTTATTATTATTATTTTGATGTTACTAAAGATCCATTCTTCTGGGTCTCAGTTTCTTTAGTAGATGAAACAGATTTTTAACAGCGTGGACTGTATGATTCCTATAAGTGCTGAACTCCTTGAGTTCTGGAATGTATGGAATTGTGCTGTTTACCCAAAGGTCAAATCCACCAGTGGCTCTAGGAGAGGGAGATGGGGAATCTTCTCTCCTGTGATTTACAGCCTCTTTTACATCTCAGTCTCCATTTATATTTGGTCCTCACAGACTAAAATTATCTAAACAAAAGATCACTAAATCTACTTTCACTCTGTGACTCCTTGAACTGATAAGCTGGAGCACTTCTTTGTAGCTGGTGGTTATGGCTTGAAAACAATATAAGTTACCTTAAAATGTTTAAGAATGATCTTATCTTCCAGGTGTTCTCAGTAAAATGCAAAAATCTCAAAGTATGGCTTCACGCTATGAAACCAATTTAGATCCTTTCCAACTGATCAAACTGTACAATAAATTATACTGATGGCATATGATAGTGGAAAATAGGATAACAGGGCATTAAAAGGGGCCAAGAACTTTCATAATGAAATCTAAATGTGAACTATCTCAATTCTGAAGAGATTTATGGAAAAACTAGATCAGAAAGGAATATAAAAAGTGTACTGGAGCTATTTTTTCAATTTTTCTAGCATATTTATTCTGATTATTCTTTTTATTTTTTTATATTTAGACATTTCTCTTAAAATATATAGTGTTAAAACCTGAGAATTTCAATCACTGATAGGGCAAGCGTGAATAGCAGTATATCTGTTGCACAAAGATTCAGTGGAAAAATAAAACTAAAATTAATTTACAGAAAAATAAAAATATGTACCACAAAAACATTTATACTTTGAGTCCTAGGTAAATGTCTTTAATAGTAATATGGAGTATTTTCTTGTTCTATAGGAAATCTAATAAACAAAAGAATCTTAAATTAATTCTAAGATTAATTTCCATGTCATATATAGTTCAGTAGTACATATAACTAACTCACATATAATCAATTTAATTTGTGAAGTTTTAATTTTATCAGGATCCCTGTGCACTAAAATCAACAGAGAGAAGCTTGGCATTCTTTTGCGTAGGTAAATGTTTAGTGAATACCTTTCAAAGTCCTAAGTTTGGATATTAAGACTTTTTGTTGGCAAATGGGTCATAGGTTTCCACAATTTAACTAAAAGGCACAAAACTATTTCACAAATAAATGGAAGATTAAGCACATAGCATTTATTATGAGTAACATAAACACATAAAGAGAGGATTTAATCATCATTTGATTCTTTAATCACTTCAGCCCTGTGGAGGGTGGACTAAAATCAACCATTTCTCCCCTAAGCACAAGCACCACATGAAAGACTTGAGACGCTTCTCCCAAACTAGCTCTTTTCATACTAAAATAACAAAGCCGAAGAATCTGTTTAAATTTAATCCCTTAGAAAATATGAAGACCACAATCAACAAGATAAGCATCTTATTAAAATGAAACATGGTTTAGGGCAAAAGCTTTTTAAAAACCACAATGGGGGAATTCATTGCTTTTGATTCAGTGACTTGAGATTTAACAGATAACTCCGCAGATCAAAACTTTAGGATACTTATATAAGACTGTTCCTTAGGGAGCTCTGGTGGTCTAGTAGCAAGAAGTTGCACTGTAATCCCAGAGGCACACAGTTCAAATCCACCAGATGCTCTACTGGAAAAGGAGGGACAATCTCCTCCTGTACCAGTCAGATCTGATTTGAGGGTACACACACACAAAATAACAAAATAAAAAAAAAATTTAAAAAAAGACTGTTCCTAACAATGACATATACTGAGGCAACTCAGAAACTAAATAAGATTGGTTGACTTTTGTGAGTTGAACAAAAATATAATAGATTCAACTGGCTAAGTTACCACAAATAACAAATGATCTCAGATAAAATACTTCAAAAAATAGCTGTGCTGGGATTTGGTAGGGAGGTATTGACCATTAGGTTGGGCTGAGGAACACAAAGATTAAAAAAAAAACAAACTACATTTAAAATTCACTGTCTTTGAATTGTTTCTATCTTGCCTCATCCTCCATATGGTTTTCAAGATTGGAAGAGAGAGCCTGTCTTTCTCTCACAGAGTCACTGGTACATTCCTACCCTTAGAAATGGGTGACTTAGGGTTAGCAATGCTACAAATGATACCACCAACTTTTTAAAGTCTATCTAATTACTATAAGTCTATTATATTTTAACTTGAATAAAAGTATCTATTTTGCCTTTATCTTTAGTGTATATTTAGAGAATTGGCTACTGTGAAAGAGATGACACCAATAGCTAATTGTACGATGACCTCTCCTTTTCCATTTTTAACTGTGTTGCAGCTCCCTGGGAAGCTCTTAATGTAAGGTTCCTTCCGTTGTTGTTAGGTAACTTCTAGTTGAGGATAACTGACAGCAACCCTTTGAACAACAGGCCTGAATGCTGTCCTATCAGCCATCCTCATGATTTCTGACATACTGGATCCCTCTGCTAACATCACTGAGGTCTTCTTCTTTTTTGGTGACTCTGCATCTTTCCAAATATGATGTCCTTATCCAAGGAAAAGCTTCTCCTAGCAACATGCCCAAAGAATGTGAGAAAAAGCTTTGCCATCTTTGCCTCCAAGAAACTCTCCAAGGCACACCTGTTTGTTTTTTGGCAGTACAATCCACTGAGTTTCCATAAATCTAAATGAATTGATGACAACTAACAACAACACTGGATATCTAAATATATCAAAAAACAAGGGAGATTAAAAAAAGCTTTTTTTATTTTTCTCTTTCCTGTCCTTCCTTCTGTCTTTGAGAATCAGTTTGGAAAACAGATCTTGCATTGGTTTCTGTATAAGGTGTTTTGTGCTTTTATGGAGTTCATAGATGACACTGTACAAGAGAAATTCAAAGAAAGGCTTTAGGAATTCAGGGAAAGCCAACCTTACTACAAGCAGAGCTCTAGGAAACTTTACCTTAGAGGGAAGACTGGACCTTCAACTTAGAAAGGATACGTAAGATATATCTTTCAAGATTTTAAAAGTATGAGAGACCCAGTCTTTCCATACTGACATCCAAGGAGTACAACGGATGCACTTTTTCCAAGACATATCTATTTGTTCTTTTGACAGTCCATGACATATTCAGTGCTTGTCTTCTACACCACACCTCAAAGGAATTATCAAGTTTTTGTCATCCTTAATCATTGTCCAGCTCTCAGATGTGCAGCCAGACTGAAAAGATCACTTTTCAAAAGAATTTGTGAACACCGAAAAATTTCAGAAAGTACTATACGATCAAGTTAAAGCCGCAGTGAAGACATTGGCAAAGGCATGAATTAGATGTACTTTATTCTTCAACCTGACATCACTGCTCTTTAGTATTTTGGAAGAATCCCTGACAGCCCACTTCCCCAGTGCAATAAAATACTGATCTCCTGCTAGTACCAATGGAGTTGATTATTGATCCAACCATGATGAAATCATTGGCTCTAATCCTTTCCCTATGTATCATGATGTTGCCTATTGGCCCAAAGATGAGAACTTCTGTTGGTTTTTTGTTTGTTTGTTTTTACTGTTGAGATGTAATACCAAAGGCTATAGTCCTTGATCTTCTGCAATAAGTGTTTCACATTTCTTCAACAAGCAAGGTAATCTACACAGTGCAGTTTGTTGATGAGTCTTCTACTGATTCTGATTCCACATTTCTCTTTATAGAATCCAATTTCATGAATGATATATTTGCACGCAGACTGAATTGCTGTTGTTGTTGTATACTGTGGAGTCAGAACCAAACCATAGCTTACCCTCCAGTGGGTTTTCAGAGGCAATAAATCACACAGGAGGAGATTGCTCATCCTCCCACAAAGCAGCTAGTGGATTTGAACTGCCTGCCTTTGGGACAGTAGCACAGTTTCTTACCACTATGCCACCAGTGCTACATCCCTGATGCACACATTTTCTGATTTTAAACCATGCATTACTCATTTGCTCTGTTCTGAGAGCAAATTCTTGATTTAGGTGAAGATTTTGCACGAGCACAATTAAGTGTTCTGAGATTCCCATCCATAGAACCAAAATATGACCTTGAGTTGTTCACACCTGAATTTAAGAATAACCTCAAGAATATGGTTGAGGCATTGAACACCAGTGGTCAAAGAAAAGAAGAACTGTTAGATGATATCAATGATATCATCCATGAAGATAACAAAAGGTCATTACAAAGAGAAAGAAAAAACCAAAATAAATGTCAGAAGGTGTATGAAAACTACATTAGTATCATAAGCCAAAACAAAAGTAAGATGCTAAAGTAAATGAGTTCAAAAGAAGTTTTCAAAAGGCTGCTCAAAAAATAAAACAAAAAAACCCCAAAAAACACAAAAACTCGACCAAAGAAAAACATTATAAAAAATTTGCAAAGAGCTGGAATCAGAGAAGAAAAGGGAAAGAGCTTGCATTAGCACTTTTCAAGTAAAAAAACCCAAACCCAATTTCAAGCCTTGTGTTGCAATACTTAGAGGTGCTATGGGCAAAGTCTTGAATGATCCAGAAATGGTTAAGTGTCAGCCAATTCTTTCGGTACAGTGACTTCATGTATTCTTTTCTTCTTCTTTTGATGATTTCTGGGTCAGTCAAGATTTTGCTCATAGCATCTCTAAGTACTGCAACTCAAGGCTATGTTGAAGGCATGGCAAAAATAAGGCCCTAGAAATCAGTAGAGTATCAACTGGCATGTTTCAACTAACAGATACAGCTCTGGATGTGCTCACCAGTCTATGCCAGGATATGTGGAGGACAGCTACTTGGCCAACTGACTAGAAGAGAACCATATTTGTTCCCCTTCCCAAGACAAATGACTCAACACAATGTGGAAATTAGAGGAAAATATAATTAATATTGTTGTTGTTGTTGTTATGTGCCATCAAGTTGTCTGCAACTCATAGCAACCCTATGTATAAAATTTCTGAACTCTGTCCTATCCTAAGCCAATTTCACTGTCTCTGAAAAACCTGCCCCTATGATCCCAGTCTCTGTGTCAATCTATCTCATTCAGGGTCTTCCACTCCTGCATTGTTCCTCCAACCCTTCTGAGCATGATGTCCTTCTCCACGGACTGGTTCCTCCTGGCAACATGCCCTAAGTATGTGAGATGGAGCTTCACAATACTTGCCTCCAGAGAGCAAGTTGGTTTCACCCTCTCCAAGAAATTTATTTGTTCTCTTGTCAGTCCATGGTATATTAAGGTATTGTGTCTTCTTCTGTCATCCTTAGTCATTGTCTAGCTCCCCGATGCATAGAAAGTAATTAGAAAGACCATGGCTTGGATCAGGTGCACTTTTGTCTCTAGATTTACATCTTTTCTAATCCAATTTGTCTTTTGATTTCCTGGCTGCTGGTTCTAAGACAGCTTATTGTAGACCTGAGCAGATTGAAATTGTTGACAATCTCAATCTCTTCTCCATTTATCAAGATGCTGCCAAGTGGCCCAGTGATAAGAATCTTTGTTTCCTTGATGTTGTGAGGCAATCCATATTGAAGACTGTAATCTTTGACTTTCAGGAGAAAACGCATCAGGTCCTCCTCAGTTTCAGGGAGCATGGTTGTGTAATTTGCCTAACGCAAGTTGTTGATGAACCTTCCTCCAATTTGGATGCCACATTCCTTCTCTTCATAAAGATCAGCCTCTTGAACCATATGTTCTGTATGTAAATCGAAAAAGTATGGAGACAGCATGTATTCCTGATACACTTCTTTCCTGATTTTGAACCATGCAATGTTTTCTTGCTCTTTTCTGAGGACTGTTTCCTAATCTGAGTATAGGTTTCTCATGAACACAATCAGGTGTTCTGGGATTCCCATTCTTCTCAAGGTTAGCCACAATTTGTTGTGATCCATACAGTCAAATGCCTTTTCATAGTCAATGAAACTCAAATAGGCATTCTTCTGGTACTCCCTGCTTTCAGCCAAGATCCATCTGACACTGGCAATAATGTCCCAATGCGATGGCCTCTTGTAAAACTCAGCTTGTACTTCTGGTAATTCTTTGTTGATGTACTACTGTTCCAGTCATTTTTGGATCATTTCTCACAGGATCTTGCTTGTGTGAGATATTAGTGATATTGTTCAATAATTTGACACTCTTGGATCACCCTTTTTTGAAAGAGGAATAAATATGGATCCCCTCCAGTCAGCTGGCCAGGTGGCTGTCCTCCAGATTTCTTGGCATATAAGTAAAACATTGCTAAAGATCATCCAAAAAAGGCAAGAACAATACACTGATTGAGAACTTCTAGAAGTTCAAGTGGGGTTTAGAAGAGCCCATAGCACCAGCGACATCATTACTAATGCCAGATGGATCCTAACTGAAAACAGAATATATTAGAAGAGTGTCTACTTGTGTTTTATTGACTCTGCAAAGGCATTTGACGGTGTAGATCATAACTATGGCTAACATTGAGAAGAACAAGAATCCAAGAGCACTTAATTGTGTCCATTGAGAAGGTTCCTTATAGGAAATATTTTCATGGCAAAAATAGGAAAAACAGCAGTATTGTAGTTGTTATTGTTGTTGCTATTGTTGTTATGTGTCGTTGGGTTACCTACAACACATAGTGACCCTATGTACAACAACTCTAAAGCTTGCCCTGTCATGAGCCAGTCTCACTGATTCTGACACACCTACCTGCATTACTCCAGTTACTGTGTCAATCCGTCTCATCCCAGATCTTCCTCTCCTCTACTGTCCCTCTATCCTTCCGAGCATGATCCCCTTCTCTAAGGACTGGTCCCTCCTGGCTATGTGCCCAAAGTATGTGAGATGAAGCTTCAAAATCCTTGTGTTTATTAAGAAACTTATTTTCATCCTCTCCTACACATACTTGTTTGTTCTTTTGGCAGCCCACTGTATGAGTATGTTCAAAATCCTCCTTCAGTACTACAACTCAAAGGCATCAATTCTTCTGTCATTCTTAGTCATTGTCCAGCTCTCAGATGCATAGTAAATTTTGAAGACTATGACCTGGATCAGGTGAACCTTAGTCTCTAGGCTGACATGGTTACTTCTCAGCACCCTTGAGAGGTTCCTGATTTCAGATTTTCCCAGTGCAATTTGTCTTTTGATTTCCTGGCTGCTGGTACCAAGAGTGTTAACTGTGGAGTTAAGCAAGCTAAAATTGTTAATAACCTTAATCTCTTCTCCCTCTATTATGGTGCTGTCATTTGGCCCAGTGGTGAAAATCTTTGTCTCCTTGATGTTGAATAAAGCTGAAGAGAAGATTTCAAAGGGCAGCACAGGAAGACAAAGCAAAGTATTATTCTAAAATGTGCGAAGAGCTGGAGTCAGAAAATCAAAAGGGCTAGATTCATTCAGCATTTCTTAAGCTGAAAGAAATAAAGAACAAATTCAAGCCTCAAGTTGCAATACTTATGGATGTTATGGGCAGATTATTAAATTATTCAGAAAGCAATACCATTTATAATAGCCAACCGCAATTGAGATACTTGGGAGTGAATTTAACTAGAGACACAAAAGACCTGTACAAAGAAAACTACAGAACATTTCTGTAAGATACAAGAAAAGACCTAATAAATGGGAAAATGTGCCTTGTTCATGATCGTTGTTGTTAAGTGCCCTCTACTTGAAGATGACTCATAGTAACCCTACGAATGAAAGACCTGAACACTTGTATAACTTTCATCATTTCTCCAAGTTCATAAGGTTTCCGAAGAAAATGACAACCCTACCAAAAGCAATCTACACATTCAGTGCAATGCCAATACAGATACCAAACTCATTTTTCAAGGAGACTGAAAAGGAAATTGTCAAATTATTTGGAGAAGAAGGAGACCTCAAATAAGCAAAGCACTTTTGAAAAACATAAATGAATTGGGAAGCATTGCTCTACATGACGTCAAAACACAGTGGTAATAACCAAAACAGCATGGTACTGGCACAATGACAGGCACATAGACCAATGGAACAGAATTGAGATCCCAGAAATGGACCAGCTATCTATGGTCAACTGATATTCAAATTATATTCAAAAAGGAAATAAAACCTATCAAATGGGGAAATGACAACCTCTTCAACAAATGGTGCTGGCAAAACTAGACTGCTACCTGCAGAAAGCTGAAACAGGATCCACATCTCACATCATACACAAAAACCAACTCAAGATGAATCAGAGACCTAGGACTAAAGCCGAAACCATAAAGCTCCTCAGAGACAAGCTGGGATGAAGCTTAGATGGCCTAATCTATGGTATAAAGAGACTGCCTAGTAGAGCCAGAAATGCTCAATCTAGGGAGGATAAAATTGATGAGACAGCTTAGAGATTAAATGAAAACCTACTGATTGAGAAAAAAAAATATTTGGTAATACCATTTCAGACAAGGGTCTCATATCAACCATTTACAGAATCCTACAGGCCTCCAAAAGAAAAAGACTGATAATACAATTATGACATGGGCAAAAGACATGAAAGAATATTCACAGAGGAAGATATTTGCATAGCCACAGACACATGAAGAAATGCTCAAAATCACTGAAAATAAGAGAGATGAAAATAAAAAATCACAATCCAGTAGCTGTGGCAAAGTTTAACAGGACAATAAGTAATAAATGTTGACAAGGATGTGGCAAGATAAGAACTCTTACATACTGTTGGTAAGATTTTAAAATGGTACAACTACTCTGGAAGGCAGTTTAGCATTTCCTCAGAAAGCTGAACACAGAAATGCCATTTGACTTAGCTAACCCTGTTTGCTGAAAATGAAGAGGACCTGAAGCATCTGCTGCAGAGGGTCATGGACTGCAACCTCCAATATGGATTGAGGCTCAATGTCAAGAAGACAAAGATTCTCATGACTGGACCAACTGGCAGCATCAGGATGGATGGTGAAGAGATTGAGATTGTACATAGCTTTAGTTTGCTTGGCTCCACAGTCAACAGTCTTGGTACCAGCAGCCAGGAAATTAAAAGGTGCATTTCCATGGGAAAGTCTGCTGTTAGGGACCTCTCCAAAGTACTGACGAGCAATGGTGTCTCTCTGGAAACTAAGGTGCGTCTGATACAGGCCATGGTCTTTGCAATCACTTGTTATGCATCAGAAAGTTGGACAATGACCAAGGAGGATAGAAGGAGAATTGATGCCTTTGAGCTGTGGTGCTGGAGAAGAGTATTGAGAATACCATGGACTGCTAGGAAAACAAACAGATTTGTCCTGGAAAGGGTTAAACCGGGTGGCTCCTTGGAGGCAAAGATTCTGAGGCTCCATCTAACATACTTTGAACATGTTGTGAGGAGAGACTGGTACTTGGAGAGGGACATCATGCTTGGGAGGGTGGAGGGACAGTGCAGGAGGGGAAGGCCCTCTATGAGGTGGATTGATTCAGTGACTGGGATAATCGGGATGGGAGTGTCAGAGACAGTGCAATTGGTACAGGACAGAGCGGAGTTTAGGGTTGTTGTACATAGGGTCACTATGAGTCGCAAGCGACTCGACGGCACATAACAATAACAACAACAATACACCATTGCTTAGAATATACCCCAAGAAAATGAGAACTGAGGCACAAATGGACACTGGAGTACCAATGTTCATAGCAGTGTTATTCATCATCATAAGAACATGAAAACAGCCTAGATGTCCAACCACAATAGAATGGTTTGAGAAACTATGGTACATTCACATGATGGAATACTAAGCAACATGCCAGAGTAATGATTTTGAAAATCACTACCTAACTTGGGAGGGACTGGAAAACATTATGCTAAATGAACTAACTCAGTCCCATAGGAAAAATACTGTATAAAACCATTACTGTAGAATGAATATAAGGATACAAGTTGGGGGGGGCTGGGGGGCTTGGAAGGCAATTAGTCATAGGGTCCCACAATTTTTTGTTTGTTTGTTTAGGGTCGCACAATTTTATGGGTGGAGATGAGTGTATGAAGGAAATGGGAAATATTCTGTGTGAAAAAAAAATGTGTTAGAACTTTGTAAATAAACCAGTATTAAAAAGAAAATAGAAAGAGTATAGAGAAAGTCACTGCACACAAACACAAAAACAAAATGACTAACACAGAAGAATTTTAATAAACCACATATGATCAAGCAATAATGGTTATAAAGGAGGAAATTCAGGCTGCTCTGAAGGAAATGGTAAAAAATATGATCCCAGGAATTGATGGAATACCAATGGACATATTTCAACAAACAGATGCTGCCCGGGATGTGCTCACTAGGTTGTGCCAAGAAATCTGGAGGACAACTTCCTCACTGACTGGAAGAGATCCATATTTATTCCTATTCCAAAAAATGGTGACCCAACAAAGTGTGGAAATTATCGAACAGTATCACTAATTTCACATGCAAGCAAAATCTCATTGAAGATTATCCAAAAACAACTGCACATTATATTGATAGAGAATTACCAGAAATACAAGCTGGGTTTAGAAGAGGTCTTGGCACTAGAGACATGATCACCAATGTCAGATGGATCTTGTCCAAGAGCAGAGTACCAGAGGAATGCATCTGTGTTATGCCTATGTGTTGGCAGTGCAATTCCTTACCACTAAGCCACCAGTGCTCCTAGTGTTTTATTGACTATGAAAAGGTATTTGGCTGTGTGGACCACAACAAATTGTGGCTAACCTTGAGGAGAATGGGAATCCCAGAACACTTGATTGTGCTCAATCAGAGCCTGTACTTGGGCCAGGAAGCAGTCTTCAGAACAGAACAAGAAAATACTGCATACTTCAAAATCAGAAAAACTGCATGTCAGTGGTGCATCCTATCTCCATATCTTTTCAATCTGTATGCAGAACAGATCATTCAGGAGAATGGTCTTTATGAGGAAGCAGGTGACATGAGGATTGAAGGAAGACTCATCAACACCCTGCATTATGCAGATGACATAACCTTGCTTACTGAAATTGAGAAGGACCTGAAGTGTTATAATTAACATACACTTTTTAGTTCACTTGTTTCTTAACTCTTTATTTTTAATGACACATTTTCTATTCATGAAAAACTCCATAGAGGCTCTGTTTTGTTTAGAAAATATCTACACCTATCCTCATTTGTTTCCAACCTCTGTACTACACAATGATCAGACAGCTGTGTCTCCTATGAGGTGGTAAATGATGAGAGAGATGGCAGACTTCCTGACAAACACTGTCAGTTCCCTTTAGAACAAGTCATGTTGCCATTGGCTTTCCAAGCAATGTGATTGATGGACCTCTGTCAGCCCTTTGGATCATAATGTGTAATCAGAGTAGGCACTACAGAAGACTTGTTGCGTTAGACCTTGTCAAAGGGACGTTGGTGTAATTAGATGCTAGGTCATATTTAGTGACATTGTTTAGCTCCTCATCTCACAACTTGAACAAGTGAACTAGTTATGATCTTAGCACGTACATCAACATTCTTAGAAATTTCTGTTGCTTCAGTGACGTTGCTCTTTAAGAGCATGATTAATTAAGAAAAAGTCTAAAATGACATCACAGTTACTATCTGCATAAAATTTTAATGTGAAGGACTACATCAGTGTTTTTTATTATTATCTGGTTATCAGAGATAGTTTTCCTGTGCATTTAAATCACTTCCCTCTGAAAGCTGCCAGAGAGTAGCTGTGTCCGTTTGCAGGGCTGCTGAAGTTTTTGGATGTGGCAAAGTGCTGGACAGATGCTATTATTTATAGTCTGCCCCCATTCACTGAAAAGGATCCATGAGATGCTGCTGCCAAGAGTAACATGAGTTCTCTGGTCTGACAATTTCATTGCAGGGCTCTCATTGGTTAAAACTGAGAAGTCTCTGGGCAATGAAAATTGCAGTGCTCCTTTGGGAACAAAAGAAGACAATTTCAGATCCATTATGCCTTTGGTTCCCAGCTGTATTTGCTTTGTACACATTCTCACATGGTTAGACATGGTGGTCAAAGTTATTTTCTCAGGGAATAAATTATGGGTGTGGCCAGCAATTGCATCTGGTCTCAAAGGAGATTCACTCTCCCTTCTCAGTTTCATTTTCAACTCTATTTCTTAAGATTTATTATGGGAGATACAAATTCCAAAAGGTCAAGGTCCTACCTCCCTCAGAATATCTATTATTTGATTTCTCAGTGGTCTCAAGCAATACATTATTTGTGGGGTAAATTAATGAGAGAAGGAAACAAAAGTAGAGAAATATTAAGATTAGTTCAGTTTAGTATTTAGAGAATGCCTATTATGTACAAGACTAAATATTGGACACAAAGAATTTATAAAAATAATTAAGAACATATTTATAACATTAAGTCTAAGTACCATGAGAAGAGTAAAATTACATTGATGAGGTATCAGGCAATGAAAATGTCATATTATTGGTGAAGATAAGTAAGATAATTTCCTATCAACCCATTCATTAACTAATCCAAGCATTTATAAAATGCTTGCTCAGTCTCTATCTCATTGCTGTTGAACCTCATAGCGGACCTTCCAGCAGGTTTTCAGAAACTGGAAATCATATAAAAAAAATTGCCCATATTCCTCCTGAAGAGTAACAAGAAGATTTGAACTACCAGAGAAACGCCTTTTTCAGGTTATTAATACAACAGCCTATGGACTATTGCACCTACTATATACCTTCTAGAAATACAAGAATAAATACAACAAACAGCTCCTCCTCTTAAAGGTCATGTAATCGAGGTCTTAATATTTATGATGCATCAGAATACGCTTAAAATGCATTTTAAAACAAACACTGATGGGCCATAAAACCATGGTTGTTTTTTCATTCAGTAAATGCTGATACTGTGGTACTCTTGTGAGTACCACTTTGAGGATCACTAGACTAGAAGCCACTCTCCAATTGCAATGTGTTCATCACATTTCATGATCAAATGAAGAGTCTTATTTAGTAAGACTAAATACGGATTGAAGTCAACATCAAGAAAACAAAGACTCTCACCACTGGGACGACTGGTAATATCATGATAGACAGTAAAGAGATTGAGATTATTAATAGCTTCCGTTTGCTTGGCTCCACAATCAACACTCTTAGTACCAGCAGCCAGGAAATCAAAAGATGAATTTCACTGGGAAAGTCTGCTATCAAAGACCTCTAAATAGTGCTCAAGAGCAATGATGTCAGTCTGGAAATCAAGGTGTGCCTAATCCAAGCCATGGTCTTCACAATTATTTGCTATTCATCAGACTAGGAATGACAGAAGGAAAACTGATGCCTTTGAGCTGGGATACTAGAGAAAAATATTCAGTATACCATGGACCGTTAGGAGAACAAACAGGTTCATCCTAGAGAGAGCAAAGCCAGGCAGTTCCTTGAAGAAATTGATGCTGAAGCTTCCTGTGACATACTTTGGGCATGTTGCAAGGACAGTCCTTGGAAAAGGAAACCACTCTTGAAGGGTGGATGGGAGGTACAAGAGAGGAAGACCCTCAATGATATGAATTCACTCAGTGACTGGGGAAATGGAGGTAGGTATGTCAGAGACGATAAGGTTGGCTCAGAATAGAGCAGGGTTCAGAGCTATTGTACACAGGGTAGCTATGAGCCGCAAGCAACTTGACAGCACATAACAACAAATTCTTGAACATTCCACCTCCGATTCTCTATTATCCATAAACTTAACTTTGAGCAGTGAAGATCCAGGAGATAAACAGAAACTCGTAAGAATATTTAACAAAAGGCTTTATGAAATACATAGAAATTAAGTAAATTCTTGAAGAATTTGGGGAGCTCTGGTGGCCTTGTGGCAAAAAGCTGAACGGCAATCCCAGAGGTATGCAGTTCAAATCCACTAGATGGTCTGCTGAAGAAAGAGGGCCAATTTTCTCCTGTACCTGTCAGATCCAATTTGATGGTACACACACACACACACACACACACACACACACACACACACAAACTTCTTGAAGAATTTAATTTTCAAATGAAAAGTGAAAATATGCAGAAGGAAGAGATATGTAAGATGGTATGGTTTGGGATCCAGAATAAATTCACATAAAAATGAGGCTCAGGACTTAGTTTTCTGGATTGATAATTGAAACTGACTAGAAATGGGGGGCTCCTAGAGCTAAAAGGTCCAACTGTGGAACTTCATGTGTGAAAGTTATCAAAGGCATATTGGAATTCTTATGGAGTCAATGACTTTGAATTGTGGTTTGAGATTACTGAGTACCCCATGGACCCTAAAGAACAGGATGAAGAGCAGCCACAATATTCTAAGTCGAAGTGAAGATGGTGAGACTTTGTCTAACATTCTTTGCATGAGTTATCAGAAGGGGTCATTCCTCTGGAGAAAGACATCATGCTTTGTGAAGTAGAGAGTCGGCGGTGGGGGGAAAGAGCTGGGTTGAGATAATGGATGCAAAAATAAGCTTCAGCACAGAACTGGTTAAGAGGATAGTACAAAATTGGGGAATAAGTTGTTCTGTTGCATGTAGCTATACTATGTTTTGAAGCAGATGCAATGGCATCTAAAAACACATGTTAAACAGGAAAACAAAGTCAAATTATAGAGGAGATCATTATAGGTGAGTTCACTGTCATAAAATCCATTAAATTATGCAGATGGAAGACAGGAGACCACTGGATGACAAAGGGTCATCCGAAAACAATAGCCAAGTCTGCCAAATAAGTCCACTGAATCAAAGGATTATTTATGAAAGACATTGCTTCTATTGAAAAATACTGAGAAATATGGATTTTTTTAAGAGAATTAACAACTTTTCAGTTAGGATAACTTTCAGTTTCTTTTCAGCCAGCTGAATAGAAGATATAAATTAGTTCAAAGATGAAGAGAATTTGTTTAAAAAGAATGTGATAAGCTGAAATATTATACTGGAAAAAAATCAAAATGAGTATTCATATGAGGAAATTTAGGATTAGTTCAGATAAGGTTCAAAGTATGTGGATGAGGGTTCTGCCTTGATAGTCAAATTGCAGAACTTAAGTGAAGGACTTGTCAATTATAGTGGCATTGGAGGTTTTTGGGTTTTGCTCATTGCAAAGACAAGATTTGGCATAAGACTATATATAGAGTGCCAGTGACAATGCAAAATCTGGCTAGAATGGCACACATTCACACCAGTAGTACTGGTAACTTGATTACCGATCTATTAATATTTCAAGTTGTAATTTAAATTTACTCAATTCAAACTTCATTAGTAGAAACTGAAAAATCACTTATCTGGCATAATGATCTGTCATGTTGTTGTTAGCTTTCATATAGTAGATTGCAAGTCATAGCAACCCCAAACAGTAGCAATTAAGATGCTCAAAACAAAAGCAAAAAATATTTTGACTTAGGAAGGCTTTTGACTGCCTATAATTTAGTGTAAAAAAATGTGTCAGACAGTACATGTTCCTTCACTGAATGAGATAATAAGTATGAGAAAGAAAAATAACAAAATGGAAAAGTATATCTCTGAAGACAATTTTTTTTTATTTTACTGAAAGTTTACAAAGACTTTGGATTTCCATTCATTCATTATTGCACATTTTCCTCCCTGCCCACCCCTACCCCAGTTTGCTTTTCTCTTAGAAAGGTTAAAAAAAATTATTTCCTTGTTATTCAATCCTCCCCCATAGTCCACTCCACTACGCAGCTTTCATTCTCAACTCTTGTCATGACAATAATACCTAATCATATATTCCTCCTAATCAATTCTCTCCCTCATCTGTTTCAATGCAGTATACATTATTTATCCTTTCTTAGTTTCCTTCCCAATTCCAATGTCAGACTCGTTTTACAACAGTGGCATTTTGCAGTATTTGTCCTTTTGTGACTGAAATACTTCTTTCAGCATAATGCCCTCCAGGGTCACCCATTTTGCATAATATTATATTAATTCCTTGTTTTTCAATGCAGCATAGTATTCCATTGTGTGACTATATCAAAGCTTCTCTAACCATTCATTTGTTGATGGGCTAAAGATAATGTTTAACTGTTGAAGAGAAAGGATGCCATTTTGAAGAGTAAGGTCTATCCGACCAAAGGTATAATATTTCCAATTGCCACATATGCATGGGACGGTTGGATATTGAAAAAGAAAGACAAAAGGACTGATGTCATTGAATTGTGTTGGTGATAAAATTACTGAATACACCTTGGGCTGCCGTAAGAACAAACAAGAACTGCAGTCAGGATGCTCTTTAGAAACAATGAGGGTGAAACTGTATCTCATGCACTTCGGGTGTGCTTTAGGAGGAACCAGTTCCTGGAGGAAGATATCATGCTTGGAAAAGCAGATAGTCAGCAAAAAACTCGACACAGTGACTGTAAGAAGAGCTCAGACACTGACGCAAAAGATGGTACAGGGTTGGGCAGGGTTACTTTTTTTTGTACAGAGGATTTCTAGGAGTTGGAGCCAACACTACAGCATCTAAGAACAACACTTTTATACTTGAAAGAGATTGTAGTGCTTTGTGGCAAACCTCCCCCCTCCCTAGTTTCTTCAGAGACAGTTTTATTCATGTAGTTAAGAAGCAAATGACTCTATTAAGTCAAACACAAATATGGAAGTATCACTGAGCCAGGAAGAAAACTAATAATGAATTCCAAGTGAAGTATTTAAAGTTTGATATTTTAAAGAAAAATTTGGAATTTGAACATCTTGATGAAATGTCAGGATATGATGGGAAAGTAAGGGTGGGTAGCTTCAATGCAATTAAAAGCTTTAGGACTGACATACTCTTTAAAAGAAAAAATTCTGTCACTTTGTTACCTCTTTTGTTAACTTCTTCATATTCTATTATGTAGTTCAATCTACATTACCATCTGTAAAGAAGCTTATATTAAAATATACACTATTTAACCATGTGGCTGATTACTTTATTACACTCATTTCCAATTATATATTATTGACGCAAAATACCTTATTAGCCTTAATACTGTTATGATGCAGGTTTTGCCCTCAATTATGAGAGAGCTGCTTAAGCTGATGGAATTTGAGAATGATGTCTGCTGTTCAACCTGACAATTTAAGCTTGCTTATTTGAAACAAAAGGAAAGGCTACTGGAATTTTCAAAAGGGCCAAAGAAGCATAGGCTCTTACATTTCTTCTTAATGAAATCATAATGATTTCCATTATTGGCTTCAAAGTGTCTAAATCATGACTAAAAAAAGAGACTAATATATGTGGAGAATAGAAGGCAAACAAAGTCGGATAGGATGTTAATAAGAAATAGAGTGACAACTGTCCCAATCTATATTATCTCCAAAATATTATGACTTCAAGTAAAACAAAAATGTTAATAACTGTCATTTTCAAAGCCTTGGCTAACCACTAAGTACACTTCACCTCATGTCCATTTCTCATCCTATTTTAAATGGAACAAAGTGACTTTCAGAGGATAGGAAGTGCTAATTATACAGACCTGAGTTTTTGGACTTTGATCATAATTACAGTGCTTTATGCATCTATCACTTGTTGCTCGAGGACGATTTCTTACATTTCTTTAAAAGCGATAGAAATGCTGTCAGAACTAATTTGAGCTGTGAAACAGCTAATCAAAACCTTGGTGTTCTTGACTTGAGGAGAGATGGAAAATTGTCCCTTTACACCACACAATCCATTTAGCTTTTAAGTAAAGTGAGAACATGAAGTCTTTCTTAGGAAAGGGGTATTTGTCTGTTATTATTACCAGGTACCACTTTTTAAGAGATTCTACTGGGAAAATAGGCTCAAAGATATCTCCCTGTGGTTATTGGCCCCCAAAATTTAGTGCACAAATAAATCATATGTCTATTTTACAGTCTTCTTCTACTTGGATGCTCAGGGTTAGGCCTCACTGTAATTTCAAAGCTAGAATTTAGAGGGGATCTCACAACACCTAATGGTTTAGAGCTATTTCTCCAAATGTGGTCAGAGGGCTAAGTAACCTCAATTTGCATGGCTTTTGTCTACAATGCAAGGTTCTACCTAGACTCCAATGTAACATCTTTCCAGATCCTTGACAACATCAGAAGGGAGCATGTGTTTCCTGAATCTGAACTGAGCTTATAGTTCTAGCATTGTCTATGAGTCAAATGTACTTTTGTGTAAAGCATTTTGTTAAATGTTAGAAGACCCTTTGCATTTCTAGTTTTTATTTCTCTGCAAGTAGTTCTAGTTTGAAGTGTATGATTGTATCTTAATCATGTCCTCTACTACACTCAGTACCATGAAAAAAAGAAATATCTGGTACATTTAGCTTAAAAGTTTTAAATGAAGCCTTATTTTTCTTTTCATATATATAAATGAGCATGATGCTGCCAATATTCTCAGTGGTGATAATCTTTGTTTTTTTGATGTTGATCTTGAATTCATATTGAACCCTGCAGTCCTTGACCTTCTGCAGCAAGCACTTCAAGTCCTCCTCAAGTTTCAGCAAGCAGGCTTGTGTCATCTGCATAATGCAGATTGTTGATGAGTCTTCCTCCAATCCTGGAGCCACATTTCTCCTCATACAGTCCAGCTTCCTGAATAATCTGTTCAGCATATAGATTGAAAAAGTATGGAGATAGGACACATCCCTGGTCTACACCCCTCCCAATTTTGAAGCATGCAGTGTTTCCTTGCTCTGTTCTGACTATTGCCTCCTGGTCCAAGTATAGGCTTTGAAAAAGCACAATAAAATGTTCTGGGATTCCCAGTCTTCTCAGAGTCAGCCAGTTTGTTATGATCAAAACACACAAATGCCTTTGTGTAGTCAATGAAACACAGATAGAGATTCCTCTGGTACTCTCTGCTTTCAGCCAAGATCCATCTGACATTAGCTTTAATATCCCTAGAACCAGCAGCATCATGATAGATGGTGAAGACATTAAGATTGTTAATCACTTTAGCTTGCTTGGCTCTACAATTACTCTTGGTACAAGTAGCCAGGAAATAAAAAGATGAGCCGCATTGGGAAGGTCAGCTGTCAGGGACCTCTCCAGAGTACTCAAGAGCAATGATGTCAGTCTGGAGACTAAGGTACAACTGATCCAGGGCATGGTCTTTGCAGTTATTTGCTATCCATGAGAAAGCTGGACAATGACTAGGGATGATAGAAAGAAAATTGATGCCTTTGAGCTGTGGTGGTGGAGAAGAGTAATGAATATACCATGGACTGTAAGGAGAACAAACAAGTTCATCCTAGAGAGGGCGAGGCCAGGCTGTTCCTTGGAAGAAAGAATTCTGAAGTTTCTTCAGACATTCTTGGACATGTTGCAAGGTGAGACCAATCCTTGGAAGAGGATGTCATGCTTGGGAGGGAGGAGGGACAGCGCAGGAGAGGAAGACCCTTGATGAGATGGATTGATTCAGTGACTAGTGTAGATGTGTCAGAGACAATAAGATTGGCACAGGATAGACCAGGGCTTAGGGCTGTCGTACACGGGATCACTATGAGTCACAGATGACTTGACGGCACATAACAACAACAACAAACACTTATAAATGAATAATAAAAAGGCTTTACTACTGTAATATTTTTTCTATTGCTACTGTAACAAGTGCATAAAGAGATGTGCAGCCAACTCAACAGGCAGGCAGTTCAAATTCACCAGCCGCTCTGAGCGAGAATGATGGGCAATACCTTCCTGTGAGATTTACACCCTCTGAAAACTCACTGGAGGGTCAGCTGGTTCCAGCTCGAAGGCAACAAGGGAATGAGTGAGTAGTGTGAGTTAACACAAATGTATTATGTTCCTGTGAGGGTGGTAAAATGCTTGATAGAGGTCTCACTGGGCTAAAATCAAGATGTCAGCAAGGCGGCTGCATTCCTTCTGAAAACTCTAAGAGAAAAGTTTGTTTCCTTCTACTTTCCACTTTCTCTGACATGTTCACATTCCTTGAACCATTCTCTGTTTTACGTTCAAAACCAGGATTGGTAGATAGTGAAGTCTTTCTCAAATCTCAGTAATTCTATTAGGCCCACTCAGAAAATTCAGGATGATCTATGTTCTCAGCTGATGGGTGATCTTAATTCCATCTGGTACTTTAGAACTTTTATGAGGCGGCATCATATACATCCATAGTTTCTGGGAATTAAGATGTGAGAGTCTTTGGGGGGGGTCACATCTACCTAACTCTCAGGTATGAACTGAGAAACACATTATTAACTGTAAAATACTACACAGATTGAATAAAATGCTGTGTTCTGTGGGAGACAGAACTGGAAGTCATGACATTTGATTTTAATCCTGGCTCTACTACCATTTTGCTGATCTTGAACAAGTCACTTAATCCTTCTGGTATTCAGGTTCCTCAATTCTAAAATAAGAGAATTGGAGTGGCTAGCCAAGGTCACACTGAGACCCATGATTATCTTTGTTCTTAATTTAAAGGTAACATGGAACAACAAGGAATTGAAGCACACCTAGAAGTGCGCTTCTGGAAGGGAAAAAGCAGTTGTTGTTAATTTACCTGTTGGTCATTTCCAACTCATCATGGTGTGCTCTGGGTCCATGCCATGGCCACTTTTGTTGATTGATATGTTCAATGCATTACTGTAACCACTACATTTTGGCTGCCCCCCAACCTAGAGGTGCACACTCACAAACACACACACACTCACACATATTCTACTGTGATCCACAGGGGTTTTTTGGCCAATGTTCAGGATTTTTTGTTTTTGCCATGCTTTCTTAATCTGTTTTAGTTTCTATAAAACCTCTCTAAAATACTTGGGGTATATCAGTATCATAGCACCAGATAAGCCACCCTAGCAGTTAACAAATTGTTAGTGGGAAATATAGTCATCATTTGGTTATCTGTCGAGGCTTGGTTCTATAAGGAATAAGATATTCCTTATATAAAGTAGTTTAGTATTTATATATGTTGTTGTTGTTGTTATGTGCCGTCGAGTCGCTTGCGACTCATAGCGACCCTATGTACAACAGCCCTAAACTCCGCTCTGTCCTGTGCCAATCGCACTGTCTCTGACACTCCCATCCCAATTATCCCAGTCACTGAATCAATCCACCTCATAGAGGGCCTTCCCCTCCTGCTCTGTCCCTCCACCCTCCCAAGCATGATGTCCCTCTCCAGGGACCGGACCGGTCCCTCCTCACAACATGTCCAAAGTATGTTAGACAGAGCCTCAGAATCTTTGCCTCCAAGGAGCCACCCGGTTTAACCCTTTCCAGGACAAATCTGTTTGTTTTCCTAGCAGTCCATGGTATTCTCAATACTCTTCTCCAGCACAGCTCAAAGGCATCAATTATCCTTCTATCCTCTCTGGTCATTGTCCAACTTTCTGATGCATAACAAGTGATTGCAAAGACCATGGCCTGTATCAGACGCACCTTAGTCTCCAGAGAAACACCATTGTTCTTCAGTACTTTGGAGAGGTCCCTAACAGCAGACTTGTATACTTTTAACCATCTTTAAATTACTTATTCTTCCTAGTGCAATGTAAATGCCTTGGGGGGATTGCTTTAACTATGTAATTTGGGGGGTTCCCCTGTCCCTAATTTTCAATTTTCTGTTGGTTGAATCCACAGATGCAGAAACCATAAACATAGAGTCTTTATACGAATGTGGGTTTGTGTGTGTGTGTGTGTGTATATTTACACATCTATTTAAAACTACAAGTCAACTGTGTATCTGTCCCTAGAAGAAAGACAATTTCCTTCCTTGAGATTTACTGTTTCTGAAAACCCACTGATAGATGAATTATGACTCAATGATACCTACCAACAGACACACACATACCACACACACACACACACACACACACACACACACAGCTTCATTAAAGTCACTTAGTAAGTTAATAACAGAGTCAAGACTATAATTCAAAACCTTACCAGGTCTATGTGTGCTCTGCTAGCATCCTTCAACATCCCTGTATTTCTGTTATATTAATGTCTTCGTCATTAAGAACAAATATACAAAATTATAGTAAAGTCATACTTCACACTAATATAAGAAATAATTTAGAAATTTTAAAATGTAATGTTCTGGAAAGTATAAGGGTTTCAGGTTATAACTGATGGATGCACTAGGCCTTACAGGTAAATTGCACTTGTGTATTTTTTTTTTCTTTAAAAAAATTTATTTATCTATACTCCTGAAAATATACAAAATCTAACAATTTTTAAGTGTACAATTTAGTAACTTTGATGGCTTTTTTTAGTGAAGATTCACTTAAAGATATTGGCTCTCACTCATTCATGCATATTTTCCCCTCCTCTCCCCCAATTCTCTTTGTAATGCTTGTACTGTTCCATGCTATTAATTGTCATACACATAATTTCTAATCATTCATTGCTTTTTGATGACTCTTCCCTTCACTCATTCCATTACAGTGTTCATTTTCTATCCATTGTTTTCCCACTCTTCCCCACTCCTCATATTAATCTTATTATTGCAAGAGTGGGCTTATGTTGTATTTATTGTTTTGTGACTGTGATATTTCTTCGACATAATGCTTTCCAGACCCATTTATGTTTTGCGTATGTGCATTGTTTCACAAGGTCATTATTTTCTAACACTGGATACTATTCCATTGTGTGAATATACCATAGCTTCTCTATACTTTTGATTATTGATGAGAACTTGGTTTTCTTTTGTCTCTTTACTACTGTGAATAATGATGCAATAAACATAGATGGGCATACATCTGTTTGTGTCACAGATCTGAATTTTTTGCAGATGTATTTCCGGAAGTGAGATAGCTAGGTCAAATGTTATTTCTATTTCCAACTTTTGGAGGAAATTTCAGACTGCCATTTATACTGGTTATACTATTGTACCTCCATATTTTTTGAAGATTTAATTTTTTTCTTGCTCTCTGTCTTTCTTAAATTTAAGTACTGAATGTAGGTAAAATGTGCAAATTAAAACAGGTTGTTTCATTTTATCAGTCTAATATACAGATCTAGTGGCTGGTATTTGCTTTATTAAAACTTTGCTCCCTGAAATGAATCGATTCACACCTTATCACCAGTCAGAAATCATGCCATGTTATGTCATGTCAGTTTGCATGGAAATCATCATATGCAAAAAGATAAAAATATGGGCATTTTTATGTGTATTCTCTGATAGAGAAAAAGACATGTGGAAACAATGAAGTTACTTAGTAGGAGTTAAGGACTATCCTGTGGCTCTCTGAAATGAGCTGTGGCTGGGAGAGTTACCAGAGAGTACTATAGTCAAAAAACAACTTTTGACTGGTAAGCAAAAAGTCAGTTGTTAGAACTCACTGCCTGCTTCATAAGAGAAAGATGAGACAGTCCCCTTCTGTAAAACCTGTGGGGCAGTTCTACTCTGTCTTATACAGACTCTAGGTGTCATAACTGACTGAACAACAGTGGGCATTTGTAGAGGTTATCAGGAGTCTCCGCTGAGTGGTGCTAACACTCTCAGCTGCTAATGAAATGGGTAGAGGTATAAATCCTCCCGGAGATGCCTCAGTAGGAAGGAATGGAGATGAGATTTCAAAAACCAGGCAATCATTGAAAACCCCATGTAGTACACTTCTACTCTGACATGCCTAGGGGTTCGATGAGTTAGAATCAACTCGAGAGTCACTGGTTGGAGTCGTTACCACAACTGAGATTAAGGGAAATGGAGGGAAAAGAGCTGTTATTGGAACTCAAGGATCTTAAAATTGTAGGAAGGAACTCTGACAGGACCTGCAACCTTGAGTAGGAAACCCAGCAGAAAGGCAACCAGAGAGCCCAATGTCTCTAGTGCTTCTAGCCTTTACTGGGGTTCCCAACGATTGAGCCCCAAAAGAAGCCAAACGGAAAAGAACTTGTGAACGCAGTATTTAGAAACCAGAATTGTGGTGCAGAGAGCAGGGAGGAGGCTGGAGAGGACTTAGAGAGACTAGTGGAGGACAGTAAAATAAAGCTGTATCTCCATTTATGTAATTTTTATCTGAAAAAATAAAATGTTCTTTTAATATAAATTCCCTAAAGAGCCCTCGTGGCAGTATATGCTAAGTGTTGGATTTTTTTAAAACTTTTTAAAAATTATTTTTTATTTTTGTTCATTTTCATGAAAGTGGAAGGTTAGCTATTTATACACACCTACCACTCTGTGGGAGAGAAATAAGGGAGTTTCTTTAAGGTTTACAGCCTTGGAAACCTGATAGAGAAGATTGCCATCACATGGAACTGTCTTGGAAGTATTGAATTTGGTTTTCTGTACGTGCAATGAAGCTTTAGGCTTCTTGTTGCTGTTAGGTGCCATCAAGTCAAATACAACTCAAAGAGATCCTATGAACAATAGACCTGAACCCTGCCCTTTCCTGTGTCATCCTCATCAGCTCTGAATGTGGCATCAGGAGTGGAGGAAGATGCATCAATAACCTGTGTTATACAAATGACACAACCCCGCTTGCTGAAAATGAAACGCTTGCTGCAGAAGATCAAAGGTCTTTAAGCAAGTTCAGAACTCATGACAAATATGAAATTCACCAGAAACGCATCTTAGTCATCCATATATAAAAGCTTCTTTTAAGTAGTTAGTGACCATGAAGAATAATGCAAAATTGTTTTACAAATGGGTCAGATTTTAATAGCATTTACATTTCTCTTATTTTCAGTTCTCAGTTATTACATTATTTTAAAATTTTTACTTCATTTTAATGATCTCAACAGGTTTATTTTTTAAAAGATACTTCAAAAGAATTCCATCTATTTGTAAGACTTACCCGTTTAAAGGTCTATTTTAAAAACTAGATTGTAATTCTAAAAATTGAGTAATAGAAAAAAGTGTCCAATTATAACCCAAACAGTAAATGAACAAAGATTTAACTTCTAAAAGTAATTTGTCACTTCCTTACAAAACTGTACAGTTACTTTTATTTTCTGCTTAGTTTTTATTCAACAAATATACAAAAGAAGCTAAAAATGTTAGCCAAATTTTAGGCTCATTTAATTAAAAATATATCTCGCAAACAATCTCCTCCCATGTGATGAACTGCCTCTGAAAACTGGCTGGAGGGTCAGCTATGGGTTGGTTCTGACTCAGTGATACACAGCAACAACAAAATCAATAAACAAAAGTCATTGTGTTCTTTTGTAAGAAAGTGGTAAATTAATTATGAACTTGTATTTACCGACCTTCTATCATTTCATCATGGCTCAGTATTGTCTCTAATTGTTAGGAATCAAATGACAAGATCTGAATTTTCACCTCTTTACTTTGTAGTGGGCTATATCGTCTGGGAGCTCTGGTGGCCAATAAGGAGTTGCACTCCCATCCTAAAAGTATACAGTTCAAATCTACCAGCTGCTCTGTGAGACAAATATGAGCAATCTCCTTCTGCCATTTACTGCCTCTGAAAACTAACTGGATGGTGAGCTATGTGTTGGTTCTAAGTTGATGGTAGACAATAACATTTCATCAAAAGGAAAATCTAAGCCTAATCATTCCAATTACCCTTTTGAATACAAGAAAGGCTTTTGTAAAGGTTAACGTGAATTATCAAGGCAGCTAAGTGCAACATAATCGATATGTTCAAACGCAAAGAAAAATACAGAGGATGAACTATCAATTTTAAATAAGAGAGAATGATTTTCATAGTGCTTTCAAATGTGACATAAGATAAGCCTTTTGGGAAAATATTAACACTCAATATTAAATGACAAAAACATTTTCCATTTATTCTGTACTGAAAGGAAATTTGTGCATTAAGGTACCCTGAAGTTAAAATAGAATAGAAATAAAATACTATATGCTGCTCTTTCTTTTTAAAAAAATCTCTTTCATAACTTCTCTGTAAAGGCAAGATCAGGAAAAGACAAATTTAACTATGTAGATGACTGTGATTATAGAATGATTAAATTTAGTATTTCTTAAAATAGCTTTTGTAAATTGAGAACCACAAAGATAACGGGCTTAGAAAAGCCAACTCAAACTCATGTACTCATTAGAAACAAAGAGAAACAGAATTTGATTTTTACTTTGAAAGAACAAAGTATAATATAGATTTCCTACTGATATTCCACTCATTCATTTATTTATGTGTACTGTAATATAGACAGAAAACTGTAACATTCAGCTATCAATGTGTGCAAAAAAATGTTAGAATACTTGAAGGAAAGAATTGTTTTCTGAGACAAACAAGTACCATAGAATTAAACTAACGAATATAGCAGCTCTATATTTTTTTTATTTCCAGTGTCTAACCCAGAAATGATGCTCAGTAACATATTTGTTTTCCTCTACAATATATGCCAGTTAAGTGTTCTTTACAAATGGGAAGTACAAATTCTTACTAATAAAAATTTAAGTGGCAAATAAATTCCTCCTTGACCATCTGATACCACAACCTCCCAGCTCCCCAACATTACTCCTTTCCTTCCTAAATGTGAAACTCACCATTGCTAAAACTCAAGGTATTCTAGGAAACTGAACTGTTTTGAAGCTCTATTATTATTTGGAATTTTACAATCTGTCAAAGCTGATAGGATATTTGCTCCATGAATTAAAGGCTTCCAGGGTAATATGAAAAGTAATTTCCTTATTTATATGCTAACTTCTTTCATCAATCACTGGCAATGCCTCACAGAGGTTTGCCACACAGGATTGATGTGTGGGTTCCTAGTCAATAGAAGAACATTTCTTCTAAAACTGAGCTAGATCCAAGCATTTACGCTCAGAAAAACGCCCTTAGGGGAAGCATTAGAGGGCTAACATTTCATTGGAATTATGTTCTTAGAAAGATTATTTTGGAAGGTTTTTAGTGGCATAGCAAATATTGAGTCTGGAAAAAAATTTAGAGAGTTGGAAAATCTTTAGAGTCTTCTATTTATCAACTGACATTCCTACTACAAGTGATTTTCAAAGTTATTGAAACTCCAGAGCAATTTATTTCTGTTAATACTGTGCATGGCAGACAGGAAGGAATCAAACCATCATTCACACTTCCCATTTCAGCCTTGGTGATCACCGGCTTTCTTTACATGTTTTGTCCCGTGCTTCCTTTCCACTATTCCCTTTACTTTCTGCCTCTCTTTTCTTCTGTTTTCTCACACAGTCCACTAGAAACTTCATAAAAGAAAAACAAAGTCTATATTGTCCAAATTACTGTTCAACATGTAAGCAATTATATTGATGAAAAAAGAAAAAGTCATACATCTTTTTTCATATCCCCGGCAACTTGACAGTACTTAAACTCCATCCAGAGAGCAAGAACCTCTAATATGAAGCTCCAATAGGCCCTGGTGGTGAATGACAACTTAACCCTTTTGTAACTCCACGGTTCTCAACACTCAGAGGACCTCTCTCATTAGTCTTATAAAATAAAGTATGAGATTCCAACATCAAATCTCATGCTGTTAAATTAACAACATCACACTGCTACATACGACCTGAATGTCTCCCATAGCTTGACTGGAAAAAACACTGTTCAGATTTCATTTACCAGTTTAAAAATAGCCAACTCTAATTTGAACCGCACACACAAGCACACACACATAGCTGTACCTCACTAATATTCCCTCTTAAAGCCAGGCACTGCTCC
Source organism: Elephantulus edwardii (assembly GCF_000299155.1). NCBI lineage: Eukaryota > Metazoa > Chordata > Mammalia > Macroscelidea > Macroscelididae > Elephantulus > Elephantulus edwardii. Next base: position 3,812,032 of record NW_006399949.1, read on the forward strand.
TGTCTGTAAACATAAATAAAATTCAGCATAATCATGGGCTTTAAAGTCAGATTTGTCCAAAGATGGTGTTTATTATGAAACAAATCAAGAAGAAAATAATCTTTGGAGCCAAAATGACAGGCCACAGTCTGTACTAAGTATAACAATGGCTGTTTAAGTTGGGGTGTTTTTTTACCCTTTTAAGTAGAAGTCAAAATTATTCTATGTTTATTTTTACTTGAAGATCATCTATATAGAGATTACAATATCCCTTTCCAATAAAATCTCCTCTTGAGCTGAGAAGAGCAGAACAAAACAGATTTTAAAAAATCTTAAAAATGGAGGGTCATTTATTTATTTATTTGACAAAGGGAAACTCGTTTTCAAACTTTGCCCTTTTTGTAGATCCAGAAATGATCTAAAATAGAATACTGGAAATGATGCTCACAAGACCATTTTAAGTCCACAGAAACATCCTCAATCTTATTACAGTGTTCATCTTACACGGAGGGGTTCCGTTTACACAACTGAAGAAACACTCATCATCCACAAGCACTCTGGTTATTTTTGAGAGAAGCTACTTCACGTTTCAACTCACCGCTGAGAGTATGGGCCAGGGCAGTACTCTAGGGCGGCGCACCGGGAGCTTTCAAAATTCATTTCCTTCAATTCTCTTTGATAGCAACAAATGCACAGTGAAACTATAACATATACACGTATACAGGTGTATATAGACATATAAAGCCAGGAGGCTAAAAGCACGAAGGTCAAATGCTATCAGATATAGAAATTTAGACAACCCCCCCACCGCATCCCTCAACACACATTTGCAAAGAGGCGGAGCGTTTCCTGATTTTAACCAATGAGATCCGTCAAGTGACAATAATATCATAAGCAGTGGTTTCTTACCAGCTGGGCATCCTCTCCAATGTTGTTGTTGTCTCTCTCTCTTGTCTTTAGAGTCCTTGACATATAGTAGCCACACTTGTTGCTGGAAACTTGGTGGCATCTCTGAACTTATGATCTCTCTGGTGATTGGACGTTGGCACGAATGGCATCAGAGTTTAATTTCAGCAGCCTGCACTTTTGTAACAGAACTCAACTGTTGAGTGTCCACCCTCTTTCAGCTAATTAACTTTTCTTTCAGTCTGGATGCTATCCTTCCTTTGAGGACCTCTGTTACTTGCTTCTGGGGCTAGCATGTTTTGCTGAACTGCTTAGGAAAGTGTTGTTATTATTTTTTTTTTTCTATCTCCACCCCCCCCTTCATTCTCCCTTTCAGCCAACCGCCTGTTGTGGTCACAATCTCAAATAGCAAAGACAGGGAAATTCCTTGATTATATTTAACCTAGAACTCACTCTTCAGCTCAACCAACAGGAAAAAAAAAACCCACCCTCATTCACATTCTCTTACAAGTTTTGCTTATTAAAGTATGAGAAAATGGCCCTTAATATGTTGCTTTAATATCCTAGAACATATATGTATAGCACTTTTATCGAAAGGAAACTTAAATATAAGATCATATATTTTTTAAAATATTTTGAGGTGTATAAAAGAAATTTATATACACTTAATAAAATTTATACACATTTATATAAAATAAATTTCATACATTTTATATCTATGTCTGTCTTTTACTTTCCAATGCAAGTATTTTTGTTTTTTCTGATTTTGGTTGTGGTTTTGTTGCACAATTATCAGTGCTTAGAAAAACATTATTTAATTGTATATAAATTCAGGAAAAGTCTATTTAGAGAATAGTATCCTTTCCTTTCCGAATACAGGCTTAAAAATTGTCCTGGTTTTGTGGATTTGGATACTGAAGGAAATATGATTTAGAAATGAAATTAAAATAGATGCTCCTAGGAAAAAAATAGAGTTTACTCAAGTCCAAGTGTCACTGACGTTGCCTCTTCACATCTTCCACTTACTCGCCTCCTATCCACCGGGTTCACACAACTCCTCGGGTCACAAGACATAGAAAGATGTCAAAAGTTAGAATACAATTTACAGTCCATTTTAGCGGAAAAAAAAATTACATTGTTTTAAAAAGAAATTCTTGTTCAAAATATGTTTCATAAAAAGCATTTTATCTATTCCTTCAGCCAGGATGGAAGAGAAAAGCTATTTAAAACTTGACATTCTCTTCCCTTACTTAGCCTAAGTGTGTCTAACATCTGTGAATTGTGAAATTCACAAACTTGCCGGCCTGAGCCCCAGCCAAATCAAACAGCTTGCTCTACAAAATGTGAAACTTGAAGGAAGATCATTTGACTAATTAATTATAGATTTGCTCATTGGAGTTACAGTGTTTAGCATTTTCCCCATGATTGGCAGATGAACTTATATACAAAGTTCTTGAATTGGAAATAGCTAGTTTCTTTTGACTCTGGCCTCATTTCTCCCATTTACAAAATAAGAAAAATGGTGTTCTCTACTACAGTGCTTCTCACATTTTAGCGTGCACATTGGACACATGGGAACTGTTGTTAATGCTGATTCTGGTTTAGTAGGTCAGAGAAAGCCTGAGGTTTTGTGTTTCTCACACATTCCCAGGTGATGTGGGCATTGCTGCTCTGGCTCCTGGAACCACACTGAACCGTTCTTCCCAGGCGTTTATAACTCAGTCATTCTGGAAAATAAACAAGAGATGTCTTTACGTACCTTTGGACTACCAACCAAATTTATAGAGGCCCAATTAAATTATCAATTTTCCCAATATTATCAGCATGTTTTAATTTTTTAAAATTTTATAACAAATCTATCTTGGAGGAAGTACAGCGAAAATGCTCCTTAGTAAGGTTATGTATTGGACTGCCAACTGAAAGTTCAGTGGTTCAAATAGACCAGCTGTTCCCTAGGATATATATGAACAGTTTCCTCTTGTTAATATTTATATAGCCTCAGGAACCCAATGAAGAGTCATTGTGAGTCGGAATCACTCTATAAAAGTTACTGTCATTGTTAGGTGCCACCCAGTCCACTACAGCTCATAACAACACTGAGATCAAAAGATGGACATTTTGCCTGTCCTATCCTGTGCTACCCTCACAATCTTTGCCATGTTCCAGGTCATTATTACAGTCAATGAGCCAAGCTATCTAATTTAGAATGTACCTTTCTTTCTCTAACCTTCTGCATTTCCCAGCATGATAGCTTTTTCCAAAGACTCGTCCCTCCAGAAAACAAGTCCAAAGCATGTGAGATGAAGTTTCACCGTCCCTAACACTAAGGAGACATTTAGTTGTACTTGCTCCAAGAAAACACTGGGGGTTTTTTGATAGTTGATTGGAACTCTGGTGGCCTAGTGGCAAGATGCTGCACTGTAATCCACCAGCTGCTCCATGAGAGAAGGATGGGCAATCTTCTCCCATGATATTAACTGCTTCTGAATACTCATCAGAGCATCAGCTAAGAGTTGGTTCTGACTCAGTAGTACACAACAACAACAACAACAACACAAAATACTCTTCCAAACACTACAATTTAAAAGCATCAGTTCTTCTTTGGTTTTTCTTATGTATTGTCCAACTTTCAGAAGTGTGTGAAGCAACTAAAAATAATCATGCTTTGAATCGGATGTACCTTACTCTTTAAGCTGATGTCCTTGTTCTTTAGCATTTTAAAAAGGTACTTGAAAGCAACTTCGCCCAATGCAACATATCTTTTGATTCCTTGATGGTTGTGGTTTCGGATATTTACATATAATAATTTAAAATGCATACTTTGACATCAGTAGTTTTTAAAAAAAGACTTTAAATTTACTTATCTAAAGGCAGATACTAAGTGGCTAGTGGTATGAAAATATTAATACTACTGCATTAGGGTAATAAATTCAGAGAGCCACCTTGACCAAGGATGAAAAACAATTCTCTAATTTATTCACTAGTACATCTATTCCACACAACTATGCCACAATTGAAAATAAGTTACAATTTTAATTATGAGAAATCATCTATTACATTTACATTATAGTCTCCTCCTCCAGAAGAGTCAGGTATTTAGTGACAAGTTAGGTTATTTTCTAGGACCTAAAGTTTTCTAGTGAGAAAGTAGAAGTAACACAAAAATATATAAGAAAGAAATGAACATGACATACTTATTTCTGTGGTAGTGTTTATGAAGAAGTTGAGTTAGAATGAAAGAGATGAAGTAAAGAGCTCAGAGAAGCAGAAGTAGTAACAACTAGAATCTATGCATACAATATAAGAAGAGAGGACACTTTTCCCCACCACCTAGCAGCTAAGGACATACATTAGGACAAACTCAATATTCATGAAACAAACCCTTTTTACACATATTCATGTGCATTATCTTACAACTATTCTCCTTTGTGCACTCTGTGCACCAGGTTGCTTGCTTTTCTGGAAGTTCTCTGCTGAAGATCATTCTTCCCTCTAGTTAAAATGTGTGTGTGTGTGTTTAAAAAAATAATTTTATACTGGTTTATTTACAGAGTTCACATATATTGTTTTCACACCAGTTCTTTCCCATTTCCTTCACCCATCCCCATCAAATTGTATGACCCCATGATTAACCATCCTCACCCTTTTGGTTCCACTTCTCACTTGCCTCCTTAGATTCATTCTAAAATAATGGTTTAATATAGTATTTTTCCTTATGGGACTGAGTTAGTTCACTTAGCATAATACTCTTTAGTCCCTCCCAAGTTAAGTAGTATTACAGCGTCATTGCTGCTCCTGTGTGCTGTGGAGTATTCCATTGTATGAATGTACCATATTTTCACAAACCATTTGATTGTGGTTGGACATCTGGGTGGTTTCATGTTCTTGCAATGGTGAATAATGCTGCAATGAGCACTGATGTGCAAATCTCTGTTAAAATGCTTTACAAACCCCAGCTTCATATCTAACAGTGTTCCTTTATTGTTCATGGACTTTTTGAAGGCCTATTGTTTCAGAACTAAATGGCTAATCCTGCATCTTTGTATGTCTTAATTGATAAGCTCTGCTGAAACCTAACCAATTTGGGTGACCCTGCTGGCATTTGAAATACTGGTGGAATAGTTTTAGCATCACAGACACCTGCAAGTCACTCCGGTACAGCAAACTAACAGACAAGTGTTGTTCACATAAGTACCAACAATAGGCAAGCACACATATACATACTTATGATATAAAATAAGCAGCAACATATCAATCACACAATGGTGCAGAATAACAACACTCATATAGCCACATCATAGATGCTTCAAAGATCATAATACCTTCACACTTCCAGAGGGATAGGGCTCTCCCTTCCTACAAAATCCTAACTCATTTACCTGTACTTATATAAAGACATGTGATGCAAGCTATAGTCTTTGCAATTACGTGCTATGCATCAGAGAGTTGGACAGTGAATAGGGATGATAGAAAGAGAATTGATGCCTTTGAGCTGTGGTGCTGGAGAAGAGTATTGAATATACCATGGACGGTTAGGAGAACAAATAGGTTTGTCCTGGAGAGGGTGAAGCCAGAGTGATCCTTGGAGTGAAGAATTCTGACATACTTTGGACATGTTGCAAGGAGGGACTGGTCCTTGGAGAGGAACATCATGTTTGGGAGAGTGGAGGGACGGTGCAGGAGAGGAAGACCCTTGATGAGATGGATCGATTCTGTGAGTGGAGTGGTGGGAATGAGTGTGTTTGAGATGGTGTGGTTGGCACAGGATAGAACGGCTTTTAGGGCTATTGTATATAGGGTCGCTATGAGTTGCAAGTGACTCAATGGCCCATAACAACAACAACAACATTATGTCCTACATGGCTTGCAGATGTTATTGTATATGAAGTTTCCAATACTGGATCTTTTAACTATTTGAGGACAGATTTGGTATCTGAATCATCTGAGTAACTTCAGGGCCTGGCAAAATACTATACCAAGCTATTGTCCAGTAGATTAATAATATGCTTTGTCTTTGAAAATTAATATAATGGTGAATATGTACATTAAGGGATTAAAAATAAAACCCATTAACACTTTTTAGAATAAATTTGGCTGAAATGTAATTTAGATGCAATGAATCATCAGAACCAAGATATAGACTACCACCTCAAAAATTCCCTCAGACTTCTTTGTCTTAAATTATACTTTGACTCTGATCCTATGCAATCACAGAAGACATTTTATCTTTACAGATTAAGAATACATTTCTATGGTGCTGTTGAAGAGTATTGGACATACCATAGACTGCCAAGAAAACAAACGGATTTGTTTTGGAGAGGGTGAAACCAAGTTTCTCCTTGGAGATAAGGATTTTCAAGCTCCATCACATACTTTGGGCACGTGACCAGGAGAGACCAATCTTTGGAGAAGGAAAGCATACTTGAAAGGGTGGAGAGACAGAACAGGAAAGGAAGACCCAGAGTGAGATTGACATAGTAACTAGGGTAAAGGGGTAGGTGTATCACAGTCAGTGAGACTGGCTATGGATAGGGCAACCTTCAGAGCTGTTGTACATAGGGTTGCTATGAGCCACAGGAGACTCAATGGCACATAACAGGAGCAACAACAACATGCATTTCTATAACAATCCTTTCCAATGGCACTCTCATTGTTAAGTAATATTCCATTTCAGTATATGGTGATATCCAAACTACTATGTAGGAAAGCACAATACTAGAATATTAGTTAAATGCAGGTGCACTTTGTGTACTTTCCAGCATTTTTATGTATCACTCAGCATTATGTTTTGAGAATATTCCCTTTATTATATGTTTTAGTACCTTATTTTTTAACGCTCTACTTACTATGATCTAGTAGGAACTGACTCACAATGTTCATTGGCTTTTTGAGGCTTAAATCACATGGAATGAGATTGCCCGTCTTTCTCCCACCGAGCATGGTACTAGTGGATTCCAACTGCCAGAGAGGATGACTCTTTGTGTTAGCAGCACAGTTCCCTATGGACTATGCCACCAGAACAGGGGGAGGGAGAGAGGCTATTCAGCATGCAGTTTGTTTTTGATATTTTTTTTCCTCTGGTTACTGAGAACACATTTTGGTCTCATTATGAAATTATGAATAGAAGTAAATGTCAAAGTGGCTTTGTTAAAAGCTCAATAATAGCACAGTCCAGAACTTTTTTTTTGGTGCCACTATGTCTTTGGTTGGTATGGGGTAGCTCATTTGTTCATAAGTTGCTACAGTTTTTAAAGGAGCAGATTGTGTTGTAGTTAAAGAAGCTGCTAGTGCAGATTAAGTCTGCACTATGGCTTTCATTTCCTAGTGGCAAAAAGCTATGCCACAATTCTGAAAGTACATGGTTCTTTGACGCCACTAGCTGTTCCACAGGAGAATAATAGACAATCTTCTCCTGTGCGTTTAACTGGCTCTGAAAACCTGCCAGAGGGTGAGCTATGAGTCTCTTCCTACTTGACTGTACACAACAACAAAAATGACTCTAATTTACTCCATAACCTCAGATGTGTAAATTCATTTCTTTGAACATTAGATTATCTTTTAAGAGAATGGAGTATATTAATTATGATTATTTGAGTCTAATTAATAGAAACTAACTTTAGGTCACTAAAATTTAAAAATAAAACACATGAAAATTTATAAGGTAATTCATAGAGTGGAAGAGAGAGCCAAAGAATTTGGCTTTGGAGAAGTCTCAAACTGGAAAACTTTCAGGGATTTAAGTGACAAGAATGAACAGAAAGTCACTTCACAGTGTAATTGTAGATATAAGTGAGCCTCGACAGGATTTTGGAACTTGAGTAGCTTAAGATTCAAATTCCCAGAAGGATGATGACATGATATATCCAAAGAAGCTTGAGCATCTTTATTGAGCACCACACCAAGACTTGGGTAAGCATTCTCTCAGAAGCAAATGGAGCTGCTACGAAGCAAGAAAAGGAAAAGAGAAACACAATAGTTAACAACAGATGCCACTTAGAGAGGTCTAAAGTAGATGATCTCCCATGTTTCCTAGAATTGTGGTAGTCTGTGGTTGGGTAATTGGCAAAAAAGAATATCTTTGGGTTAGGGTAACAACTAAACCTCTATCTCATCTTCCTAAGGTTGTCATGGATCTGACTTTCTTTGTACTATCCTGAGACGAAAGAAGAACCTATTAACGAAAGTAGAGTTATTTTAAAAAAAAATTAGGAAAGATCCTATGGAGACCTGAAAAATGGGTTATAGTAGGCATAGATAAATGGTGGTTAATTTTACAAAATACAGTGTGTATGAATGACTGCATGACACACAGTGTGTATGAAGGAATGTGTGAAACACTAAGTACATGAATGGAACAGAATGTGTAAGAATTTTGGTATGCAACCCATAAAGCGGTGTTGGAAAAATATAAAAAGTGTCACTCAAGTCAAGGGTACTGAGGTTTTAGTAGTATTTTCTTTTAAGAACACTTCACCTGTTCACAGGGAGTCCTTGGGTGATGTAAACCATTCATTGTTAACCAGCTGCAAAAGAGGTTAGAAGGTTAAGTAGATCTAGATGTACCTCAGAAGTCTGGAAATAGACCTCTGAAGAAGTAGTCCTTTGTAAACCCTACAGTTTACACATGAGGTTATGAGGTAGAATTGAGTCAGCAGCAACTAATACATGACCTCAGTTCACCACCACTATGTCTACCTTATAGACAGAAAACCAAAGGTCTTTTTGTCAAAGGAGTCTACAAGACCTTTCAGCTTTGTGCTCTATGGGCTAAAACTTTGCTGGACATCAAGTGGCATCAAAGCTGAGTTTTAGTCCAAATGTGTTATCTTGTGTTCAAATGCCATACATAAGAAACATGAATAAATTGTAGGCTTTGTGATGTGCTTCTCTTAGGTAACTCACATTCTACTTCCTTGAAATCATTGACCTTAATAAAAAAGGTACATATCTTGATATGTATCATTTAAGCTAATCACTCACAGTCTACATAGAAGGAAGATGCTCCAGGGGATGTCCTGAGGAATGGGACACATGTCTATTCAGAGGGCATGCAAGGAAACACAGAAGACAGTTGTGGAGGGAGGAGACTGACGCTTTCCCTCGTAGACAAACCTGATACTCTCCAAGTCACACCCAGTGTCCAAAAGCAATGTGGGTGGGCTTTTTCTCTAGACATCACTGAGCAGCTGTGTGGGGGCTGCTCCTCAGACTCGCCCATTCTTTGCTCAAAGTCCACGTGAGTGAGCCATAAATAAGGAAACACAGGAAGTCCTTATTTGTCAGTATCCAGGTTTTCCGCTGTTTTTTACATTTCTGTTCAGCCTCTAAATCATTTAACACTTAACTGCTTCTTTTTAAAAAAATGTTTTAGTATGTATTTCCTATAAATGAGAAAATATCTTAAAAGTCAGTTTGATAATCAAAATTAAGCAATCTATATTAATAAAATATTTACACTACAAACCTTCTTCAGACCTTGCCAGTTGTCCCAATGTCTTTTCCTGTGAGAAAAATTCCTTGCTGTCACTCTGAATTCAGTTTTCATGTTTCTGTAGCCTCTTTTAATCAGAAACAATTCTCCAGTGAGTTACATCATAGGCTGTCCATATTCATAGATAGTTAAGGTTTGCCTAATGTTTCTTTATGACTATATTTAATTATATATTTTTGGCAGTAACACCCACAAGTGATGTGTGCAGCCCAGTGCACCATATCAGGAACCACACTGTTTTTAAAGCCTAGTGATGGGTTTTCCACAGACCTCCTTTCAGTAGCAGAATTACTATAAAATTAATCGTTTAAACTGTGGGGCCTCTCACTTACTTGATCCCCTTCCTAGGGTTGGGAAGTACCTCAAAAATGTGTTTACATGGTCATATGTTTTTTAAAATATGCAAGTGTGAGTTATTTTAACAACATCTTTCAAGGTCATTGCCTCTTTCTAGTCTGACTTCTCTTTTATCACCTTTCATTTCCTGTAGAGTGGAGCTGAAGAGGCTGTGAGAATCTAGCAGTGTAATTGCAGATAATTATAATTTGGACTTGGAGGGATTTATCTATGTGTTTATACAGTCATATTTGTGTATTGTTAAATTGTTAATCATCTTAACAAATGAAATTTCTTCCAGGAGCTTCCAAGTACACTCAGTAGGTGTAGTGTCACTGAACATGGAGATCTGAAGGCCACATCACAGTATGAATACTTCCTATGGTAACTAATTGGGCAAACCTGTGAATATGGGAGGACAATCAAAGTGTAAGGGCAGAGCATTGTCACTAATCTATGGAAATTATTCTCCCTTTAAGAAACATACAAAATGATGAGTGAACAATTCAATGTCAGTAATAATAAAAATTCTTTCCTCTTGCCTATTAAAGATATAATCTTTCCTTATACACTAGTGCTAAAGAGTTGTGTTATCAACCCAAAGGTACATGACTTGAATCTACCACCTGGTCCACAGGAGAAAGATTGCCAATCTCCTCCTGTGTGATTTAAGGCCTCTGAAAACCTGCCAGACGGTCATCTATGAGTTGTTTCCAACTCAACGATACACAACAACAATAACAGATTCATTTATAAACACAGTTTGTATTGCCTGGTCATCTATGATGGAAATGCAAGAAGCAGCATTTCTATATTTGAGAAAATCACATAGGTAGCAAAGATACAAATAGCAAGTCTGTCTGTTTATGCATTTCTGTGATGCAGTACTTCAGTTCATATTTTATTTCATCCAACATATTTGTATCGTCTAGAAATCTGGCAGTTCATGATGAAACAAACAACAAAATTGCTACAAATACAGTAAAAATACCCCCCCAAAAGAATATTCCACACACAAAACTCCGACACATTTTCCTAAATGACTCATTAAAGAATACCATACCACACATTTATGTAGCTCAGTTCAATACAGTGGACATTTTAATATATATTTTATTTTTTTACATAATTCAATTTCATATTTTTTAAAGTTATGAATGGAAATATGCTGTAATTTCAAAATAATTTTGTTATTGTTGTTGCTATGTGTCATTGAGTTGACCCCTAGTGATCCCATTAACTCTGTCCTATTCTGTGACCCTATGAACCCTTTCCTATTCTGTGCCATCCTCACACTTCATGACATATTAGAACCCATTGTAGCAGTCACTATTGCAAATCTATTTGGTACAGGGTCTTCCTCCCCTTTGCCAAACCTCTATCTTTCATATCATCATGTCCCTCTGCAAGGAATAACCCCTCATAGCAACATTCCCAAGTCTATGAGGTAAAGTCTCATCATCTTTGCCTCCAAAGAACACTCTGGCTTCACCCTCTCCAAGATAAATTTATTTGTTATTTTGCCAGTCCACAGGATGTTCTGAACTCTTCTCTAACCCACAGCTCAAAAGCATAAAATCTTCTGTCATCCTTATTCATTGTTCTGATCTCAGATGCATAGCAAGTGATTGGAAAGACCATGGCCTCAATCAGACACATCTTTGTCCTCAAATTGATATCATTAGTTCTCAATAATTTGCATAGGTCTCTAACTGCAGACTTTACCAATGTAATATGTCTCCTGATTTCCTGACTGCTGGTACTAAGGGTTAATTGTGGATTTAAACAAAATGAAGTCATTGACAGTTTGAACCTTTTCTCCATCCATCACGAAACTGCCTATTAAAAAGTCGAGTGGTAAGAATCCCTGTTTTCTTGACATTGAGGTGAAATCCATATCGAAGGCTATGTTCTTTGATCTTATGCAATAAGTGCTTTAAGTTCTCCTTGCTTTCAGCAAGCAAGGTTGTGACATCTGCATAACGCAGGTTATTGATGAGTCTCCCCTCTGATCCTAATGCCACATTCCTCTTCATAGAGTCCAACTTCTCTAATACATTGCTCGGCATATAGATTGAATAGGTATCAAGATAGAATACAATTTTGTCTTCTCAATTTTAAACCATGTAGGATTCCCTTGCTCAGCTTGCACAACAGCCTCTTAGTCTAAGATTAGGTTTTGTGTGAGCACAATTAAGTGCTCTGGAATTTCCTTTCTTTTTAATGTTAGCTATGACTTTTTATAACTCACATATTCAAATGCATTGCATAGTCAATAAAGCATAAATAGATGTTCTTCTGGCATTCCTTACTTTCAGCCAGGATTCATCTGACATCAGCAATGATATTCCTATATCCCTAGTGCCACAGCCTCTTCTAAATCTTTCTTGAACTTCTGGCAGTTCCCTATACATGTACTGTTCTAACCGTTTATTAATGCTCTTCAGTAGTATTTTGCTTTCATGTGTTATTAATGATATTGTTTGATAGTTTCCATACTCTGGTGAATCATCTTTCTTGGGAATGGGAGCAAATATGGACCTCTCCAATCTGTTGGCCAAACAATTGTCCTTCAAATTTCCTGACATAGACTAGTGAGTGCATCCAAGGCTGCATCTGTTAATTGAAAAAAGCCAATTGGTATCCCATTGATTCCTGGAGTGTAATTTTTTTGCCAATGCCTTCAATTAATTTTACTTTAATTAACTATCAGTTGCAGGCTGAAAACTTGTCATTTAGACCAATTAGGACCTGTTGGGTGGGCCTTTGTTATTAAAAGTTGAATGGACCCTCAGGCCTGGGACAGCCCTCAAGTTTGGTGTGAAAACGAATTTGTTACTAGAGTTACAAACCAAGTTGTCAGTTGTTTGTATTTAAGGAGGACATTGTTCTAATTAGTACTGTACTTGTCTGTCAGTTTACTGTACTGAGATAACTGGTGGGTTGCTGTGATAACTAAAGCTATGAAACTGGTGTGTCAAATACCACAAGAGTTACCCATGGTGGACAGGTTTTGTTAAAGCACCCATTAAGTTAGGTTAGGAAGCAGGATTGGCCATCAACTCATAACAGGCTTTTGAAAACCCTATGAACAGTAGGGGAATGTGGATAGTTATAGTAGTAGTGATAGAGTACAGATTGGAAGTCAATTGAAATGGGGAAAAATAAAGGTAAACATCATTTAATAATTGAAACACGAGATGTACATAGATTGAATGATGTAAAACTAGAAATTTTGAAAAATGAAATAGATGTATGAACTAGGCATTATTGAGTTGAGATGCACTAGCTTAAGCTACTTTGAACCAGATAATCAAATACTGTTGCAGACAAGGGGTAAAGTATATTAATAAGTATTAATAAATAGACAGAACTCCAAGAACCAGGAGAAAATAGGTAAAGCAGGAGGTGAACAGTTCTTGAACAACTGAAGCACTTGTCCCAGCTTCCCTGTGCCTTTATTGAAAATTGCCTGAAGCAAATCACAAAGAGAATTCAATGCAAATGAAGCTCTTTCTATTGAAAACCTTAGGGGGGAGGGGTTAAAAATAGAATACAAGAATCCTAAAACTTAAGGATTGCCTTAGTGCTTCAAGGTGAACTCCAGCTTTTATCTGTTCCCCACATGTCCTGATATAGCAGTTGGTTTATTATAAATAATTATTATGAAATTTGGCTTTCCACAATATATTATTCGGAGATTAAAAACGGAAAAAGAATGGTGTTGTATTCATAAGAAAGAAACATCAACTTCAAGTGTTGTTATATTATCCATACACATAGAAGGAAGGCCCGTTAATATGACTACTATTCAAATAGATGCTCCCACATTTAGAGTCAAAAAGGAAAAATTTTTTTTTTATGAAAACTTGCAGTCTGAAATTGACCAAATATGCAATCAAAATGCATTCATGATAGTTGGTGACTTGAATGTGAAAGTTGGAAATAGTGAAGAAGGAAGAGTAGTTGGAAAATATGGGCTTGGTGAAAGGAATTAAGTGGAAATAGGACGATCAAATTTTGTTTTTTTAATAGTTTGTTCATTACAAATACATTTTTTAAAAGACACAAGTACTGAATAAAATACAATAGAAAAGAATTTTTATACTGGTAGTTGAAAATGCAAGAAGAAAACATTTCTAACTATTTCTTGAAATATGTATTCGATTTTTATGTTTTTTCTGTCTATAGTTTTGCTTATATTCAGGATATTTTATTCTTTTTTCCCCAAGAGAGTGCCCATAAAGTGATGTTGTTTTTATTAGGTGTCATCTAGTCAGAAACAACTCATAACTGACCCTCCATTGGGTTTACAGAGACCATAATTCACATTAGAGGAGACTGTTCATCTTTCTCCTGTGGAGCAGCAGATGAATTGGAACCAAGTACTTTTGGGTTGGCAGAGCTTACCCACTGGACCACCAGAGCTATTTATTTAATAAGTTACTTCAAATAATTTTGGAAAAAATGCATGTTAAAAAGATTGAAAAAATGATGATTCCGTGTTGTTGTTGTTAGATAACATATAGTTTAGTAGAACTCATTGCAGCCCTCTGAGCAACAGATCTGAATCCTGTCCTATTCTGTGCCATCCCCACCATCTCTGGCATACTTGAACCAGTTGCTGCAGTCACTGTGTCAATCCATCTGTTTGGAGGTCTTCCTTTCCTTCACCTTCCCTCCACCCTTCAAAATATGAAGCCCTTCTCCAAGTAAGAACCTTTCCTAGCAACATAGCCAATATATGTAAGACAAAGCTTTATCATCTTTGCTTTGAAGTAGCACTCTGGCTGTAGCTTCTCCAAAACATATTTATTTGTTCTTTTGACAGTTAATGGGATATTCATTATTCTTCTTTAACACCACAGCTCAAAGGCATTAATTCTTCTGTTATCCTTAATTATTGTCCAGTTCTAAGCAGCATGAGACCACACATCATGTAACTCTCAAAAAAAAATATGTACTTAATACATAGAGTTTTGGTGTGGGATAGAATATCTCTCTCTCTCGCTCTCTCTCTGTCTCTCTCTCTCTCTCTCTTTCACATACACACACACACACACACACACACACACACACACACACACACTCCCAAACATGTATCTACCACATCTGTGCAAGTTCAAATTGAAGCTGAAGAAAATTAGAGCTAGTGCACCAGAATCAAAGTATAACCTTAAATCTCTCAGTTGGATTTTAAAACCATCTCAAGAATAAGTTTGGTATATTGAACAAAATCAGTTGCCTAAGGTCCGAAGAGTCTGTGGGATGATGTCCGAGACATTATTCCTAAAAAATAAATTAATAATAAAAGCAAAATCTCATCGCAAAGTCAGGGAAAAAGAAAAGATGAAGTCATTGTCAGAAGAGACTCTGAAACTTGTATCAGAATGTAGAGAGGCCAAATCAATGGGGAAAAAATTGTGAAGTAAGGGAGATGAACAGGAGATTTCAAAGGACACCTTGAGAAGACAGAGCAAAATATGAAAGCAAGCAAAAGTCTGGAGTACGAAAACCAAAAGAGAAAAATATACTCTTCATTTCTCAAGTTAAAGGAAGTGAAGAACAAATTTAAACCTTACATTGCAAAACTGAAGTATTCTGCGGGCAAAATACTGAATGATGAAGGAAGTCTCAAAAGAACATGGAAGAAGTACATTGATCTGAAATAATTCATTGACATTGAACCATTTCAGGAAGTAGCATAAGATAAAGGAGCAATGGCAAAAGAAGTTCAAGGTGCACAGAAGTCATTGCAAAAAATAAGACCTCTGTGGAATTTATCTTTTAATATGATTTTCCAAGCTATTATTTGATTTTGCTATATAGATAGGTAAATATGTGAATGGGGAGTGTTAGTTTATGCACAATCTACTATTCCACAAGGGGATTGGCCAGGCACAATCTACAAGGGGAATAGATAGTCACACCACTGAATTGAGCAAGCCAGTCGTGAGAGGTAGACAGATCTTCTGGTGCCAATGAAGAAAAAGCAAGAAAATATAAGACAACGATCTTGCTACAGCTACATCTATGGCAGCAACACCTACGGCCAAACTGGAGACCTGAACATGAGATGGGACCTTAGGGGAGTTGGGGAGAGTCAATATTGGTAGGACTGAAAATTTAAGAACACTGGCCTGGAGCTGAGAGGTTCGAGGCTGACATGACTACATACACATTTTCAGGAGTTATTTTGATTGTATTTGTTATTAATCTGGATTATAAACTTTTGATCTTCTAAAATATGGGTCTATGTGGCCTGTGAGATATCACCTTGGATTTTTGACCCACCAAACAGTAAGATTGGTGATGAGATAAGTAGAAAGAGTTATGAGAGTGTGAGGGACACATCTGAATTTGCAGAAATTTGTTTGTATTAATCCTATGGATGGGGAGAGTTCCCCTTTGTGAAGTTGATAAAGGTCAGACATGGCTATCTCCACATTTACTTTTGTTCTTTTATCACCCTCAGAAATTGATGAAATGCCAACTGAGATGTTTCAGCAGACAGATGCAGCCCTGGATGTGCTCACTAAACTATACCAAAAAAGTTAGCAAACCTAAAATTTTACACCCAACAAAATCTGAATATGGCCTGCTTTTCCTACTTAAGTATTTCATCTTACTACATTTACCAAAAATTTCCATCTATCTGGGCTGGCACCTCCAAGGTCCAGCTTGTCTGTAAATAACTCCTTAGACTTGTCCATAAGGGACTCCTAAAACATTGGCAATATAACCTTTTAATTTGTGCTTGTTAGCAAATATATACATTCTGCTATGGTCTTAGACTTTACAGACGTCATAACTACACTGAACTCGTATTAGAGTTATTTAATCCCCTCCCCCCAGGTATATTATTTTCTCCTCAAACCCTGATAATGTCATCCATAAGGAATTGTGCTGTTAACAGCAAGATTGTGCCTCTCTGGTGGTTTGAAATCACCTGTGGGTCCACAGAAGAAAAATGAGTAATTTTCAACCATGCTATTTATAGCCTAGGAAACCCAATGGAAAGTCAGGTATGTATCAATTTTTTAGTTTATTTCTGGCTAGATAAATTGTGATATTGCTGTATGCTGGTAGGCTAATGCTGACTCATAGTGATCTTAAATGTGTAAAACTGTTCCATTGGGGCTTTTAGATTTTATTGTTTAAGGGAGGGAATTATCAGGTTTTCTTCTCCACCAGAGCTGTTAGGATGGTTTCAACCACCCACCTTTTGGTTAGCTGCAGACTACTTAGGCACCGTGCACAAGAGCTCCTTCAGATAAAACATTAGCAACCTTCAATCAAGGGCTGTGTCATTTTGTCTTCAGAATGTGAACCTCATACTTACTAGGTATTTGATTGATCATTTAATTAATTTCCTCTCCTAATTTTAGTTTGTCAACAAGAAAATGAGTAAATTCTACTTGTAGAATTACCCAATCCCCTTCTCAGTACTTTAATTTCTTTAGTCTGCTATCAGATTTCTCAAGTTTGAATGTCATATGTACATCTGATATTATTTTTTTCCAATCTGTTGTTGCTGTTGATTGCCTTCCAGTTGAGTACAACTCATAGTGACCCTATGAACAAACGACCTGAAGCCTTTCTATATCAACGTTTATCAAAGTTCATATAGTTATAGTACATTGTCTAGGAAGTGGATGCCAGTCCTGCTTTCAAACCTGTCTTAAATTGAGAGTTCCACCAAACACTGTCCACCATAGGTAACCATTATGACATTTGACACCCTATTGGCACAAGGTTCAGCATCAGAGCAACCTCAGGTTACCTCAGTACAGCATATTGACAGGAGAGTGCTATATCACTAAGAAGAATGTTCCTCCAAAATATAATAACAACCAACTTTATACAAAGGCCCTCCTTGAGGTCTTGTTAAGTCTAAGCAAGAGGCTTAAGTAAAAGAACAACTAACTTAGTATGTTGTTGTTGCTGTTCTTATGTGCCATTAAGTCACCTGCAATGTATAGCAAGCCTGTGTACTGCAGCTGTGAACCTTCCCTGTCCTGAGGCAGTCTCACTAATTCTGACACACCAGCCCCCATTGTCCAAGATACTGTATCAATCCATCTCATCTGGGGTCTTCCTCTCCTGTGCTGTCTATCCACCTTTCTAAGCATAATGTCCTTCTCCAAAGACTGGTTTCTCCTCTCCATGGGCCCAAACTATATGAGATGGAGCTTCAAAATCCTAGCA
This sequence comes from Elephantulus edwardii, assembly GCF_000299155.1. NCBI lineage: Eukaryota > Metazoa > Chordata > Mammalia > Macroscelidea > Macroscelididae > Elephantulus > Elephantulus edwardii. The sequence continues at coordinate 3,829,952 of NW_006399949.1, forward strand.
TCCAAAGAGAAACTTGGTTTCATCCTCTTCAAAACAGACCAAATTGTTTTCTTGGCAGTCCATGGTATGCTCAAGACTCTTCTCTAGCACCACAGCTTGAAGGTATCTATTCTTCTTGTGTCATCCTTAGTCATTGTCCAGCTCTCTGAAGCATAACAAGTAATTGAGAAGACCATGGCCTGGATCAGGTGCACCTTTGTATCTAGATTGACATTGTTATTCTTCAGCCCTCCGGAGAGGTCCATAATAACAAATTTTCCCAATGCAATTTGTATTTTGAGTCCCTGACTTCTGGTGTTAAGAGTGTTGATTGTGGATCTAAATAAGCTGTAATTGCTAACAACCTCAATCTCTTCTACATCTATCATAATGCTGACAATTGGTCTTCTTGATGTTAAGCTTCAAGTCATATTGAAGACTATAGTCCTTGACCTTTTGCTGCAAGCACTTTAGGTCTTCTTCAGTTTCAGCAAGAAAGGGGTGTCATCTCCATTCATAGGTTGTTAATGAGTTTTCCTCCAATCTTGATGCCACACTCCTCCTCATAAAGCCCTGCTTCGCCAATGACCTGTTCTGCATACAGATTGAATGCATCCCTGACTCACTCTTTTTCTGAATTTGAACCATGCAGTGTTCCCTTGTTCTGTTCTGAGGACTGCTTCTTGATTCAAGTATAGGCTTCATATAAGCACAATCAATTGTTGGGATTCCCATTTTCCTCAAGGTTAGCCAGAATTTGCTGTGATCCACACAGTCAGAATGCCTTTGCATAGTGAATGAAACACAGAGAGACATTCTTCTGGTACCAAGATCCATCTGATATTGGCAATAATGTCCCTAGTGCCATGACCTCTTCTAAACCCAGCTTGTATTTCTGGTAGTACTCTGTCAATGTCCCATTCCAGTTGTTTCTGGATAATCTTCAGCAGGATTTTGCTAGTGTGTGATATTTGTGATATTGTTCAATAATTTCCATATTCTGTTAGGTCACCTTTTTTTTCAATTTTTTTAATGGAAATAAATATAGATATCTTCCAGTCAGTTGGCCAAGTAGTTGTCCTCCAGATTTCTTGGCAAAACTTGTTGAGCACATGCAAGGCAACATCTGTACAAGTGAAAGATTTTTTTTTCTATTAGTCTGTAATAGAAGTCCACTACCCCCTACTCCCTGGATGTCATTTACGAGCACATAGAGTGAAAAAGGCTTTTTAAGTTTATACATCTTTTCTTTAATCTCTGGACCACTTTTTTTCAGACAAGCCAAAACTAATCACATGACTTAACCTTAAACAAAATATTGACAAAATCGGGAAAAAATTATTTTGTGGTTTTTCATTCAATTCTTCTATAGCAAGGTATCATTCTTCAGGTTTTCTATGCAGATAATACTTAACTTATAATGTGTATTGCATATGCACATGCTCCCCTGATTTTTTAAACAGAAAGTTCTCTCTCCCTTTTCTATTATCATCACATTTATTCCAAAAAGAGTTTAGATCAGCACTTTTGAACTCTGATGGTAGGTATGTGTGTGCATTTGCGGGGGGGTGGGGGGAGAGAGAGAGAATGAATGAGAGAATATATGTATTGTGTTCCTAATATAGTCAAACAGTAAATGCAGAACATGAAAAAAAGTTATATAAATTGAATATCCTATCCTACACTAAAACTATAGTACAATAACTATAAATTTTTTTAGCTACATTAATATATTATCCATCTGTCTTTATCTAATTTTCAACCTATATAATATTACTTTGTTTCAAAACTATTTGAAATCAAGTATAAAATAGGGAACTCTTGTGACTTAGTGGGTAAAAAGTTGCTCTGCCAACTTAAAGGTAAATGGTTTAAGTCCATCAGATGCTCTACATGAGAAAGATAACAATTTCCTCTTGTGTGATTCACAGCCTATGAAAATTGTATTACCAGTCATGAGTAAGTTCTTAGTCAAGTTCACACAACAAAAACAAGAGCTTACAAAATATCGAGGCTGCTGGTAAAATTATTTAAATATATATATATATAGCTAAGTTAGGAAATCAATGAGTAATTGATGGTCTGTTTCACAGTTGGTCCTTGACATGATTTTGACCACTGATATTGAGTTCTTCCAACAACTCTTTCCACAAATGTAGTCAATCTAATTCCTGGGTAGTCCAACAGGCATGCTTCATAGCCTTTGTTTATGTCTTTAAAATGGTATTTTCAATTAATAAACTATCAATTGTTCACAATTCCATCATTAGTTTCCTCAGGTTCATTTCTATCATCAAAACTGTAAATTCCAATTGCCAGTCCTTTTTTATTTCTGACTTTTGTATACTAGTAACCAATTATTATTAATACATATGGATTGCATGTTTGGCCAGTCTCAGCTTGCAAAGTGGGTTGTTGTTTTTGTTGCTGTTATCTGCCATCAAGTCAACTACAACTCATCATGACTCTGAATATCAGATCTGAATCCTGCACGTTCTTGTGCCATCCCTATCATTACTGATATACTTGAGCCCATTGCTATAGTCACTGTGTCAATCAATTTGTTGAGAATCTCCCTCTCTTATATTAACCCTCTACCTTCCCAAGCATGATGTCTTTTCTAATAACTGGTCTCTCCTAGCAATATGTCCAAAGCATGAGATGAGGAAGCATTACCATCCTTGCCTTCACAGAGTATGTTGCTTGCGCTTTCTCTAAGTCATATTTACTTATTCTTTGGGCAGTCTACGGGATAGTCAGTACTCTTCTCCAGAACCACAGCTCAAAGTCATCAATTCTTCTATCATTTTTATTCATTGTTGAATTTTCTGATTCATACAAGTAATTGATAAGATTATAGCTTGGGTCACATGCACCTTAGCTTTTAAACTGACAGTCATTCTGTTTAGAACTTTGGAGAAGTCCTTGAAAGCAGATCTCTCTAATGTAACACTAAATGTTGATACCAAAAGTATTGATCCTGGATGCAAGTAAGATGACATAATTGAAAATTTAAATCTTTTCTCCATATATCATGATGTTGCCTATCAGACCAATGGTGAGGATTTTAATTTTCTTGATGTTGAGACATAATCTACATTGAAGGCTGGAGTCTTTAATTCCTTGCAGATAACATGTAAGTCCTCCTCACTTTTAGCAAGCAAAGTTGTGTCATATACAAAACACAGGCTGCTGATGAATCTCCCTCCAGTCTTGTTGCCACATTCTTCTTCGCCAAATCTAGCTTCTTAAAGGAGTTGTTCAGTACACAGATTAGGTATAGAGAAAGGATACAGCCATGACACATACATTATTTTACTTTAAATCATACAATATTCCCATGCTTTGGTTGGACAATAGGCTCTTGATCTAAGTGTAGGCTTTGTATGAGCACAATTAAGTTCTGGGGTTCCCATTCTTGTCAGTGCTAGCTATGCTAGCTATAAAAGTCAATCACTTCATATTTGGGTCTGTGCCTTGACAAAGGGCAACAACTGCTCTCGCGCAGGACTGCACTTGAGGTGGATCAGATGCCACCTATACCACGATATCTGTATGCAAAATAGGTAGAAGTCCTCAATTTCTTAATCTTTGACTTCAGTAGTTGATGTGAATATTTGAATAATATTTGTATTAACACATCTTCCAGGTATGTATATAGATGATATTCTAACATTCGTTGTAATTCAGCACTAAATCTGAAATGTTCTTTTTTACTATGAATGCAAGACAATCCCTATTCATTTTTTTATTCCTAGTACAACAAACCAAATGCTTATCTAGTTCAAGGAATAGATGGTATACCAATTGATATATTTCAGTTAACAGATGCTGCCCTGGACGTGCTCACCAAGTTGTGCCAAGAAATCTGGAGAACGACCACT
>NW_006399949.1:3835169-3839620 GCF_000299155.1 Elephantulus edwardii
AACAACAACAACAACAGTTCAAAATGGCCATTAGTGGTCCATCTTAGCTCATAAATGCCTAGGATATTGATTTTTTTTATGCATTCCATTAATTTCTGAATATTTCTAATTTTAGTAGATTCATACTTTGTATGTTCCATTTTGCAATTATTAATGGATATTTGTAGCTGCTTCTCCTTATTTTCTATTGTCTTACAATCTTGGGTGAGGCTCTACTTACAGTACTGTATCTAATAATGTTCTTCTGTAATTCGAAGGATTTTCAAAGGCCACTTATTTCTGAAGTGGACTGTAGCTGAAGAAAGTTAAATTAACAAGAACCAAAACCTACCTTGATTCTATGCTAACTCAATATGAAAATAAAATATCAAGAGTAGATGTAATACATTTAACACCAGTGATCCTAACCAGATAAGTTGTAGGATGAAATAAAGGACATTATCCATGAAGAAAACAAACAGTTTTAACAAAGACAGTGGGAAATACAAGATCAAAATGGATCTCAGAAGAGACTTTGAAACTTGCACTAGGATGTAAAGAGACCACAAGAATAGGAAGAATTAGTGGTATAAGAGAGATGAACAGAAAATTTCAAAGGACAGTTCAAGAAGACAAAACAAAGTATTATAACAAAATGTATAAAAAGCTAGAGTTAGAAAATCAAAGAGAAGAACATAGTCTGTATTTGTTAAGCTGAAAACACACCGAAAATATATGTCTCAAATTGCAATGATGGAGAATTCAATAGGCCAAATCTTGAATGATGCAGGAAGCCTCAAAAGAAGAAGGAAGACACATAGTTACTGAACCAAAGGAACACTGAAGCAGTTTACTTTCTGAAAAAGTAGAATACAATCAATAACTAATGGTAATGAAGGAAGAAGTTCAAGTAGTACTGAACATATTGGCAAAAAATAAGACTCTAAGAATTGATGGAATACCAGTTGAGGTATTATAAGGTATGCAAATAAATGCATCCGTTGACATGCTTACTAGCCTCTTTCAAGATCTATCTAGAAAACTATGCCTGGACAACTGACTGGATGGGCATTCTCATTTTTTTAAGGTAATCCAAGAGAATGTGGACATTACTAAGCAATATCATTAATATCATATGGAAGCAAAATCTTGCTGATGATTATTTTTTAAAGGGCTATAACAGTATATCAACAGGCAACTGTAAGAAATTTAATCTGGATCTTGATTGAAAGCAGAGAATACTAGAAACATATGTTTGTATTTTACTGACTATGCAATTATATTGAATTGTGTGGATTTTTACAAAGTATGGATAAATTAAAAAGAATAGAAATTCTAGAACACCTAATTGCACACATGTAAAACTTATACATAGAGTAAGAAACTGTTGTCAAAAGAAAACAAGGAAATACTTAAAATTAAAAATCAGGAAAGATCATCAAGATTGTATCCTTTCTCAACCCCTATTCAATCAGTCTGCAGAATGAGAAACTTGGCCATGTGAAATAATACTGTTTCCTCAGGATTGGAGGAAGACTCATCAATAACCTGTGTTATACAGATGGCACAAACTTTCTTGCAAAAAATGAAAGAGACTTGAAATATTTAGTGCAAAAGATCAAAGACTACAGCTTTTAGTATGGATTGTACCTCTCAATATCAAGAAAATAAAATCTTCACAACTGGACCAATAATCAATGTCATAGATGGAGAAAAGTTGTCAACATCACTGTATTCACAGTCAAGATCAATGGTAGTTGAAAAAAAAATCTGCTTTCAAGGATCTCTCCAAAGTGCTAACGAGCCTCAATACCATGTTTATTGCTGCATTATTCACAATAATGAAGAGATGGAAGCTGTGCTGTTAGCCTAAAACTTGGCTTTTTTTTTCTTCCCATTACAGTGATCCCATCAGGTCTCCAACTCTCTTAACTGCAAACACAGAATATTGAAAATCAGCATGGTCTTGCAAATCATCAACAGAGATAGCACTAGGATAAGAGAAAGAGTGCTTCCCACACTAGAAGATAGACTTGAGGCAAGCACGACTTGTGGCAGCAAGACTTGAAGGAGATGAGAGTGAGACTCTGGTGATAGTAATAGAGAGACTGTCACATTGATGTGGAGAAGCTTTGGCAAGGACAAATAAGTCCTTAGATAAAGGTTACAGTTAAAGGATGTTGCTGTTCTTGCTGGATGTGTGAAGGAGAAGTTGACATAGAACTGCTCTGAGGGAACCTTGTTGCATGATTTGGATTTGACTTCTGAACTGAAACCAGAGCTTTGACTAATTAAGGAAGTGCATTTTGGAACTTGTGCTAAATCCTGGACTTATATTGGGTGATGTTCTTTGCCTCCACAACTCTGCAACTTACTTTCCTAATAAACCTCATTCTCAGTACCACAACTGTGAGTCTGTGAGTCGGCAACAAATAAACAAAGCTCTTGTTGGTACTTTACAGGCACCATAGGGCTGGGTTATGTGCTCTTTATCTGCTTTCTTTCCTGGGGAGAGAAAGAGTCTGTGCTATTCTTACTCTCTCTGGCCCTTTCAGAAAGATATTCATGGACCTGTGCCACACTATACCATTTTCTTCTTCTTAGAAGTAGACCAAGTGTTCACAACAAATGAATGGGTAGAAAAACAGTCATACATTCACACAATGGACTATTGCGCAGGACTATTATGAAAAACAATGAAGTTGTAAAACACTACTCAATGTGAATGACTCTTGAAGACATTATGCTAAGTGAGGTATCACAGTCATGAAAGAACAAATAGTACATAACACCACTGTTAATAGAATTGACATGACTGGGGAAAAAGACTAGGAAAAGGGTGCATAGATAATGAACAAAGCACTAGAACAGATCAAGGGAAGAAAGAACTACCTGAAAGGAATACATCATTAGGCATTACATTATGTGTGATTATAACAATTTGGAACAACAAATACATTACAAAATGAATTAGAGGAGGAAGAAGGGAAAGAGAGAGAGAAAAAAATAGATGAATGAAAACCCAATTTTTCTATAAACTATCATTAAAGTCACTATAAAACAAAATAAAAAATAAAGACAAACCATGGTCTTGTCAAATATATTTGAAAGTTGAACAATGTATGGAGATGTTGGTTGTGGTGGCCTATCCTATGAAAATTAGCTCTGAACTTTGCCTTATCCTTGCCAGGTTCTTCTTTAGTAGAAGAGTTAATGTCTTTGTATATTTTAGTGTTGGAGTTATTGTTATGAGTTTGACTCAAAGCAACCGTATGAACAAAAGATCTGAATCCTGTACTATAACTATCATCATTTCTCTAATGTTCATAGAGTTTCCAAAGATCTGTTATTTAAGAAGTGGATGCCTATCCTGTTTGCAAATCTATCTTAATCTGGGCACTCTACCAAACCCTGTCCACCATGGGTAACCATTATGGAATTTGACCTACCAGTGGCACAGTGTTCAGTATCACAACAATGCCAAATCATATCAGTACAGCAAACCAACAGACAAGTGCTGATGTTGGAGAAGACTACTGAATATACCATGAATTGCCAAAAGAACAAACAAATCTGTCTTGGAGCAAACACAATTGGGGCATGTCTTAAAAGCAAGGATGATGAGCTTTTGTCTCACATATATTGGATATGTTTTTAGATTGGGCTAGTCCTTGGAAAAAGGCTGGGAAAGGTGAGGATCAGAGAAAGAGGAAAACCTTCAACAAAGTGAGTTGACACATTGAGTATAACAATGGGTTATGCAGGGGATGAGGGTGGTACAGGGCAGGGCAAAATTCAGATCTGTTGTTCATAGGGTAGGTCACTATGAGTTGTAATGGATTCAGTGAAGCATAACAACAAGGAAATCAATAATCAACAAAACCACCAAGTGTTAGAAAATGAAACCAATATAGGGTGTTTTATATGAATTCACAAAATGCAATTGTTCATAAAATATTGTTGTTGCTCTTGTTGTTCTGTGCCGTTGAGTCGCTTGCCACTCATAGCGACCCTATGTACAACATCCCTAAACTCTGCTCTGTCCTGTGCCAATCGCACTGTCTCTGACACTCCCATCCCAATTATCCCAGTCACTGGATCAATCCACCTCATAGAGAGTCTTCCCCTTCTGTGCTGTCCCTCCACCCTACCATCTCCAAGGACATGTCCCTCCTTGCAACATGTCCAAAATATGTTAGATGGAGCCTTAGAATCCTTGCCTCCAAAGAGCAGCCCGGGTTGACCCTTTCCAGGATGAAACTGTTTGTTTTCCTAGCAGTCCATGGTACCCTCAATACTCTTCTCCAGCATCACAGCTCAAAGGCATCATTTCTCCTTCTACCCTCCTTTGTCATTGTCCAACTGTCTGATGCATAACAAGTGATAGCAAAGACCATGGCCTGTATCAGACCCACCTTAGTCTAAAAAGAGACACCATTGCTCTTCAGTACTTTGGAGAGGTCCCTAACAGC
>NW_006399949.1:3842844-3844113 GCF_000299155.1 Elephantulus edwardii
AGCACATCAGCAGAGAACTGCCAGAAGCCCAGGCTGGGTTTAGAAGGGGTTGTGGTACTAGGAATATTGTAGCTAATGTTAGATGGATCTTAGCTGAAAGCAGGGAATACCAGAGGAATGTATATCAGTGTTTCATTAACTAGGCAAAGGCATTTGACTGTGTGGATCATAAAAAACTGTGGCTGACTCTGAGAAGAATGAAAATCCCAGAACACTTGATAGTTCTAATGAGAAACCTATACTGGGACCAAGAGGCAGTCATCAGAACAGAGCAAGGAAACACTGCATAGTTCAAAATTGGGAAGGGCGCATGCCAGGGATGTGTCTTGTCTCCGTACCTTTTCAATATGTATGCAGAACATATTATCCGTGAGGGTGGGCTCTATGAGGAGAAATGTGGGGTCACGATTGGTGGAAGATCTATCAACAATCTGCAATATGCAGATGATACAACCATACTTGTTGAAACTGAAGAAAACCGGAAGCGCTTGCTGCAGAGGGTCAAGGACTGCAGCCTCCAATATGGATTGAGGCTCAATGTCAAGAAGACAAAGAGTCTTACCACTGGGCCAAATGGCAGCATTAGGATAGACGGTGAAGAGATTGAGACTGTTCACAGCTTCAGTTTTCTTGGCTCCACAGTCAACACTCTCGGCACCAGTAGCCAGGAAATTAGAAGACATATTACCATGGGAAAGTCGGCTGTTAGGGACCTCTCCAAAGTACTGAAGAGCAATGGTGTCTCTTTTTAGACTAAGGTGTGTCTGATACAGGCCATGGTCTTTGCTATCACTTGTTATGCAACAGAAAGTTGGACAATGACTAAGGAAGATAGAAGGAGAATTGATGTCTTTGTGCTGTGGTGCTGAAAAAGAGTATTGAGGATACCATGGACTGCTAGGAAAACAAACAGATTCATCCTGGAAAGGGTCAAACCGGGCTGCTCCTTGGAGGCAAGGATTCTAAGGCTCCGTGTAACATACTTTGGACATGTTGCAAGGAGGGACAGGTTCTTAGAGAGGGACATCATGCTTCATAGGGTAGAGGGACAGCACAGAAGGGGAAGGCCCCCTATGAGGTGGATTGATTCAGTGACTGGGGTAATTGGGATGGATGTATCAGAGACGGTGAGATTGGCACAGGACAGAGCAGAGTTTAAGGATGTTGTACATAGGGTCGCTATAAGTCGCAAGTGACTCGCCGTCACATAACAACAACGACAACTCTATCTATCATCTATCTATCTATCTATATGTGTATATATATATA
>NW_006399949.1:3844213-3854094 GCF_000299155.1 Elephantulus edwardii
ATTGCTCTTCAGTACTTTGGAGAGGTCCCTAACAGCAGACGTTCCCATGGCAATACATCTTCTAATTTCCTGGCTACTGGTGCCGAGAGTGTTGACTGTGGAGCCAAACAAACTGAAGCTGTGAACAATCTCAATCTCTTCACCATCCATCCTGATGCTGCCAGTTGGCCCAGTGGTGAGACTCTTTGTCTTCTTGACATTGAGCCTCAATCCATATTGGAGGCTGCAGTCCTTGACGCTCTGCAGCAAGCGCTTCAGTTCCTCCTCAATTTCAGCAAGCGGGGTTGTATCATCTGCATATCGCAGATTGTTGATAGATCTTCCACCAGTCTTGACCCCACATTTCTCCTCATAGAGTCCAGCCTCACGGATGAACTGTTCTGCATACAGATTGAAAAGGTATTGAGACAGGACACATCCCTGGCGTACTATGTAAAATTTATGCTTTTGCTAAATAATATGAACTTATCTTAACTTTTAGGCAACCAATTCAAGCAAATTATATATGCATCTCTTTTTGTTTTAAGCCACAATTGCCACTTCGACATTTATACATAACACATTCTGATTACAAGATAAATATATCTTGAATAAATTAGGGTAATGAGATTACATATACTAAGTTTTCCAGATAAATTAATCTTTAGATTCTGGTCTCTGAAACTAATGCATTTGTGTTACTGCTCATTATGAATAGATTATAAAGGGTGATGTTTTTGAGACCTGAATTTCTACCCATTCTCTGTATAATTCTCTCAGAAGACTCTTTGACATCCTTTTGTTGATGTGATGGCTGATTAGTAGAGTCATCACTTAAATTCACGGAGAGCCTCTTTGTGTGCTCTAGAGGGTGCTGGCTGCTATACTCAAATATAACAAATATATACTCAAAGGTAATGAATGAGTGCATCCTATCCAGTCAGTCACAACACTGTAATACTTTAGTAAAGTTAAGAATTACTTTATTTTCTTAAATTTTATAGGCAAAAGAATGATTATGACTGATAGCTCTGTCAATAGGAGTTAAGATGGTAAGCCAAAGGCCACACTTCCCAGTTTTGAATCCACAAGTGTCTCTCAGAGAGGGGAAATTTCCTCCTGTGTGATGTACAGTCTCAGAAACCCAATGGTTTGGGTGAGCTATGTGTCAGTTCTAACTTGATGGCAGTGAATGAATTCTGGGTTTGATTGCTGCTATTATAGAAACATTAAGAGAGTGTGATTTAAATAAACAAATTTATTCTCTTTCTAGGAATCCAGAAGTCCAAATACAGAATGCCAGCTGTAGGGGAAGACTTTTTCTTTGCTGGCTCTCAAGGAAGTTCTTTATCTCCTTTCACTGTTTGTAAATTTGGCATTCCTCAGAAAATCACATGTGTATTAACATCAATCTTCTCCAGAATCAAAGTGCACAGGGATGTCAGATCCAAAGGATATATTCTGACCCCATCTCTTGCTTCATGGTAATAGTTGGTCTCTATTCCTCTGCTCATTCATATTTCTCTCTTTCTATTCAAGGAAAGATAAAAAAGTGGTGCAGATCACATGCACTAATGACTCTCCCCTTATATGAAATCAGGATTGCATAGTGAGTAAGGATATTATATATCCCATACTAATCTAAGTATAGCACATTTGTTGATCTCATCAGACCACAACACTGGAGATAAACATAACATTAAACAAATGTTCGAATCACTGAGAATCATGGTACATCCAGGGTGACACGTATTTTGAGAAGACACAATTTAATCCATAGTGTGATTGGCACAGGACCTAGCAGAGTTTAGGGCTGTTGTACTTAGGGTCACTATGAGTCGCAAGCGACTCGATGGCACATAACAACAAGAAGACAAAACTATGCCTTAAATAAATAATAACCATTGTTCCTGTTGGGCTTTAGATTTGGTGTGTATGGTACCTGATACTGAAAAGCACATGTTTACTTGTATTCATAAAGCATGTGTGTAGGTGGGGAGAATAGAATGCAATGCTCTTGTTTCCTCTCTGTGTTTAGTTTGAAGTCAAGAGAGACAGCTGTGGTTGAGCCTCTTTTTCAGACATACGTGCACACATTTGTGCCTTTAGTTTGAGTACCACTCTTCAGAAACTCCTAAAAGCCATAATTTGTGGAAGGAAGGGAGATTGATGTGAAACAAGAAAACAAGACTCAATCTGAATAACCAAAAGTCAATGTTTTCATAAATAATTGAGTTCTTTTCTGGTATGTAGCTTCCTGCAGTGTGATGTTTATCTAAGGAGTGCTACTCTCAAAGAAAGGGCCTAGAGACATTTATAAATGCCTTTTTCGAAATTAGCTGTCTCGAAGCTGGAAAAGGAATTGAGAAAACATTTACTTAGGAAAAAAGTCCCAGCAAACAAAATGACTTGTAAAGAGTATGCTTTTTGTATAGTGGTTTAGATTTTGTAGAATGCTTTCACAGATATTATCTCATCAGAACCTCCTGAATGTTATGCACATTAGATGACTAGGAAAGTGGTATCATTACCTACATGCTGTATATGAGGAAGTCAAGGCTCAGACAGCTTAAGAATAATAAACTCATGAAACTATCAGTCACTGTGGCCACAAACACCCTATCCTTCTCATTCCTAGACTGGAACCTATCTGCTTAGTAAAAGAGTATTATTTAGATACTTTGGTGTGCCTTGTGTTGTACATAGACTTTTGGAAAATAAACATAAACCATGGTGTTTCACATTCTTTATTATCAAGTATCTTCATGCCCATTTCCTGTGTCCATGGGAGGTGAAAGAATTAGCAATCTGCTTAGTGGGAATGTAAAATGGTACAATGACTATGAAAGGTAGTTTGAGATTTTTACCAAAATTTTAACACAGATATCCCACATGACACAGCTATTCTGTTACTAGGAATATGCTCCAAGAAATAGGAGATAAGCATGATAGAGATACGTATACCTATGTTCCTTGCAGCGTTATACACAGTAACAAGAACAATGGAAACAAATATCCATCAACAAATGAATGACTAGAGATAGTGAGATATATATTCACAATGTAATACTATGCAGGCATAATAATGTGAAATATTCATAAAATATGACACAACATAGGAGAGTCTTAGAGGGAATGATGCTGAGCGAAATAACTCAGTCACAAAGGTACAAATACTGCCTACGACCCCTGCTGTTTTTGAAAATAGTAGGGTAACTGAGCAATTGGAATTGAAAAGAAGGAAAATAGAAATAAAATGTGCAGACAATGAAGACTAAAATGCCCAGGGCTAGAGAGGATCAACTTGGGAAGAATTAAGATGAAGACAATATGGCTTTTGCCATTAACAAGTTGGAACAAGATACATATAACTATTCAAAAGAGAAAGCTGAAGGGGAGAAGCGGTGTGGAAGAGAGAAAATCACTATGATAGCAGAGATTGACTAATGGACAGATGGAAGGTATGAAGGTGTTGTTGTTATGTGCCATTGAGTGTTATGTGCCATATGACTCATATACAACAGCCCTGAAACCTTCTCTATCCTGTGCCAACTTTACTGTCTCTGACCTACCTAGCCTCATTTCCCCAGTCACTGTATCAGTCTATCTCACTGATGGTCTCCCTCTCTTTCTTCATCCTTTCACCCTTCCAAGCATGATGTTCCTCTCCAAGTACTGGTCTCTCCTTGCAACATGTCCAAAGTATGTCAGACGAAGCTTCAGAATCCTTATCTCCAAGGAGCAGCCTGGCTTCACCCTCTCTAGGATGAAACTATTTGTTCCCCTGGCAGTCCACGTTATATTCAATACTCTTCTCCAGCACCACAGCTCAAAGGCATCAATTCTCTTTCTAGGATTCCTGGTCATTGTCTAACTCTCTGATGCATACCAAGCAATTACAAAGACTATGGTCTGAACCTAGGTTGACATAGTGGACAGAAAGTTATGCCACCAAGCCCAAGGTGGGTGATTTTAATATGTGGCTCTCACCCCTAGTTTAAATTGTTTTTCAAACATTCTTCTATGTGGTATAGCACTGGTCTGTGCATTGTTGTACAGAGGTAAGTCATTGCAATGAAGCTAAACACCGTGACACTGATGTGCCAAATGTGATAATGGTTACCCACGGTGGACAGTGTTTAGTGGAGCTTCCTGATTAAAACAAGCTTGAAAGCAGGAGTGGCATACACTTTCAAAATGGCTTGCTTCTAGAAACTCTATGACCAGTGCTCAGGCCTTTCGTTCATAGGGTCTCTATGAGTCGTCTATGACTCGACATCACTTAACAATAACAACAACATGGCCTAGATCAGGCACACCTTATTCTCCAGACTGACAGTGTTGCTCTTCAGTACTCTGGAGAGGTCCTTGACAGCCAACTTTTTCAATGTAATTTGTCTCTTGACTTCCTGGCTGCTGGCATCAAGAGTGTTGTTTATGGAGTAAAGCAAAATAAAGCTATCAACAATCTAAACCTCTTCACCATCAATCATAATGCTGCCAATCAGCCCGATGATGAAGATCTTTGTTTTCTTGATGTTGAGCTTCAATCTATATTGAACGTTGCAGTCCTTGATCTTCTGCAGCAAGTGCTTTAGGACATTCTCGGTTTTAGGAAGCAGGGTTGTGTCATCTCCATCACACAGATTGTTGATGAATCTTCCTTCAATCCTGACATCACATTCCTCCTTATACAGTCCAGCCTCCCAGATGATCTGTTCTGCATACTTAAAAGGTATGGAGACAGAATACATCCCTGGTGTACATCATTTCTGATTTTGAACCATGTAGTGTCTCCTTATCCTGTTCTGATGACTGACTCCTGGTCCACGTATAAGTTTCACATAAGCACAATCTGGGATTTCCATTCTTTTGAGAGTCAGCCACAGTTTGTTGTGATCCACACAGTCAAACACCTTTGCACAGTCAATGAAACACAGGTTTTCCTCTGGTACTCTCTGCTTTTACCCAAGGTCCATCTAACATTATAATATCCCTAGTACCATTTTCTCTTCTAAACCTAGCCTGCACATCTGGCAGTTCTCTGTTGATGTACTGCTCCAGTTGTTTTTGGATAATTTTCAGCGAAATCTTGTTTGTGTGTGATATTAATGATATTATTTGATAATTTCCACACTCAGGTAACCTTTCTTTGGAATGTGAACAACTATAGCTTTCTTCCAGTCAGTTGGCCAGGTGGTTGTCTCCAGATTTCTTGGCACAGCTAGTGGGCACATCTAGGGCAGTGTCTGTTTTTTGAAATATGTCAATTGGTATGCCGTCAACTCCTGGAGCCTTGTGGTTTGCCAGTTCTTTCAGAGCAGCTTGAACTTGCATCATCACCACAGACTCTTGCTTATATATTGTTTCATGAAATTCTTCTGCGTCAGCCAATTCCTTCTGGTACAGTGACTCTATGTACTCCTTCCATCGTCTTTTAATGCTTCCTGGATCATTTAATATTCTACCCAAAGCATCCTGAAGCATTTCAACCAGAGACTTGAATTTGTTCTTCAGTTCCTTTAGTTTAAGAAATGCTGAATGAGTTCGTACCTTTTGATTTTTCTGTCTTCAGCTCTTTGTGCATTTCATTAATAATACTTTGCTTTGTCTTCCTGAGTTGCCCTTTATAATCTTCTGTTCAGCTCTTTAATATTTTGATTTCTTCTCTTTGCGTCCGCTTCTTGGCATTCTAGTGCAATATTCAGAGTCTCTTCTGACATCCATCTTTGTCTTTTTTTCCTCCTCTACCTTTGTAATGACCTTTTGCATTCTTCATGGATAATGCTCTTGATATCCTCCCACAGTTCATTTATTGTTCACTCATTGGTGTTTAAGGCCTCGAACCTGTTCCTGAGATGGTTTTGAAAGTTGAGTGGGATAGACTTATGGTCAAATTATGGTTCCTGTGGATTTGATTTAATTTTCTTAAACTTCAGCTTGAAGTGGCATATGAGTAGTTGATAGTTTTCACAGCTGATGTTGAGATTCTCCAGCAATTCTTTCCATGGATATAATCAATTTGTTTCCTATGCATAACATCAGGTAAAATTAATGTGTGTAGCCTGCATTTGTGTTTCTTTTTTTTTTTTTTTGCATTTGTGTTTCTTATAAAAGGTATTTACAATGAATAAATCATTGAATATACTGAATTCTATCATTCTATCTCCAGCTTTCTTTCTGTCACCAAGTCCATGTTTTCCAACTACTGCTCCTTTCCTGTTCTCAACTCTTGTATTCCAGTCACCCTCACCCATTATTATTACTATTAAAGCATCTTGATATCTTGTTTTATCAATTTCTGACTGCAACTATTGGTAGAAATCTTCTATTTCCTCCTCTTTGGATCTAGTTGCTGGTGCTTATATTTTTTTTTTAATTTTTAAAAAAAATTTTTGTGCGTATATTTAAATGACAATAATATTCACTGGACTTCCTTGTATGCATATAGATATTATCCTGTCACTTACCATGTTGCATTTTAAGATGGATCTAGAAATGCCTTTTTTCATTATGAAAGCAACCCTATTTTTTCCTCACCTTTTCATCCCCAGCATAGTAGATCATCTGATTCAAAATGTCCCATGCCAAGCCATCTTACTTCACCAATACCTAGTGTGTCAATATTTATGCATTCCATTTCTTTCTCAACAATCTCCAATTTTCCTTCATTCATGCTTCTCACATTCCACATTCCATTCACTAGTGTCTGCTTACAACTATTAAGACATGGTGATATAAGTCATATAACAATAGTAACTAATTATTTAAAACACAATATATAGAAATAATTGTAGAAAGCAAAATACACATGAATGAAACAATGTAGATGCATGATTGTATAAAGCAAATGTAAATTAAATAAATATAATATTGACTAAGGTGTGCTTAATCCAGGTCATCATCTTTGCAGTTACTTGTATGCATCACAGAGTTGGACAATGACTAAGATGACAGAAAAATTGATGCTTTCGTGTTGTGGTGTTGGAGAAGAGTATCAAATATACCATGGTCTGCTAAGAGAACAAAGAAGTTTGTCCTAGAGAGAGTGAATCCATGCTGCTCCTTGGAGGCAAGGGTTTTTAAGATCCATCATGAATTTCGGATCAGGAGGGGCCTGTCCTTGGAGAGGGACATCATTCTTGGAAGAGTGGAGAGACAGAGAACAAGGTGAAGACTCTGGATGAGATGCATATTGACTCAGTGTCTAGGCTAATGTGGGTAGGTGTGCCAGAGACAATTAAGTTGGCTCAAGATAGATCAGAGTTCAGGGCTGTTGCTCTTAGGGTCACTGTGAGTTGCAAGTGACTTGACCACACATAACAACAACCACAACATACGCAAACCAATAATAAGTTTTCTTTTAAAAAAGATTTCATCTCGGAAACTTTGTGAGGGAACAACTTACTATAAACTGTAATCAACTTGAGAGTAGTGGGTTTTGTTTTGATACTGCCTGCAGGGTTCAGATCTGTTGCTCATGGGGTCACTATGAATCATATCAGACTAGGTGGCAAAAAACAATAACAACACTTAGATCACCCCTAACAAACCTAAGAGATAGTAACGTTAAGATTTGTTATCTCCATTTTGCAGAGGGTGAGACAACTGGTGACTCTGTATTTAACAATCACTTAGTCAGATAAGGTCGGAGGAAAAGTTAGAACTCAGGTAAGCCTAGCTTCTTCTGAAATGAACACCCCATATTTACCCCAGAAGAATATTCAGAATTTACATGTGTACAGTGCCCTATCAGCATCTCTACCTTATGCTCTACTGTCTTTTGTGGTCCAGTAAACCTATAATGACCTATGCCTTTCCATTGCCAGCCCCTGAAGGGAACAGTGAACTCAAGACTTGCACCCACATTTGGGCCAGGATTCAAGAATGCTAAATCTACCTATTTTGAAATGTGGGTTGTGCACATTGTTTAATCATGTGGGGGTAGATGAACTGATAAAATGCTCTGTAGGATGAAAATTATTTTCAGGGTATCCTCACAGCTTACTTGAGTCAATCTGGTTTGTGACATTTTTCTCAGTGTTAAAATGTCCAAAGAGTAAATGTAAAGTGCTACTTTGAAGCTGAAAAAGATAATTCCTCTTTTCTGCTGTTGGACAGAAAATGTAATACCGTACTATTTTACCAGGCACCCACTGACCCATTTAAACCATCTAGATTCCATCCAAGGTTTCTTATGTAGTATTGCTCATTAAAGTAAATAATTTCCTCCATGGACTTATATCATATTTAATGTTACAGTGACACCAAAAACATAAATTCAAGATATAAATTATCCTAATGTGTCATATTTTAAGACTTGACTTTACATGTAGAGGGATACACATGTAGAGAAAGGATAGGTAAATACATACTAGATAGATGAATAACATGATTTTAGTTGTATAAAGATAGAGAAATAGATAAAATGGTTTTATTTATATAGGGATGTTGTCATAATGACCCTATAAAGCACAGATTTGAACCTTGTTCTATCTTGCACCATCTTCACCATCTCTGACATGTTCGAGCCCATTGTTGCAGTCACTGTATTAATCCATTTTGTTGAGGTTCTTCCTCTCTTTCTTTGGTATTCCTCTTTTCCTTGCTTGATATCTTGTTTTCCTAATTGACAAAGAGGCAGTGAAACTGTCGCTATATTGAAATGATATGCTAGTATACACAGAAAACCCCAAAAACTCACCTAAAAACTGTTAGACATAGTAGATCTATTTAGTAGAGTGGCAGGATATAAGATCAACATACAAAAATCAGTTGACTTTCTCTACAGCAACAAAGAAAACACAGAAAACTAGGAAACAATACCCAATCATAAGATGAAATACTTAGAAATAAGCCTAACTAGACACATGAAAGACCTTTGTAAGGAAAACAACAAAATATTACAAGAAACAACAAGAGATCTACATACATAGACAAATATCCTGTTTATGGATAAGAACATTCAGCATTGTGAAAATGTCAATCTTTCTTTAAGCAATCTAAAGATTCAATGCAATCTCAAAAAAGACACCAAATTCATTCTTCAAGGATATAGAAAAGGGAATGTTCAGTTTTATTTAGAAAGCAAAGAGAACTAGACTAAGTAAAATTACATAGAAAGCATCTCATTTCCAAATATCAAAACCTATTACACAGCCTTAATAATCAAACCAACATGTATTGGTACATGAAAGACACATAAGCTAGTGGAATAAAATTAAGAAACCAGAAATCAAACCATCTACTTTTAGTCAACTGATATTTTGCAAGGAAAAAATACCAATAAAATGAGGAAACAAATGATGCTAGCTAGATACTTTCCTGTGAAAAAACTAAAAAAGCATCCACATCTCACATTACACACAAAAACTAAATCAAAGTGGTTCAAAGATCTAGGAATAAAATTCAAAACCATAAAGATTATAAAAGACAAAATGAAAATGCACTTAGTAGTCCTAAATAAGCTTGTAAACAGCCCCAAATACACAACCAGGAAAGTACAAAAACAACAAATACGACCTTGTTTCTTTTTTCATTGGGTTGCATACAATAATTTAGACACATTGTGTTTCATTCACATACATTGTGTTTTAAATAAATACTTGTATGTTCTGTCTTTTAGATAATTAATTGCAATTGATCTGTGCCCATTACTACTCCATCTCTTTAAGACCTCATGAAATATTTCCTGTTTCATGACCCTTCCTCTACCACAAATTTCTGCTATCCAATTGATTCCCTACCTCCTTACTTTTCCCTTTTTAAAAATGTATATATATCTTGTTCAGTTAGTCTACTATTTTTATAATAATGCCTTATATAGTATTTGTCCTTATGTGATTGTGTTATTTCACTCAGCATTATGATCTCTAGTTTGTCCCATGTTATTTAGTATTTTA
>NW_006399949.1:3856930-3861322 GCF_000299155.1 Elephantulus edwardii
AGATTGAAAGTCTTGGGTACTGCTGGTGGGATCATAAAAGCTATAGCCACTAGAATTACCACATGCTGTAGGTAACTATTCCACTACTAGGAAAATACCCCCAGGAAATCAAAACTGAGATACAAATGTAGATAAGTACAACTATATTAATAAAAGCAACAATGTCACTCTAGAGACTAAGGTGTGCCTAATCCAGTCCATGATCTTCACAATTACTTGCTATGCATCAAAGAGCTGGACAATCACTAAGGATGACAGAAGAATTGATGCCATCAAATTGTGGTGGTGAAGAAGAGTCTTGAATATACCATGGAGAGCCAAGAAAACAAATAGGTCTGACTTGGAAAGGGCAAAACCAAGTTTCTCTTTGGAGGCTAGAATTTTGAAGCTCCATCTCACATACTTTGGGCACATGGCCAGTAGGGACTGGCCCTAGGAAAAGGACATCATTCTTGGAAGGGTGGAGGGACAGCGCAAGAGAAGAAGACCCTGGATGAGATAGACTGATACAGTAATTGGAGCATTGGGAGTTGGTGTGTCAGACTTACTTAGACTGACTCAGGATAGGGCTGGTTTCAGAGCTGTGGTACATAGTGTCACTATGGGTCACAGGTAACTGGACTCAAGGGCACATAACAACAACAACAACAGCATATTCATAACAGCTTTATTCACAATAGCAAGAAAAAAATGGAAGTAATTCTATGCTTATCAACAAATAAATGGATAAAAACATGTAATATACCCACACAATAGAATGCAATGTAGTACTGAAGAATAATCAAGTATTTGTAAAATAAGATACTACATGGGAGAGTTTAGAGGGCAGTATGTCGAGTGAAAGAACTCAGTCACAATGGGACAAATGTGCGTAAACCTGCTACTGTGAAAGGAGGAGCACAATTGAGGGGGTTTGGGAGGGTCTGGGAAGGAGAAGAGAGACTGAGTGAGCCAACAAGAAACACCACAGGTGATCAATCTGGGAAGAACAGATGTAAGGACAATATGGCTCTTGCAATTAGCAAATAGAAACCAGATAGCTTTTCAAAGGGAAAAGGGAGAGGGGGTGTGGAAGAAGAGGCAAATTACCATAGATTCTTGATGTCATAGGGTGACAGACACAATAGATCAGTACTAATTATACAAAACACAATATATATATAAAGGATTGTAGAAAGCAAAATATAAATGAGTGATACAATGCATTATTCATTGTCTAACTTTCATATGCATAAGAAGCAATTAAAAATGCCACAGCTTGGTCAGGTCTACCGACTAATTTTTATTTATTTATTTTTTAAATAGAGAAAGAGCAAGCACAGTACTTCACTAACACAAATTATGCAGTCAAGTTTCCCACATACATCCAGAGTACAGTGGATACCACATGGTTATTTCTCCTGTCAGGTAAGTATAGGCCTTAACCTTTAAGCTGACATCTTGTTCTTTAGCAATTTGAGGAGGTCTTTGACAGCCTATACACCCAAACCAATATGTCTTGATATCTTCACTGTTGCTACCATAGATATTGATTATGAAACCAAGTAAAATGAAATAGTTGACAACTTCAATCCACTTATCATGATGTTGTCTTTTCAGTTTTTTTTGGTGAGTTTTTTTTTGTTTGTTTGTTTTTCCTGTTTGATTTGGAGGATAATCCCAAGACCTATTAGTTATGGAACATGTGACTATGAGACATTACATTACCTTCTATCTGCAACTACACATCATGAACTAGATTTTAAAATATTAAATATCAGCTAAGCCAAAAAGCATCACCTCATAAAAATAAAGAACTGAGTACAAACAAGTTGTGTTCTTATTGTTAGGCATTATTGAGTCAAGTATGACTAATAGTGACACATTGAATGATAGATCTGAATCCTAGCCTATGTTGTGCCCATTCTGATAATTTCTGGCATATTTGAGTCCATTGCGTCAGTCACTATGTCAATCCATTTGGTTGAGGTTCTTCTCTTTCACTGACTCTCCATGTTTCCAATCATGATATCCATTTTTAATGAATAGCATCTCCTAACAACATGCCTAAAGTATGTGACATAAAGCTTTGTCATCCCTCCCTCCAAGGATGTGCATTCTCTAAGACATGTCTGTTTGTTCTTTTGATGGTCTGTGGGATATTCAGCACTCTTCTCCAATACTATGTTTCCAAACATGGTGTCTAGCAACATGCTGAAACTATGTGAGACAAAATTTCACCATTTTTGCCTCCAAGAAGCACCTCTGTCTCTTCTTACTTCAAGATATATTTGTTTGTTCATTTACCATTCCATGGGATATTCAGTACTCTTCTCCAACACCACAACTCAAAGGCATCAATTCTTCTGTCATCCATATTCATTGTTCAACTTTCAGATGCATAGCAAGTGATTGAAAAGATCATGGCCTGAATGATACACCTTAGTTCTCAAACTGACATCATTGTTCCTCAGTAATTCAGTGAGGTCCATGACAGAGGATTTAAGCACTGCAATAAATCTCCTGATCTTTTGACTGTTGCCAGGGTGTTGATTGTGGATTGGATTCAAGTAAGATAAAGTTGTTCACAATTTCAATCTTTTCTCTATCTATCATGATTTTTCTTATCAGTTCAGTCGGGAGAATTTTTGTTTCCTTGATGTTGAAATGTAATTCATATTGAAGATTTTAGTCTTTGATCTTCTGCAGCAAGCACTTAAAGTCACCCTCACTTTCAGCGCACATGGTTGTGTCATCTGCATAAAGCAGGTTGTTGCTGAATCCTCCTGTGATCTTGAAGCTATATCCTTCTTCCCATTTAACAATGTGAGTAGCTAAACCTCAGAATCTGTGCACATATATTTTAATTGTGCTAGCAGTCTTGCCCTTTTACTTTTATCACCTAAAGATAGGGGTTGGGGTGAACCTAAGAAAAGAGGGGATAAGTAATGGACACAGCATTGAAACAGATGAGGGAGAGACTGTTTAAAAGGAATATAAAATTCGGTATTATTTCCATGACAAGGTTCCAGAGAAAAGAAATGCATAGTAAGAGTGGACTGTGGACTTAGGGGAGAGGGGATTGTATAACAACGAAAGAATTTTTTTCTTTTCAAAAAGAAAAATGAACTGGGGGGAGGGGTGGGCAGGGAGAAAAACGTGCAACAATGAATGAGTGGGGGGAAATTAAATGGAAAAATATGCTGTAAAATATATATATGTTGTATTAAAATGATTAATAAAAAATAAAAATAAAAAATACAACTTTCAGAAATGTCATGACTGACATATTTAACTGCTGGACATTGAGAATCCTCTTTTTGACTCACAACCTGTGACTGGAACTCTGTCAGAGATGTTACACTATGGAGGACAAATAGTAGGATAAGCTTTGCTATCCGGTTTTATTAAAGCAAAAGGGAATTTACATTTAGATCATAACATAATTAAATGTTTTTTTGAAATCTTCTTTTTAAAAAAAAGAAGACATGAACAACTGTTAATGAGCAGAAATATGTTTGTAGTTGAACAAGTTGAGTTTATTATTTGTAACAACAGGGAAGAACATACAATATGCCTTAGTAAGAACATTGTGAGATAGTATTTAGAGTTTGAGTTTTATTAGTCTATAAAGGGGATGATTCAAAGAAGTTGGAGAATCCTTTGCATTGGTTTCTATCAGAAAATGATAAATTTTATATTTCAAACTTAATAAATTAAATATATATATATGAACATATACTATGGAGATTAAAGCTACAATTATTAAAAAAAATGCAGCATGATTCACTGTAGCTGGAATAAAGGAATTTTGTTCTTTGAACAATATAATTACTGATTACAGAACTGTCTTATTTTTATCTTAATACTCATGATCAACATCAAAATAATTATCACAAGGGGACTTCTCAGATGATGATGTCTGTGAATTTGGTCTTATGCTTAAAAAGACACAATGATCCTACTACTCAAGGTCAGCTTCCAATAGTGCAGGGCTTAGCTTTTAGTTTTAAGGGACAATCTTTCTCTTCTTTAAGGCCTAACTTGTTTTATAAGTCTGTTAACTTGGTAAATGGATGCAAGCCAAAAATAGACTGAGGTTGTTTTACATCCTAGTTTAAGGATGACACTGAAAGACACTGGAGAAGAAAATTCTTCCCAATGCTGAAGTTGTGAATAATGCTCTATTTTGGGTGAAAGAAAAGCTGGGCCAGGTTGCACTCAGTGTCCTGATCATCTCCTGGAACCTGACGGGAAATCACTGGAAGATTCGATACATAGACATATGTTGTTGTTGTTGTTATGTACCGTCGAGTCGTTTCCGACTCATAGAGACCCTATACACAACAGCCCTAAACCCTGCTCTATCCTGCGCCAACCGCACTGCCTCTGACACACCCATCCCGATTACCC
>NW_006399949.1:3861422-3862657 GCF_000299155.1 Elephantulus edwardii
ATCTATATATCTATCTATATCTATATCTATCTATCTATCTATATATAGTGAGTGACAGGATAATATCCATACATATTCAAGGAAGGCCAATGAACACCACTATTATTCAGATATATGCACCAACAACCAGAGCCAAGAGGGAGGAAATAGAAGATTTTTACTAACTTTTACAGTCAGAAATCGATCAAACATGCAATCAAGGTGCATTGATAATAATGAGTGACTGGAATGCAAAAGTTGGGAGTAGAGAAGAAGATTCAGTAGTTGGAAAACATGGACTTGGTGACAGAAATGGAGCTGAAGAGAGGATGACTGAATTTGGCACAATAACTTATTCATTGCAAATATGTTTTTTAAGAGACACAAACACAGGTTATATACATGGATTTCACCTGATGGTATGCATAGGAATCCGATTGATTACATCTGAGGAAAGAACTGCTGGAGAAGCTCAGTATCAGCTGTGAAAACTAGGCCAGGAACTGATTGTGGAACAGACCACCAACTACTCATATGCAAGTTCAAGCTGAAGCTGAGGAAAATTAAACCAAGTCCACGGGAACCAAAATACGACTTTGAGTCTATCCCACCTGAATCTCAGAACCATCTCAGGAACAGGTTTGAGGCCTTGAACACTAATGAGCGAAGACCAGATGAGTTGTCGAAGGATATCAAGGGTATCATCCAAGAAGAGTGCAAATGTTCATTACAAAGACAGAAGAGGAAAAGAAGACAAAAATGGATGTCAGAAGAGACGCTGAAAATTGCACTGGAGCACAGAGAAGCCAAAGCAGAGGGAAGAATTCAAGATACTAAAGAGTTGAATAGAAGATTTCAAAAGGCGGCACGGGATGACAAAGCAAAATATTACAATGAAATGTGTAAGGAGTTGGAGTAAGAAAATGGGCCGAACTCACTCATCATTTCTTAAGCTCGAGGAACTGAAGAACAAATTCAAACCTCAAGTTGCTATAATCAAGGATGCTTTAGGGAGAATATTAAATAATCCAGGAAGTATTAAAAGAAGATGGAAAGAATATACTGAGTCACTGTATTGAAAAGAATTGGCAGACACAGACGAATTTAATGAAACAACATATAAGCAAGAGCCTATGGTGATGAAGGAAGAAGTTCAAGCTACTTTGAAGGAAATAGCAAAAAATAAGGCCCCAGCAATAGATGGTATACCAATTGAAGTATTTCAGATAACAGATGTTGCCCTGGATGTGCTCACC
>NW_006399949.1:3865490-3886443 GCF_000299155.1 Elephantulus edwardii
TTCATTCATGGCTCTCACATTCCATGTTCCAATCACTAGGGTCTGCTTACAACTGTTCTCCTCCTTTGTATTTCCATACTTGATAGTTCTACCTAGGTTGCCCTTTCTGTTAATCTGCATGTATAGACATATAGGAGTAGGCAATTAAGTATGAAGATTTTTGTATTACATATTAATCCCCATCAGACCACAAGACACTAATACCAATGTGCCAAGTGACAGTGATTACCAAAAAAGAAAAGAAAAAGAAATTATGAATTGTGGCTTGGTGATAAGTAGTAAAGAAGAGTAAGTAGTTAGGAAAGGTATTTCTAAACTGCTCATATTTCAGTTAGTACTGAGGTTGAGAAGCAGAGACCCTTGTGAAAAATGAGGGTAAGAACTTCACAGAGAGAAAATGATGTAGGGGAGAGGAGGTTATAACTGCCATGACCAGAAGTGAAGGAGGGGTGATATAAGGTTAAGCTGACACAGAGACCAGACTAGACCAGTCCAAGAAAATAGTGTGGGTTTCATTCTAAGAGTAGGAAAATTTTTGCAAGATTTTTCATAGAGATGTGACATGATCTGATTACTATTCTCCCCACACCCACGTTTTCCCCCCCCATAGCTTGTTTCTGAGGAAAAGAAGATTATTCTGAACTACTGGCAGAGAATGAACTGGAGGACAATAGTAAATCAGAGATTGGTTAGGAAGCTTCTGCAATAACCATGCACATTAGTAACAATTCTAATCATGACAGGACCTACCTTGTGAATAGCTTACATTGTCTCAGTAGAGTGGGAAGTAGCTGTGTAGGTGGATGACAAAGCTTTGCTCTTACAGCTGACATTCCAAAGTCTGACATTCAGACCAGCTCTGCTCCCAAAATATAAGTGGTGTAGTACATATAGTTCATCAGGATCAGTCCTGCTTTAATATTAAAACCTCACTCCCTGCTCCACACTCTCACAAATATCCACCCTCAATGTTGTGCTATTTGAAAGTCAACTCCTACAGTCAACTTCAAAATAAACATGTTATGTATTAGTCTCTGCTCCTAATCCCACACTGGAGTGAAAAAAAAAGAACTTCAATAATAAATAATATAAAATGTGTGTCTGTAAATATTAATATCTATGTAAAGTAGTACTTCTTGCCAGTGTTTGAATGCCATAAAAAGAGAAAATTATGTTTCCACTTGTTGAGACAATGACATTTTCTGAGATTCCCATAAATTCAGTAAGACTGTTTGACTATAGATACAGATAATTTTGTTGATCTGAAAAAAGTCAATGCGTGATAATAATACTCACATAACATCAAAAGCATTAAAATTTTATTCTTTTTCACTCTATTAATATTGTATCAAGAGAGTATTGCTACTCAAAGAGAAACATTCACTTCCTTCTATTTGATTCACAATTTACAACATAAATGTGGTTCACAATTCACTCCACGTGGAATTCAGTTTTCATTCATATGTGAAAAAAATAAAAAATCTTAAAATGTTGATTAAAAGGTACACAGAAGTAATTTCTCATTTTGAGATTATGAGTACTTTTTATTGATAGAGACCAACTAAAATAATGTAAGAACAAAATAGTATAATCAAGTTGGTTATAGCTCAACTAGAGAGTAAGAAAATGACAAGCAAAAACATTAATTATGTGTAACTACATAATTAATAACATAATGTAGTTACAGAGAACTCCAGTGGCTTGCTGTTGTTCTTAGATGCCACTGAGTTTGGTTTAAGTGACACTTTAAACAATAGATTAGAACCTGTCCTATCCTGTGACATCCTCAAAATCTCTGATGTACTCAAGCACATTTTGACAGTCAACTGACAATCTATGTGGTTGAGGTTCTTCCTTTCCTTCTCTGTTGCTCCGCTTTTCCAAACATAATGTCCCTATCTAAGGAATAATCTCTCCTAATAACCTGCCCAAAATATGTGAGATGAATCATTATCATCTTTTTCTCGAAGGAGCACTTTGGTTGCATCTTCTACAAGACTATATATATATATATATATATATATATATATATATATATATATATGTATTTGGAATTAGGAGTGGCATCCACTTTTTAAACAACATGCTTCTGGAAATTCTATGATCTTTGATAAATGATGATCGTTATAGAAAGGCTTCAGGCCTTTTGTTCATAGGGTCGCTATGAGTCATGCTAGACTCGCAGGCAATCAAAAACACGTACACACACACACACACACACACACACTTGTTCTTTCGGCTCAGTGATAGGCATTGTTCTGCTATTACAAAGGTATGCAGTTCAAAGCCACCAGCGGCTCCATGGGACAAAGATGGGCAATTTCCTTCCTTGCAGTTAATTGCCTGTGAAAACTTACTGGAGGATCAGCTATGCATCAGTTCCAATTCAGTGGTACACAACAACAACAACAACAGTATTTTCAGGTAGGAGGGTGTAGATGTGACCTAAGGCTTGTATTTGTGCTGACCATAGTTAAATGTTATGCTGTTCTTGCCAAGTGCTTGAAGGAAAAGTTGACTTATAACTATTCTGAATTAACCTTGCTGGATGATTGAAGAAACCAGTGCCTTCTTGGATTTGTGTTGTGGAATGGAAACTGGAGCTTGAACAAATTGAAGAATTGTGCCTTCTTACTGGTTGGCTAAAACTTGAATTTGCTTTGAGTGATATTCTTTGCCTTCCCTACTCTCCTCCTTACTTCCCCAATAAACCTCGTTCTCAATACCACAATTGTGTGTCCGTGAGTCAACAACAAATAAAGGAAACATTTGTAGCTGATATGGCTCTGAAGGCAGGGGCTCTTTATCTGCTTTCAGCTCAGAGGAGGTGAGGGGCTGTCCTATTCTCATTCACTTTAGCCCTTTCAGATAGTCGCTCATGTCCCTTTTTTCACTTTCTACACAGATTATTGTGAAAATAAAATGATTACTAGTAAGATGTGTAAAAAGTCCAAGGGGGAGGGAAATGATGAGGGGATATGAGGGTGAAGAGGGGAGGAAATCATGAGGTTACAGAGTTTGGTGGGTACAAGGAAGAGGTGAAGGAATTAGAAAAGATCCAGAGGGGATCTGAAAAGATGGGAAGATGGGGTAATGGTGGGCATGGATCAGTGGTGATTAATTTAATAAAACACAATGTATGGGAATGATTGAAACAATATGAATAGAGGAATGAAAGAAACAGTGTTATGAATTTTGTATGTAAACCAATATAAGAATTTTAAAAAATGCTGTATGCACCAGAGTGAGATGATTTCTCATTGTAGTTTTGAATTGCGTCTCTCTTACTGCCAGTGATTTTGAGTATTTCTTCATGTGTCTGTTGGCCATTCGAATATCTTCCTCTGTGAAAATTCTTCTTATGTCTTGCCCATTTTGTAGTTGGATTATTAGTCTTTTTCTTGTGGAAGCCCATGAGTATTCTGTAAACTTTTGCTATGAGACTCTTGTCTGAGCTGGCACAATAAGATGCCATCTCACTCCAGTAACATTGGCAGTGTTTAACAGGGCAGCAAGTAACAAATACTAGAGAGGATGTGGAGAGACAGATATTCTTATACATTGCTGGTGGGATTGTAAAATGGTACAAGCATTCTGGAAGGCAATTTGTTGCTTCCTCAACAAGCTGAACATGGAAGTTCCATATAATCTAGCTATCCTGCTGCTTAGATTATATCCTGAGAAAATGAGAACTGAGGTACAAATGGAGACTTGAACACCAATGTTCACAGCAGCTTTATTCACCATTGCAAGAACATAGAAACAGCTCAGATGTCCAACTACAAGCGAATGGATTGGGAAATTATGGCACATTCATATAAGGAATACTATACAGCACACAGGAGCAATGATTTTGTAAATTACTAACTGGAGAACATTATGCTGAGTGAACTAACTCAGTCCCACAAGGACAAATATTGTATAAAATCACTATTGTAGAATGAGTATGAGTATCCAAGGGGAGGGGAGGGTGGAAGCAGAGGGATTGAGGATGTTCGGGGTGCAGGGAAAGATTAATCATGAGGTTGTACAATTTGATGGGAGGTTGTGATGGATATTGGAAGAATCTGGTCCAAAAAACAATATATTAGAATTTTGTAAATAAATAAGTATAATAGAACAAACACCCCCCGCCCCGCCAAATGCTTTATGTAATATTTCAAACAATCATAAAACTAGGTCATGAGCTAATTGTGGAATAGACCATCCATTACTAGTGTGTAAATTCAAACTAAATTGAATAAAATGGAAACAAGTCCACAAGAACCAAAATTTGACTTCGAGTACACCCTACTTGAATTTAAAGACCTACCTGGTGCTCCACAGAAGAAAACTACAGAACTTACTCCTATACAGGTTTAAAGTTCCAGAAACATAGTAGAGTATAACTCTGAGCCCAAACTGACATAAAGGCAGTGGGTTTGATGTTTTTACGTCTCATTCCAGAATTGGCATTCTCTGCCAACCTAGTTTTGCTTTTTAATTTTACTTATTCTCATTTATGCTGCCTTATTTCATGTTGGATTTTGGAAATTTTTATTTTGACTGGAAACTTTCATTTCTTGAGCTCTGGAATAAAGGTTAGTTTCTCTAGGGTGCATTTGGATTTGTTATTATCAGTGCCTATCTTGCAACATCATCATGACCTCTGACTTGATAGGACATGATAGAGCAAGATAGGGTAAAGTTCATAGGATCTTTAAGAGTTATAATTGACTTGAAAGCACCTAAAGCAAAAACAACAATAATAAACGTCTATGAGCATTAAATTCAGTGTGGAGTTATCATTTTGAGATGTTTGAAGCAACAAGGTAATATGAATTTAGATTGAAAATTGTTTAACAATAAGCTTAACTTATCAAATTATAAATAGTAATTTTTCTTCTGCTGCTATATATTTAAATTTGTGACATTTTATTTTCCTTAATTTTCTCAAGATAAGCAGGTACATGTTTTTATAACATTATGCACATAGTTTTTAGTATTCCAGTTTTATGGTAAGAGGAATCTTGGTAGACATATTATATTGTGTATATCTTTTCTTAAATGTACTTTTTAAAATTGTGAGTATTAAATTTAGTTTATCCATGTCAATAAATGTTCTTGAGATGAAATTTGCCTTTAGCATTCCTTTGTATAAAAGATATTTATATATCTATATCTAGCTCAAAACATATTTGGTGTTTTTTGTTTGTTTGTTCGTTTGTTTTACTTTTTTTGAGTGCTTCACCCCTGTAATTTTTTTTTTTTTACTCCCTCCCTTTACCCAACAAACTCTTTGACTTCCTGATTTCCCCTCTCCCCTCTCAGATCTTTCTAACCTCTCTTCCTCTTTTTATATCCATACACATCTCACTGGTTATCTTTCTGTTTTTATAATAATGGTCTTATAAAATATTTGTTTCTTGAGTTAGTTCACTCAGCTTAATGCTCTCTAGCCTCTCCCACATGATACAGTATTTTAAAAAGTCATTTCTCGTGAGTGCGGCATAGTATTTGATCATGTGAATGTACCATAGTTTCTCGGCCCAGTCTTAGTTTGATGAACATTTCGGCTATTCTTGTTCCGTGTTCTTGCTACTGTGAATAATGCTGCCATGAACATCGGTGTCCAGACCTCCATTTGTTTCTCAGTTTTCCTTGAGGTATATTCCTAACAGTGGTATAGCAGGGTCATATGAAATCTGTTAGATCAGCTTTTTTTTTTAAAAAAAATATTACTTTATACTGGTTTCCTTACAAAGTTCGTATGCCTTGTTTTTCACACTGATCTTTCCCATTCCCTTTATCCACCCCTCCCATCAAATTGTGGGACCCTATGATTATGCCCCTGCCCATCCCTATCGCTCTGCTCCTCCCCTCCCCTCCTTGGATCCGATCCTCAGATGCTTTTTACTAGGACACTCAAATCATAGTTTTAAAAAGTATTTTTCCTAAGAAATGTAGATTTTTTTTTATGAGACTGGGACCCATTTCCTACCCAATCCATTCACCAGGAAATAGAAAGTTTCACAGTCTCTAACTTTTTTGATTCTTCTTTAACAATATTTATGGATCATTCAGAAGATACCAGGATTTATAGAGGGTTATGGAAATTCTAGTACTGTTTTGTCATTAATGAACTCAGTGATGCAATTATTCAAATATGCCACACTCACTGTTAACGTCATAGCTTGTCGTTATTCTTGTGTGCTGCTGCATTGATTTTCATCCTAAGTCACTTTATGGGACATAGGAGACCTGCCCCACAGAGTTCTGAAGGCTGAAATCTTTGTCTGAGTAGCTTATCAAGTAACCATATCATCAGCAGGGCCTCATAAACCCCAGCTGCCCCATCGGGGGAGAAAAAAAGATGCAAAAGTACATTTCTGTAACTATTAAATCTTGGTAAATCTGTGGGGCAGTTCTATTCTGATATACAGGGATACTATGAGTTGAGATCAACTTGATGACAGATGTTGTTAGGTGTCATCAAGTCAACTATTATTCACAGTGCTCTATAAACAGCAGATTTGAACATTCCCTATTCTGTGCCATTGTAAAAAAATCTCTGATACTTGAGGACATTGTTATAGTCATTGTGCCAATCCATCTTTTTATGAATTTTCCTCTCTTTCTTGAACTTTCTACTTTTTTCAGCATGATGTCTTTTTCCGAAGACTGGCTCTTCCTGAAAACCTGCCCAAAGTATATAAGATGAAGCTCTATCATCTTTGCCATTAACAAGGACCTTGTTTAACATCTTCAAAGACATATCTCCAATGTTTGTTTTTTGGTCAGTCCATAGGATATGCCGTACTCTTCTTTAACACTGTAATTCAAAGATACCAATTCTTCTTCTATCATACTTATTCATTGTATAATGTTCATATACATAGGAAATAATTGAAAAGAAGATGGCTTTCAAAATAACTATGAGATCTCATCTTACCCCATAAATAGCAAAATTCAACAGAGTAGCAAACAACAAATGCTGGCGAGGTTGTGGAGAAACTGAAACCCTTATTTACTGCTGGTGGGAGTATAAAATTGGTGCAACCGCTATGGCACTTTCTCAAAATGTTGGAAATAGAATACTATTTCACCCAGCAATTCCACTACTGGAAATACACCCCAAAGAAACCAGAACTGCCAACCAAGCAGACATATGCAGGTTTATTGCAACTTTGTTCACAATAGCAAAGAGTTGGAAACAACCCAAGTGCCCATCAACAAATGAATGAATAGAGAAGCTGTGGTATATTTACACAATGAAATATTATGCTACATTGAAAAAATAACTCATGAAATATTATACAAAATTGGTGACCTTGGAAGACTATATGCTGGGTGAAATATCTCAGTCACAAAAAGACAAATATTGCATAATCCCACTGTTGTAAAATGAGACTGACATTGAGGTTGGGTGGGGAGACTGAGAAAGAAGGGATAAATAATGCAAAGTGCATTGAAACAGATGAGGGAGAGAACTGTTTAAAAGGAACATAGGATTAGGTGTTATTTTCATGACAAGATTCCTGAAAAAGAAATGCATATTAAAGTGAACTGTGGACTGGCGGAGGGGGGAGGGGAGGGAAGGAGCGCATAACAATGAAATAATTCTTTTTCTTCAAAGAGAAAAAATGAACTTAGGGGGAAAGGGTGGGCAGGGAGGAAAATGTGCAATGATGAATGGATAGAGAAAATTAAGTGGAAAGTATATGCTGTAAAAAAGATATAGGTTGCATTAAAAAACAAACAAACAAACAAAAGATGATGGCTTGAATCAAATGCACCTTAGTCTTTAAACTGACATTATTGCTCTTTAAAACTTGAGAGAGGTACTTGATAGCCTATTTTCTCAACGCAGCACTTTTTAAATTTCTTGATTATTGTTATCATGGATGTTGGTCGTGGATTAGAATAAAATGAAACAGTTTACAACTTCAATCTTTTCTCCATCTACCATAATATTGTGTATTTTCCCAGTAGTAAGGACTTTTGTTTTCTTGATGTTGAGATGTAGTTCATATTGAAATGTGTAGTCTATGGTGTTCTGTAGCAAATTTTTCAAGTTCTCCTTGCTTTCATCAGACAAAGCTGTGTCATCTGTATAACCCAGGTTGTAGTTGAGACTTCCTCTCATTTTGATACCACATTCTTTTTCATATAGTCATTTGTTGTTGTGTGCTGTCGAGTTAGAACTCATCCATAGCTGAGCCTCCTGCAGGTTTTCAGAAGCAGTAAATCACAGAGGGGCAGACTGCCTATCCTTCTCCCATGGAACAGCTGGATGATTTGAATCACGTGCCTTTGAGATTTCAGGGCAGTTTCTTGCCACTAGGCTACCAGAGTTGCTAGTATAGTCTAGCTACTTGAATGATTTGCTCAGCATGTAGATTGAGTAGATATGGAGAAAAGATACCTTGATGAACATCTTTCCTGACTTGAAACCATATTCTCTTGTTCTATTTGGACAACAGTGTTTGTCTAGGTATAGTTTTTCATGAGCACACTTAAGTGCTCTGAGATTCCCATTCTTCCCAATTTAGTCGTAATTTCTTATGATACCCACAATTAAATGCTTTTACATAGCCAATAAAACCAAAATAAACATCCTTGTAGTATGCTTGTAGCCAAGAACCGTCTAACATCATCAACGATATTTTTCATGTCATGGCCTCTTCCAACTCTTCTGCCTCAGCTTCAGTTTCTGACAGTTCTGTCAGTGTACTGTTCAGTAATTTTTAAATAATCACCAGCAATATTTTACTTGCATGTAATATTAATAACATTGTTTGATAATTTTCACAGTCTGTTGAATCAGCAGCTTGAACTTCTTTCATTGCTACTAGTTCTTGATCATATGTTAATTCCTGAAATGGTTCAGTGTTGATAAATTTTTCTTGCTATGGTAATTTTTATTTCTTCCATCTTCTTTTCATTCTTCCTGTATCCTTCAGTCTCTTTCATAGAATTCTTCAGAATTGTAACTTGAAGCTTAAATTTGTTTTTAATCAGTTCTTTCAGCTTGAAAAATGTCAAATGTGTGGTTTCATTTTGATTTTCTGACTCTAGCTCTTAGCAGATATTGTGATACCTTTTTTTTTTCTTCCTGAGCTTCCCATTGAAATCTGCTCACCTCTTTTACTGCATCATCTCTTCCTTTTGTTTTGGCCTTTCTGCACTCTAATGCAATTTTCTGAGTCTCTTCTGAATCCATTTTTGTCTTTTTTTCTCCCCACTCTTTGTAATGACTCTTCTGTTGTTGTTTCACTTGTTTCTGTACCATGATAGGAATATATATTGGCCAAAGCTATCACATTCTGCTTACATGAGGTAAACTCTCCACTCATGTTAGCAGAATTCCATAGCTCAGGTAGGCATATATTCCTATCATAGTACAGGAACAAACAACCAACAAAACTCAAATACCAAACCTTCATTGAACTTAGCACAAGTCTTTGAAACCATCAGAAGTTCATTTTGAGTACAAATCAACCCCATGGCAATTGAGCTGGTTTAGGGTTTTAGTGCAAGAAAACTTATTTCTTGCATTACCATTCTGATCCATTCCTAAGCCTGCCTTTAAATGGAATTAGTAGGTAATTCCACTTATAGTAGGTGCATATATTTCTTATGCAAGTTTACTTACCTTAGTGCAAGAAAAACTCTGGTGGTGCTGCTATCCCACTACAGGAAATACACCCTAAAGAAATCAGAGCCATGACTCAAATAAACATGTGCTCATTCATGTTTATTGTTGTGCTAGTCACAATCGCAAAAAGATGGAAGCATCAACAAAACAATAGGTAGAAAAACTGTGGTACACAGCATGGAATATTATGCAGCATTGTAAAACAATGAACTTGTAAAACACTACACAACACGAGTGAGCCTGGAAGAGATTATGCTGAGTGAAATATCTCAGTCACAAAAGAACAAATACTGCGTAACACTGATGTTATAAAATAGGAGTGACATGGGAGGTTGAAGGGAGAACAGGAAAAGAGTGGATACATAATAAACATTGCAATGGAACAGAAGAAGGGAAGGACTGTCTGAAAGGAATGTATGATTAGGCATTACATGTATGAAAATTAACAACCTAGAACACGAGGTATATTTCAGAGTGGGCAAGGGGGAGGAAGAGGGAGTTGGAGGGAGGGGGAGGAACAAAGGGATCAGCCACCCCATTGGAAAATGATAAGGTAGTTGGCTACAATTTCTTGTCTTGAAAACCCTGTGGGGTGTGTCTGCTCTGTCCTATGGGATCAATGTGCATTGAAATGGGCTTGAAGGCAGTATGTTTGCTTTGGATTTTAATACAATGGTTTCAAAGGGAGAACAAATTAGCATAACATTAAAGTGTAAATATTTGTTGTTCAGTAAGTTTGGTATTTCTAACCTGAGGACTACCAGAAGATGTATGTTCAGATTCTTGACAAAAACTTGTTCTTAGAAAATATTTACTAACATTGTGGAACTTCTTGTCAAACTTCATAAAACAATATATATAAAATATGTTCACTGTAAATTAGCCGTCTGAAAGGTTTTTTGGGTTTTGTTGTTGTGAGTTTTCAGTTTGTTTAGTTTTAATTGGATTTCATATGAATACCTAGCAAGGTAAGCATTTTTTGCACTAAGGTTTTTGTAGTACAGTGAGCCTTAGAAAAGACACATGTTTCCCCCCCCCCTTCACTTTTTATGCAGTCTCAGTGAAAAATGAGAATGTTTTTCTGCTCAAAACGAAGAAAGCTGCCAGAGAACTCGGAGAGAAAGCCTATGGTAAAGAATTCAGTAATTGATTCTGGTCATTGGTTCAATAAGAAGATATGCTGAATGTCAGTAGATGTATATTCACAAAACCTCTTCTTTTTCCTTGTTTAGCTTAGGAAATTTTTTTTTTTTGACTGACAAGTAAATAAAATATATAAAATTATATTCTCACCTGTCCATCTTTTTTAATTTTGAGGCTCACATAAGATAATTAGTGTAAAAATACTTTACACATTGTAAAGGTGGTTTTCTAAACTTTGTTGCGCATCATTTTCTTAGGAGGCAACATAACAAGATATGTCTCAATTCAAGCGTTATTTCTCAAATTCAGTCTTCACCTTTCCTCTCACTCTCCAACTTGCTGAAAACTCACATGGTTAAATCATGTATTCAAAGCAAAATCCTAGTGACAGGTTTTTAGGAAACATCCCAAAAGAGTATGTTGTTACTAGAAAATACGTTGTTATTGTTAGATGCTTTTAAGTATATCCCAACTCACTGTGACCTTTGCTTAAAGAGTAGAACTTCTCTAAATGGTTTTCAAAGCTGTGCTCATCCAGCAGTGACCAAAGAAGATTTTCCAGGTCTGTCTCACTTGGCATTTCTTGGTGAGTTTCAACCACCAACATCTCTTTAATAGTCAAGTGCTGAACAGTTTGTAGTCCCAGGCACTCCCTCCCTTTCGATTAACTGCCTTTGAAAACCTGCCAGAGGGTCAACTATGGGTTGGTTCTGACTAGACGGTACACAACAACAACAACAACTACTACTACTGCTCACCTAAATATCTAAGAAAAACCTTACAGAGAATTAGCTTTCCCTTTCTTTGATCTGTCATTATTGCTAGATATTATTGGTTCTAACCCATATTGTCCCAACAGATCAAAACCTTGGGTGATATGATGATGTTCTCCCACATGAGAGCTGAAATCATATAACCATTAAGTGATGTCTGTATAAGGCTTTATGTCTATATATAGATATACTTTCTTAAAGTAAGAAGGTGTCTAGTTTAATGAAAGGAAAATGTATGGGAGATATACCTAAATAAGTCAGATACAGCAACCATCTTTGGTGGGACTCCAGGGCTGTGCTTTTCTTGTCTATAGAGGCAATAGCGATGAAGCTCACCAATCTCAATAACTGAATGCTTGTTGTGTACCATCGAGTCAAAACTGACCCATAGCTGATTCTCTGGCGGGTTTTACAGAGGTTTTAATGGATTGCCCGTTCTTCTCCCATGGAGCAGCTGGTGGATTCGAACTATATACCTTTGGAATTGCAGTGCAGCTCCTTACCACTAGGCCACCAGAGCCCCTCTCAGTAATTGAATACTGGGTATTTATTTACTTGAAGTGCCAGCATGGTACCTTTCAATGAACAGCAAATCACTCTACACTTTTGATCTCCACTTTCTCTTGGGCAGGTGATAAAACTTTCAAAGAAAAAAAAAAAACAACCAACAGTAAAACAAAAATCTTCAATGCATCCTCATGTCTCCTCCTCACAATTGTTATTAAGTGCTGTTGGTTGATTTTTGACTCACAGGTACCCTAAGGGGCAGAGAAGTACTACCCCTCCAGCACTTTCTAGATTGTTATCGCTACAGGAGCAGATTGCCAGACCTTTCCTCCATAGGACTTCTGGGTGGGGGAAGCAGCTGAGAGTTTACCTATTGCACCAGCAGATCTCTTTATCAAGAATTAATAAAAGCTTGGAAAGGTGAAGGGTCAAAAAGGAGGACCCTCAACAAGATGGATTGATCCGGTGACTCTAACAGTGGGTGGACTCTAGCATATCAGAGATCAATCATGAGGAGGGTGCAGTACAGGGCAAGGTTCAGAGCTGTTGTTTACAGGGTCACTATGAGTCATATTTGACTCAACGGCACCTAACAACACGGGCAATATATCTACTATAGAGATAAGAGGTCACATGGTAAACCGAGGAGGGGGCTAGAAGAAAAGAAACTAGGGCTTGAACAACCTACACTGATCTAATAGTTACACTTTTTCACCTTACAGGTGAGAAAAGAGAACCCCACTGGGGGCAGTGACTTGCCCTGAGTTAGAAGTCAGGTCAGGAACCAAGCATTAGTCCTTCGCTTTGATCCCTGTGCTGGCCCCACTACAGATTCTGTCCTGTTGCTTATGTATAAAAAAGCCCTCACTACCACCCTTCAGGTTGGAACTGACTCGCAGCTGACCCTCCACGGGTTTTTGGAGGCTGTGAATCTTGCAGGGGGAGACTGCCTATCTTTTCCCCCTAAGATCCTCTGGTGGATTTGAACCATCTGAGAGGGTTAGCCTTTGGGCTAGCAACACAACTTCCCACGGACTAGGTGACCACAGCTGCCCTTTGTTTGTTCATAGTGGAAAGGAAATACACATTTAACGCTGTAGGAATCAGCAATTGTGCCTGTTCTGTTGCATAACTGATGTTTAACCTTCTTACCGTCCTAGCAACTGAGGGGTGGGGAAGAGGCTTCAGATGATTCTCCTTCACAGCTTATTTATTTATTCAAGCAGCTGAAAGGCTCATAAGTGAATTCTTCACCCAGGAGGGCATCTATTGGAACACACTATTTCTGTGCTATTAAAGTGAAGCATGTGCCTACATTTTAACAATAGAGTGTTCATTATTAAATAGCAGACATTACAAGCCATATAATTTAAGACATGACAATACAGAATTTGTGAACGGAATTTCTGGTACTCCTCCCCCACCTCTCCAACAAAAGTGTGTAAAAGCACATCATGAAGCTAGAGCCCCTCTCAGCAGCCCAAAGAAGAGGATTAAAAGTGCAGTCAAAGAGAATTAAGATTTTCCTGGTGCAATGCATCACTGGCTGCACAAGGTGATTTTACTGTGCATTATACTTTAATTATAACTGTGCTGTAGCCATCTGCTCCACTTCATTCCCTAATTATAGATGCAAAAAGCATTTCACAACTCCCACCCATAAAAAGATCTGAGGGATTTCATGGCAGGCTTGCTCTGAGCTCCTCCCCCTTTTCTGGATTTGTGGATTCTTTCTTCAATGGTTCCTACAATCAGACCAAGAAAACATTTGCAATGATGAGTGCAACCCCCAGAGGGATTGGGGTGTCTTAGCTCTTTCCATCTATTAATAATTATTTTTTACTCTTTTCTGTATGTGCTTTGGCAAGCCCTTCCTGAGCGATGGTCATTGTTAACTTCTGTGCTTATATACTTGATTTTCTGCCTCCTATGAAAACAGCTAAAAATTTCTTATTTTCTTTTGTTTCCTGTGCTATCACTGATGCATCTCTTTGAATGCTTCTGGAAACTCTCATACTATGTGGCAGTTGTGGTTATTGTGTACTATCAAGTCAGAACTGACCCATAGCTCACCTTCCATTGGGTTTTCAGAGGCAGTTAATCTCACGGGAGGAGATTGTCTATCCATCTCCCGTGGAGCAACTGTTGGACTCGAACTGTGTGCCTTTGGGATTGCAGCACAGCTTCTTATCACCTGGCTACCAGAGCTCTCTAATAGGTGGTAGTGTTATTCTTTTTCAGTCAAGGGAAGAGATTCAGAGAGTTTACAGGGTTTCCTAAGGATACCACAGCTGCAAAGCGGCAGCATCAGGCTTGAAGTCACATTTAGAGCTACTCATTCCCACTTTACACAGTCATTGCCAAGAAGTATTTGAAAGTACTGTTAGACTATTTTTTAAGATCAAGTTATGTCCTGCTTTGAGATTCTTCTTGAAACAACAATTTTCAGCAGTGGAAGGTATTTTGAATGAAATAAAAAAGAACAAGAAATACATTTTAAAAAGATTAATAGGACATATGTATCATGGGGTTGTATTTTCTCTCCATACCTATTCAATTTCTATGCTGAGCAAATTATCCACAAAGCTGGTCTCTGTGAGAAGGAGTATGGCATCAGGATTGGAGGGAGGGAGACTTATCTGCATTAAGAAGATAACATATCTTGCTTGCTGAAAGTAAAAAGGGCTTGAAACACTTGTTGCAGAAAATCAAGAAATGCTGCATTCTGTATGGATTGCATCTCAAGCTTAGGAAGACAAAGATTCTTACCACTGGACAGATAGGCAGTGTCATGATGGATGGAGAAGAGATTGAAACTGTTAACAGCTTCATCTTGCTTGGACCCACAATTAACACCCCTGGCATGAGAAGTCAGGTAATAAGGAGGAGCACTGAACTGAGAAAATCTGCGGTTAGGAGCCTTTCCAAATTACTGAAGAGTAGTGATGTCAGTTTGAGAACTAAGGTGCATCTGATTCAGGCTATAGTCTTTCCAACTACTAGCTTTGCATCATAGAGCTGGACAACAAATAAGGATAACAGAAAAATAATTGACACCTTTGAGCTGTGGTGTTGGAGAAGAGCACTGAACATCCCATGGACGGCCAGGAGAATGAACAGATATGTCTTGGAAAGGATGCAGCTGGAGTGCCCTTTGGAGGCAAGAATGATGAGGCTTCACCTCACATACTTTGAAAATGTTGCTAGGAGGGGCTATTCCTTGGAGAAAGGCATGATTTTGGGAAGGGTGCAGGGTTGGCAAGAAGAGGAAGGCCCTCAAGCAGGTGGATAGACATGGTGACTGCTGCAATGGGCTCTTTTGTGACAGGAAGTGTGAGGATGGTGAAGAATAGAAACAGTTCAGATCTTTTGTTAATAGGATCACACTATGAGCCATATTAACCGCACCTAAAACCAACAACAACTGCAACAACAATGTATCACAAAGAACTTCTGTTGCTGGAGTTTTGGGAATGAGGTCCATTGTTTGGTTTTTTTTCAAGAGTAGTATAGCTAAGCAGATTCCTACAAGATGGCAGTACACATTAAAAGTGAGGTAATATTTTCCCATTGATCCCCAAGAGAGCTAAAATGTAGGTGGCCAACATACACACACACACACACACACGCATACATACATGTTGTTGTCGTGTACTAGTTAGTCGGAATTGGTCCATAGCTGACCCTTTGGCGGATTTTTTTAGAGGCAGTTACTTGCATGGGAAGAGATTGCTCATCCTTCCACTGAACAGCTGGTGGATTCAAATCACATGCCTTTAGCATTGCTGTGCAGCTTTTTGCTGTGAGGCCATCATACATACATACATACATACATACAAGCTCTGGTAGCCTAGTGGTAAGAACATGCTCTGCAATCCCAAAGGCATGCAGTTTGAATCCATCTGCTGCGCGGCTGGAGAAGGATTGTCAGTCTCCTTCTGAGCGATTACCTGCTTCTGAAAACCTGTTGGAGGGTCAGCTATGGATCTATTCTGACTCAAAGATACTCAATAATACACACACACACACACACACACACACACACACACATGTCCCAAAGGTCACCAAATGGCTAAATCCCTACAGATAACTGCAGACATTTGGTGA
Source organism: Elephantulus edwardii (assembly GCF_000299155.1). Taxonomy (NCBI): domain Eukaryota; kingdom Metazoa; phylum Chordata; class Mammalia; order Macroscelidea; family Macroscelididae; genus Elephantulus; species Elephantulus edwardii. Next base: position 3,881,658 of record NW_006399949.1, read on the forward strand.
AATCTCCTCACAGTGACACACAATTTCAAACTGTGGGCATTTCTTTTGAACTCTATGGTAGCTTGATACTGGTTAAGATGGAAGTATGGAATTGACAAGTAAATGTGGTGTTTCCTCTCACTCTTTTATGACTAGTTGTTAATTATTTACCTGATTATTCCTGTACATAGAAAATGGATCTCGTCTAAGAAATAATGTCATTAAAAGTATAATAGTTTCATTTCTTCATTTGAACAATGCAGATATAAATACCATGCATGAATGAAGAAAAGAAACTATTTACATACACCTTTTAAGAAATGACCGGTGTAACAATCTAGAGAGAGAATAGTATTGTGCTAGTATTGTAGCTTTTTCTCTTAGCCTGTTTAAAATTCCTTTTAAACTCTTTTGCTTTAATGTTCTAATGCTTAAAAATGATCTGGAAATGAAAGTTTACAGAGGCTGTGGAAACCTAGCTCACCTAAGCAAGAGGGTCTGGGAAGATGACCAGTTTTTTGCATCAAAGTTCACTCCAATGGTATGCTTTGTGAGAAAATGCCTTTGAAAAGGTACGTTTGAGCTTTCCTGAAGAAGAATAAATTATTATATATGGAATTAATGACAATGAGAAACAATTTATCAAAAGAGAGAATGATGGAAATTCTAAAAACATCTCTTCTCTCAAATATCTTTGGGGTTTTTTTTAATAGAGATTATTGTTAGTTATTCATGAGATTTCAGTTCAAATCTAATAGTAAAGTTGTTAAAAGTCTGAACTATAAAAAGGAGTTTAAAAAAATCAAGTGTGTTTTAAACTGAAAATAAACAGTGAATTTCTAGGCAAGGAAAAAAAGGAATGTAAGCTCTTTATTAAACAACTAGAGCAAATATCAAACCACAGGATAATAGAAGCACAACACTATAATACAGCACTTGCTATACTTATTAGAAATTCAAATTATTTCTCTATATAGCAAAGACAGCTGCATCAGATGGTATGTATAACTCTTAACGGATGTTTGAATTTATGCATGTGCTGGTGATAAAAGTATTTTTTATAACCTCAAAAGTACTTATTCAAATTTGAGAGGAATATTAATTTCTAATAGGTAATTGTAAAATATTGTAGAGATCTTCTTGCAAATGTTTAAGAATCTACTGTTAGAAAATACATAACAGGCAAGGTTATTCAGCTGAGGGAGTACTGATCTAACAGTTAGGAATTCAATAGCTAAGATCTATGTAACATTAATTAGAAAAAGCACTATAAGAACATATTAAGCAATGGGGAGTAGTATACGGAGGCAGCGTATTGTACTAATTAAGAGAGCTTAGGCTGCCAGATTTAACTTCCACCTTCTACGAATCTGCTTCCTAGTGCCAGACCTTTTGCAAGTTACTTAAACTTTCGCTGTATTATTTTGAACTTTCGCTGTATTATTTTCCTCCTCTGCTAAAAAAAGTACATCAATTAAATATCTTATTAGGATTATTGTAAAGATTAAATATGTAAAGAAATACAAGCTGGGTTTAGAAGGAGCTGTGACACTAGGAATATCATTGATAATGTCAGACAGAACTTTTTCTTTTTTTCAGTTTTTAAAAAATATTTTTAATGGTTTTCATATAATAATTTTGTTACATATGTTTCATTCATATACATTGTGTTTTGTGCAATCATTTACATGTGTTTCATACAACCATTCATATATTCTATTTCACATTTTTTTAATTGACATGCTTACAAAGTTTATATGCATTGTGTTTCACACTATTCTTCATTCACATCGTGTTTCATACAATTATTCTCATGCATTATGTTTAATAAAATTAACTGTTATTGGACCTTGCCCATCATTACCTGACAGTAGAGAGTACCAGAAGGTTGCACAGACATTTGACTGTGTGGATCACAACAACTTGTTGCTAACATTGAGAAGAGTCTGAATCCCACTACGCTTGACTCTGCTTATGTGAAACCTAAAAAAGAAGCTATTTTCAGAACAGAGCAGAGGAACAGTGCCTGCCTCAAAATCAAGGAAGAAATGCATTTAGAATATATTCGACCTCCTTACCTTTTCATACTAAATGCTGAGCAGATCATTTAAGAGGCTGGACATTATGAACATGAAAGGATATGGCATCATGATTGGAGGAAGACTCATTAACAACCTGTGTCATGCAAATGACAAAACCTTGCCTAAACTGAGGAGGACTTGAAGTGTTTTCTTTAGAAGGTCAAGAACTGCATCCTCCAATATGGATTGCATCTCAACATCGAGAAGACAAACATTCTTACCTCCAGGCAAATAGGCAGCATCATGATAGATGGAGAAAAGATTGCAGTTGTTAACAATTTAATTTTGCTAGGATCCACCATCAACACCTTATGTACTTGCAGTCAAGAAATTAAAAGACAAGTTGCACTGGGAGGTCAAGGACCTTTTCAGAATGCTAAAAAGTTATGATTCCTGTCTAGACAAAGGTGTGCCTGACACAGGCCATGGTCTTTGCAATTATTTGCTCTGTGTCTGAGAACTGGGCAATAAGTAAAGATGACATAAGAAGAAATTATGCTTTTGAGTTGTGGCATTAGAGGACAGCACTGAACATACCATGGACTGTCAAGAGAACAATGATGTCTGTCCTAAAGAGGGTGTAACTAGGTTGCTTCTTGGAAGCAAGCGTTTTGGGATTCTGTCTCACATACTTTGGGCTTGTTGCAAAGAGGGACCAGTCCTTGGAGAAAGACATCATGTTTGGAAGGGTAGAGAGTTTGTCCAGGAGAGGAAAATCTTGCATAAGATGATCCTGCATAAGATGGCTTGACACAGTGACTGGCAGTGAGTCAGGTGTGTCAAAGAAGGTGAGGTTGGTTCAGTATAGGGCAAGGTTCAGCGTTATTGTTCATGAGGGCACATAACAACAACTAGACAAAAGATTTGGCAATGCGAAATCATCTAGATATACCATATAAGGAAGATATGCTTCCAAAAGTCACAATCTTGAAAACTCTGTGGCATAGTTCTGCTCTGTACATATAATGTCACCATGATTCTGAATTGATAAAAGCCAACAAATGTAGATGTTAAACTTAGTGTTGAGACAAAAAACAAGGCATTCTGTTCTAAAAGCAATGTTCACATCTATTATGACTTCTCAGTTACACGTTTTTGGAATGTCATCTTATATATTTGTTTATAATATAGGGAAAGACACTTCACCAAAGAAGACATTCAGATGGCAAACAAATACATGAAGAAATGTTCAACATCCCTAGATATCAGAGAGATGAAAACGCAAACAACTATGAAATATCATCTCACCCTAGCAACAATAGCAAAGTTTAACAGAGCTGCAAACAATATATGCGGGTGAGATTGTGGCATGATTGGAACACTTATTCACTAATGGTGCGAGTGTAAAATAGTGCAACCATTATGGAAGACAGTTTGGTGCTTTCTCAAAAAGTTGGAAATAGAAATACCATTTGATCCAGCAATGCCGTTATTGGGAATATACCCTAAAGAAACCAGAACCACCATCCAACAGATATATGTGCACTCAGGTTTATTGCTGCATTATTTGCAATAGCAAAGAGAGGGAAGCAAACCCAATTGCCCATCAACAAATGAATGAATAGGAAAACTATGGTATGTTAATACAATGGAATACTTTGCAGCACTGAAGAACAATGAACTGATAAAACATTATACAACATGGGTGACATTATGACATGGAGGATATTGTGCTGAGTGAACTATCTCAGTTACAAAAGGACAAATACTGCATAGCACCACTAATATAAAGCAGGTATGACATGGGGGGTTGGGAGGAGTTAAGAGTTAAGAGTGGATAGAAAATGACCACTGCATTGGAATAGATGAAGGAAAGAACTGTTTAAGAGGAACGTATGATTCGGCATTATATGTACAACAGCATCCCAGAATAAGAGGTACATTACAAAGAGGACTGGGTGGAAAGGGAAGGGAGGCAATTGTGCAACAATTAATGAATATTTTTTTTAAAAAGTAAACTTGGGGATGAGGAAGGGTAGAAGAGGGGGCAACATGTGCATTAATGAATGAATGCAAATTTAACTTTTCTATGAACTTTAAAATCACAATTAAAATTATATTTAGAATTTAATTATTAATTCAATTACATGATATATTTTATTACAAAAATATAATAGGAAAAGTCATTCTTATAACAACAATAACAGTCAGCAAAGTCAGAAAAAATATTGTAAAATTTATAGTTAGTAATAGTGTGAAAATCCTTGAATTATTGTTGAGGAACACAAGTACATTCTCAACAAAATAGTCAAAAGAGGTATTGCATTGGGCAAATCTTCTTTATGGACTTCTTTAAAAGGCTAATGAGCAAGGATATAAGTTTTAAAGCTAAGGCACATTTGACTTAAACCGTGGTATTTTTCAATTGCTTTGTGTGCATATGGAAGTTGGATAATAAGGATGAGAGAAGAAGATACCTTTCAATTGTTTTGTTAGTGAATAGTATTAAATATCTCATGGACTTCCAAAAGCCAAATAATTCTGTCTTGAAGGAAGAACAATTAGGGTGCTATTTAGAAATAAAGATGGTGAAAAGTGCATATTGTCAGAAGCACAGCTGATAGTGTGGAGATGGCACCAGACAGAGTCAAGTTTTGATCTGTCATTCATAGGGTAACAATGGGTTGTAGTTCATGTGACAGCACTTAGTAGTCACAGCAGCAGAAATCACAAAGAATAGATTTCATTAAGAATCGAGAAAACAAACATTCTTACCTCCAGGCAAA
>NW_006399949.1:3887059-3891364 GCF_000299155.1 Elephantulus edwardii
GGCGCAGGAGAGGAAGGCCCTCTATGAGGTGGATTGATTCAGTGACTGGGATAATTGGGAGGGAGTGTCGGAGACAGTGCGATTGGCACAGGGCAGAGCCGAGTTTAGGGCTGTTGTACATAGGGTCGCTATGAGTCGCAGGAGACTCGACGGCACATAACAACAACAACAACATGGGAAAGTCAGCTTCTAAAGAGATTGGTAATAGGGTCTGTGTTTATACCTCTAGAGAAAGGATACTCAAAGAAATGGCTGTCAGGCCACATTTAATATTACCGTCACTCCTGCTGTTGCTGCATGGCCTCCCATCATTATTCCCTTTGCATGTTCTTCAATTCCTGAAACAATTATATTACTATATTATTTTCTCAGAGCTGTTCCAGGTTCAAAATTAAGATAATGAAGGGTGAGAATAGAGGAAACTTCTGAGGAATGGAGATATAGTTAAAAGTACAAACTCTGTTAAATCTGATGATTAGTGGGTCCAGAAAGTTCATAAAGTGTGAAATCCAAGGCTATTGATCGTCTCCCCAGGACCAGCGGGATTAAGTGTGAGTGTGAGACAGTGAAGTGGAAGGCAGTAACAGGAATTTGGCTCAAAATGAAAGGAACAGTTAGATAAATCTTAAGAAGAAAGTTATAAGTGTAGATGCAAAAATTAAAGTGAAGGTGGATAGAGGTAAATGGAGATCTTTTAAGGTGAATGTAATATTGAAACAAGTTTTATAATTCAGTTTTATAAAGTCTGGAAGATCTGAGACATAGGGGGATAATGAGGTAAATTTATACATTGTTTAAACCAATTGACACAGTTCAATTTCTTCTTTGCCATGATTAATTGTTTACTAACCTGGTAAGAATTTGTGATGCAAACCCAAAGGCATATGGTTCAAACCCACCAGCTGCTCTACAGGAGAAAGATGGGCAATCTCCTCCTGTGCGTTTAATTGCCTCTGAAAACCCCGTAGAGGGTCAGCTATGGGTCAGTTCTAACACCGCAGTACACAACAACAACACAAAAACTTATTTATTTTTTTTAAATAACGACTCACAGAACAACAAAACCTTAGTGGTTATGCTTAAAATCTTGGAAAACTAGGGTAAAATTTATCTTTGGTGTCATTCAGGACTTGATTGCCAGGAGACTTCTTATTTCTTTCCATAGATTTAAGAAACTCTATGATTCTAATTTCTGCTTTTGTTTAAACTTTCAGATGGAATACTTACACTTGAATATTATCTTGTAATTTTTCTTTGATTTTATATCCTTCAGACCACAGATCGATTCTTTTTAAGGGAAAATTTCAGAGTAACGTTAAAATTCACTATTTCTATTCTTATTATTTCAAGATTCATTGCCCTCGAATCATATTTGCATTATTTCTTTTTAAATATCTTAAAATGTATGACTTATGTATATACTTTTAATGTTTTTGTTTTCCCTTAGCATAAATATTACTCTACCACAAACTAATCTACCCCGCCTGTAATCCAAGTTTCTTGGAACATCTTAAATATGCAAATTAATGTTTACATTTTAAGCTACATACAATAATTTATTTTAAATTTCAATGGAATCAATCTTGAGCAGCTTACAAAAATACAATTTGTGAACTAGTTTATTAAATAGAAACATAGCATTTAGTATGAAACAAAATAGAATAAGCAAACATATGCCAGAAATTTAGGTTAATATGGTTTTATAATTGAAATCTGAGCTTCACTTTTGGATCTAAGGTTTTAAATAGTTTAAGCAGAAACAAACAGAAATACAGTCCAAGTCATATATCTTCTTATCAGAATAGAGGAAAATTATGTCATTCAGAACCAATGTTTTAGATGAGACTGTCTATAGAGAACTTACCTCAGATACTCAAGTAGTTTCTTAAAATCTACATTAATTAGGTGATGTCATTACACCGTAATCAATTACACACTGCCATCAAGTTTATTTCTGGCTCACAGAGACTTTTCATTGGATTTGCAAGGCTATAAGTCTTTACAAGAGGAAATGACACCCCCCCCTTTGTTGATTAGTGAACTCAAACTGCCAAACTTTCAGTTATCAGCCCAATATATAATGTAATTGACTACCAGGATCCTTTGTTACATAATAAGGTAATAAATATTTGCCTGCATTGATAACAATGACAACAGCCGATTATTCACCAAACGTAGAAGGAACGGTGCTGGAAAAGAACACTGAACATCCCATGGATGGCCAAGAGAACGAACAGACATGTCTTGGAGAGCGTACAGCCAGAGTCTTCTTTGGAGGCAAGAATGATGAAGTTTCACTTCACATACTTTGGACATGTTGCTTGGAAGGGCTATTTCTTGGAGAAGTACATGATGCTGGGAAGCGTAGAGGGTCGGAGAAGGTGAGGAAAATCAACCAGGTTTGAAATGGTGACTGCTACAATGAGCTCTTGTGTGTCAAGAAGTGTGAGGATGGCGCAGGACAGATCAGGTTCAAATCTTTTGTTCACAGGGTTGCTATGAGTCGTATTTGACTTGATGCCACCTAACAACAACAACAACAATAACAACAACAACATATATATCTTCTTTTGTTTTCTTTTACAGTGTTTTTAATTTTATTTCCTTAGAAATACCAATACAATATAAAGAACAAATTATTATTTCATCTCTGTACATAGTTAACATCTTGCAATAATCTCTAAAACAGAAACTTGACATTTAATGAATATTCTTCTGAATATTAGTTTAACAAACTTAGAAACTTATGCACTGATAACAGAAAAAAATATATTGATGGGAATCTGTTCTACCTTATCATATGTCATTATTAGACTGTCCTTCCTGTTAAAGAATGCAAGGGGGTTTCTAAGACAAGTGTCCCTATATTTACTGAATGAATAAGTAAGTGATTTAATCCATGAAAAAGGACATTGATTTCCTCTCCCCTAGGCTTCAGGACAATGATCACCCCACAGATGGGCATAAATGACCCCATCTGTTGTGTTTGGAGGGATTGTCAGGTGATGAACCAGACATCTCGGCATTCTATGTTCTAGTTTTATGAGCATGTTTTATAAACCATCTGGAACTTTACAGTGATACCTCCATTAATGGAGTCTTCAGAAACAAAGCTCCTTTATAATGCAGTTGGCACCATTACCAATAGCTCATGAACATGCTCATCATGATGCCCTGTGTCATTTACCTTGGTGACAATGGTTCCATTAAGTTGCATGGGTGCACACAGCAAAACACTTGTGTAAACTACTATTGGCACACCATTAATAAGTCTGAGTCAGAGGTCCTGTGGTGTTGCTTAGCTTGTCATCTCACATTGGCTTTTTTTAAAAAATTATCCTTCTTCATTTAATTTTAATATTTCCTCCCATACTAGGAATTTCTATATTTTAGTTCTGTAGTCACTTATTTTCCAACCGATGAAAATGTAAAGTGGAAGTTCTCAGTGTATATATTGGAGATTACTTAAATTCTCACATTTATTTATGAGGTTGTGAACATCTTAAAACCTTCACTCCAGAGATCCAAGATGGCGGCAGAGGCCGAGACAGCGTGGTGAGCTGCAGGAGCAGTGAACCACTTAAAGCAGGGCAATTATGGCCTTCCACAGACTTCGGCTTATTGATAATTGAACACTTAAACAGTTGATGACTGGCCCTCAGTGAAGATCGAGGCTCAACAACAGGAATTCAAGGATTCCCAAGGAGAAATGGGTGAGTCTCATGGCTCCCAACCCCCACCCCCACCCCCCACAGAGCCCTCGCTGCGCCGCACAGCCACTGCAGCTCCATGAGGCTTCCACAGCCGGAAAGAATGGATTCCCACACCCAGGATGGATGCTGGGCAACGGCCCTCCTCAAGACTGGTGCAGTGAAGCCACCACACTACTGCAAGGTGAACTTGGTCTGGAGAGAATTCTTGGAGCCAGGATGGCGGCTGTGAGGGAAGCAGGCGCCCTCCGGCCGCCCGCCCAAGAGGGGCTGCACACCAGCCAAGCACCCGTGCGGTGGGGTGGGGGGGGCACCCCCAACGGCCGCCTGTGCTGGGGGGGCTGCGTGCCTCCCGCAGGCCTCCTGTGCTGGGGGGACGCGCGCCCCACTGGCCACCTGTGTAGGAGGTGGGGGATGGGATGCATGACTACCATCTGCAGGTTTGGGTCTCCTTGGACAGGCCAATGAAGACGATTACCTATGCATTGAACAGGCCAAAGAAGAAGATTGCCTATGCATTGGACAGGCCAAAGAAGATGATTACCTATGCAATGGATTGCTGAAAGTCACTGTGAGTCTGATGACCTTAACAGTG
>NW_006399949.1:3892549-3908976 GCF_000299155.1 Elephantulus edwardii
ACCAAACTGTGCAGCTCTGCAACTGCCTCCTGGCCCATCCTCACCCTTCTGCCCCCAACCCTCACCTCCTTGTATCCCCAATATATTTTTCCCAATAAAAAAAAAGACAAAAAAAACCCCAACCAAAACAAAAAACAAAACCTTCACTCCAAACCATGCTAAGAAAGATAACAAGCATTTGGATTGCTTTTTTGTTTGTTTGTAAGTGCATTTTTTTAAAATCACACAGCCACTAATATATCTAAATAGATTTGATATGAAAAAGGAGAATATGGATTTATACATACATTTGACCATAGCTATGTAAAAGTAAGTTTAGAAAAAAATGAAGAAAACATATTCATTTGTTGGATAACAAGGCTACAAATAATATATCCCCCCCAATATTATGTTTATTAATTAAAAGGCTATGACTCAGGTAAGCAGCTGGGACCCTCAGTCAGGACAGCTTTCTAAATGTGCTTACAGATACCTCAGCCTTGTGACGTTAGGCCAATGTTAAAATGATACAGCTTGTGTCTCTGAATTTCTGTAATGGGCAAAAATCTCTTTCCTGAGCAACTTTGGTCACGTACAGAGTGAGGAAAACGTTTTGGAGAATTGTTATGCTGTGGAGTCAGAACTTACTCAGAGCTGATTTTCAAACAAGTTCACGGATTCTTTAATTACACGAGAGAGGGTTCCCCATCTTTCTCTTGCAGAGCAGCTAGTAGATTCAAACTTCACACCTTTGCCCTGGCAGTACATCTTCTTGCCACTAGGCAACAAAAGCTCCCTCCCTATCAAATAACAAACAAACAAAACTGAAATGTAAAGTGTTGGACCCAACTTTGTCTTACCTGATAATCCTATCTTCCCAATTTAGAATGACTAAATTTGCATCACTGGTAAGGTTCCACTAAGTATTTTGCCGGCCCTTCTTCAGAAAGAATAAACCAAAACTATCTCTGTTTCTATAATTTTGCCACACTGAGAGAAGGTAGGATCATTAAAAGATTGAAAAATACATCTTTGCTCATTTTAAAACGTGTAAATATCCTTTTCTTCCCAGTTTTTCTGCTTTCTGGAGTCTCATAATCTTGTAATCAAGATTGTTATAGACTTTATGAGAAATTTTGTCACATGTTTTCTTTTCTCTTTCTTCCACGTAAAATTCAGGTTTTGCTTAAAGAGTCTTTATGACAGTAAATTCTCCTACTCAAAAGTCAGCCAGCTCCTTGCATTACAAATAGAACCAACAGTAATATAGTTCTTTTCCCTATGTTGCATTGAAATATGATACACTATAACTTTTACCCAATAAGGATTTTAATTCTATCTCATTTTAATCCATCTTAGCCTCAAACCTTTAACATATATGGAGACAATTAACACAAATCTCTGGAAAAAAGTCCTTGAATTCTCCCAAAAAGGGACTCAAGTCATAAACTAGGTTTGGAGAGGAAATTATAATTATAGGGATGTAAAAGGATTTCCATGTGGCCACAAATTGTTATTATTATTAGTGCAGATGGAATGAAAATTAGGTAGTTGATGTTATATACTGTTAAGTCACTTGCAACTCGGAACCCTGCTCTATTCTGAGCCAACCTTATTGTCTCTGACACACATAACCCCTTTACTTCATCTGCCTAACAGCAACTGAGTCAATACCTCTCATCCAGGGTCTTCTTCTCTTGCGCTGTCCCTCCACCCTCCCAAGCATGATATCTCTCTCCAAGGACTGGTCCCTCCTTGAACATGCCCAAAGTTATGTCAGACGAAGCTTCAGAATCCTTATCTCCAAGGAGTAGCCTGGTTTCACCCTCTCCAGAATGGACCTATTTGTTCTTCTAGGAGTCCATGGTATATTCAATATTTTTTCCCAGCACCACACCTCAAAGACATCAATTCTCCTTTTATCATCCCTAGTCGTTGACTGGTTTTCTGATGCATAGCAAGCAGTTGCAAAGACCACAGTGTGGATCAGATGCACCATAATCTCTAGAATGACATCATTGCTCTTCAGAATGGAGAGGTCCCTGACAGCAGACTTTCCCAATACAATTTGTCTTTTGATTTTCTGGTTTCTGGTGCCAAGAGTGTTGACTGTGGAGCCAAGCAAGCTGAAGATATTAACAATCTCAACGTCTTCTCCATCTATTATGATGCTGCTGCCAATTGTTCCAGTGGTGAGAACCTTTGTTGTTCTTTTTTTTTTTTTATGTTGAGCTTCAATCTATATTTAAGGCTGTAGACCTTGACTTTCTGCAGCAAGTGCTTCAGGTCCTCCTAAGTTTCACCAACCAGGATTATGTCATCTGCATAACATAAATTGTTGATGAGTCTTCCTCCAATCCAGATGCCACATTCCTCCTTATAGAACCCAGGTTCTTAAATGAGTTATTCTGCATATACTTTGAAAAGGTATGGAGACCGAACATATCCCTGGCATATACCCTTCCTGATTTTGAAAAATGCAGTGTTTCCTTGCTCTGTTATGATGACTAACTCCTGGTCCAAGTATAAGTTTTGCATAAGCACAATCACATGTTCTGGGATTCCCATTCTTCTCAGAGTTAGCCACGGTTTGTTGTGATCCAAACAACCAAATGTCTTTGCTTAGCGAAGGAAACGCAGATAAACATTCCTCTGGTACTCTGCTTTCAGCCAAGATCCAGCTAACATTAGCTATAATATCCCTAGTAACATGACCTTTTCTAAACCCAGCCTGCACTTCAGGCAGTTCTCTGTTGATGTGCTGTTCCAGTCATTTTTGGATAATTTTCAGCAGAATCTTGCTTGCATGTGATATTAATGATGTTGTTTGATAATTTCCGCACTGTCCTATCACCTTTCTTTGGAATGGGAACAAATATGGATCTCTTTCAGTCAGTAGGTAGTAGTAAAGGAGTAAAAATATTTTAATATTTTAAGTCAGTTTGATTCGTCAAGAACAAATAATGCTTGACAAGAGTTCTATATCAGTGGCCAAAAAGTTGAATTTCATGTGCCCTTTTTTTATTTCTGTCTTTCCTGATACCCCTTATGTTTAATGATCTAAAGTGAAAGTCTTTATCCCAAGTTTACTGATGACTAGAGAAAAATGAGTGAAATTCTTAAAAGTTCACCTCAGAAAGCGTAACCAATACAAAGAAGATGACACATTTAAAAAGCAAGAGTCTTATCAATGTAAAAATTAAGCATCATCTAACACTGTTGTTGTCATGTACCATTGAGTCACCTGAGATTCAGAGGAACCTTCTGTAGAATAGCTCTGAGGTGTGCTTTATTCCGAGCCAGTCTCTGAAAAACCTAACCCTATTATCCCACGTACTGTGCCAATACATCTCATCTGGGATCTTCCTCTCCTATGCTGTTTCTTGACCCTTCCAAGGATGATGTCCTTCTCCAAGGAGTGGTCCCCCTTGGTATGTCAAACAGAGCTTCAAAATCTTTGCCTTCGAGGAACAGCCTGATTTTACCTTTTCCAAGACAGATCTATTTGTTCTCTTGGTGGTACATGTTATGTTCGAGACTCTTTTCCAGCACCACAATTCAAAGGTATTGATTCTTCAGCCAATTTTAGATATTGTCCAGCTCTCTGATGCATAGAAAAGAAGTGAAAAGACCATGGCCTGAATCAGGTGCACCTTAGTCTCTAGAATGACATAATTTATCTTTAGCCCTTTGGATAGGTCCCTGACAGTAGATTTCCCTAGTGCAATTCGTCTATTGATTTCCTGACTACAGGTGCCAATAATTTTGATGCTAGAGCTAAAAATTGAATAAGCTAAAATTGTTAACTTCACTTTCTTCTCCATCTGTCATGGAGAATTTGCCCAGTGGTGAGCATCTTTGTCTTCTCTATGTTGAGCTTCAATCTATGTGGAAGACTACAGTCCTTGACCTGCAGCAAAGGCTTCAGGTCCTCCGTAGCATCAGCAAGCAAGACTGTGTCATCTGCATAACACAGATTGATGAATCTTTCTCCAATCCTGAGGCCACATTCTTCCTCATAAAATTCAGCCTCCTGAATGATCTTTTCTGCAAACAGGTTGAAAAGTTATGGAGACTTTACTCATTCCTGATGTACTGCTTTTCTAATTTGGAACCATGCAGTGTTTCCTTACTCTGTTCTGAGGACTGGTTCCTGGCCCATGTATAAGTTTTGCATGAGCACAATCAAGTGTTCTGGGATTCCCATTTTTCTCAAAGTTAGCCACGGTTTGTTTGTTGTGATCCATACAGTCAAATGCCTTTGAGTTGTCAATGAAACACAGATAGACATTCTAACATTAGAAAACACATCAAACCCCAAAAAACTTAAAAGAGACAAATATACTGCTCTAAATTGGATTATAATGTAGTGTTCATTATTTATCTTCTCTTTTCTCAGTTTCCTCCTATTAATGAACACTCCACTGGAAGAGAAACAGGAAAGAACTATTTAAAAGGACTATATTATTAAGCATTCATTATCTGTATGACAGTCTAGGATAAGAGGTACACAGTAAAGTGAACTTGGGTGGGGTCGGGTGGAAGGAGGAAATTATGCAACAGTGAATATTTTTTTTAAAAAAATGAATGAGGGAGAGGGTGGGGAGGAAATGTGTAACAATGAATGAAAATTCAACTATCCTGTAAATTTTTATTAAAATCACAATAAAAAAGGGGAAAAAAATTGGATCCTAAATGAAAACGCAAAAGTTTAAAGTGAAAGTGTTGAGATTGGGATTAGCAAAAGCACATACAAAAGACGGGGTTTGTCTTTGCTTTGCTTTTACCATGTTAGTGTGGCTAATGACCAGATAATACAAACATAGGCTGCATTTATTGAAGGGTGGAAGGGTGTTTCCAAACTGAGGAAGTACACTGTGTTGTGGTCAGATTATTTCAAGAGTATACACAGTTTGCCTGCCACTGCTTTCAAGAAAAGTAAACATCCTGGAAATTTCTAGGGTAATTGCGGTTAGGGTGATGAAGTGCCATGAGAAAGACCAATCCAACCCATTTAGAAATAGAAGAGTTAGAAGATTAAAATATGTGTATAAGGTGAATATATAAATATAAAAATGTGTATAAAGAGAGTTTACAGGGGTGCATCCTATTTCCATACCTTTTCAATCCATATGTGGAACAGATAATACGGGAGGTTGGGCTCTATGAGGAGAAATGTGGCATCATAATTGAAGGAATACTCATCAACACACTGCATTACATAGATGACACAAACTTGCTTACTGAAACTGAAAAAGACCTGAGACATTTGCTGCAGAATGTCAAGAACTGTAGCCTTCAATATGGACTGAAGCTCAGCATCAAGAAAACAAAGATTCTTACCAATGGGCCAAATGACAACAACATGATAGAAGGTGGAGAGATTGAGATTGTTAACAGCTTCAGTTTGCTTGGTTCCACAATAGACACTTTTGGTACCAGCAGCCAGGAAATCGAAAGACGTATTGCATTGGGAAAATCTGCTGACAGAGACCTCTTCAGAATACTGAAGAGCAACGTCAGTCTGGAGACTAAGGTGCATCTTAGTCCATGGTCTTAGGGCATGGTCTTCACAATTACATGCTATGCATCAGAAAGCCGGACAATGGTTGAGAATTATAGAAGAGGACTTGATATCTTTGAGTTGTTGTGCTGGAGAAAAGTATTGGATATACCACAAACTGTTAGAACAAATAGGTTTGTCCTTGAGAGGGTGAAACCAGGGTGCTTCTTGGAGGCAAGAATTTTGAAGCTCCATCTCACATATTGTGGGCATGTTGCCAGGTGTCCTTGGAGCGGGACATCATGCTTGGAAGGGTAGAGGGACAGCGCAAGAGAGGAAGACCCTGGATGAAATGGATTGACTCAATGACTGGGGTAATGGGGGTAGGTGTGTCAGAGACAATGAATTTAGCTCATGACAGAACAGGTTTCAGAGCTGTTGTACACCGGGTCGCACTGAGTTCCAAGTGACTCGACAGTGCCTAACAACAACCACAATGGGTTTAAGAGGCTATTCATTGAATGGGAGGATATTCCCGTTTTTTCTCCCTTATAGAAGCCGTAGCTATGAGGATTATTTAACAATATCATGCATTATCTGAGTACATAAATTGAAGCTAGAAAGTCTATATTATTGGAGGTTTTATAGAGCAATTTAGAGTACCAGTCTACAATCTTTTCTCCTATTGAAATGTCTTGTCTTGAGACTAAAGAAAACTCAAATTTGAAGGTAGTATCTTTACCAGAGGGTGAATGTTTATATTTCAAGGGTATATAAAACTGGAATGTTAACCAGATGCCTAAATTGTAGTTGTTGTAATTATAATTTTAATTATTTTTAGTTTCCAATAAATAGTTGAATGATCATGAGCACATTATGTTCTCCTTCAGGACTTCTATAGGGAGTAATCCACATAGATTTTGGCCGTTCAAATCGACCAGTTCGGTGGGAGAAAAATGAGCAATAGCCTACTGTTTTACAGACTGTGAAAACTCACTGAAGGTCAGTGATGGTTCTACTTGGACAGCAAAGAGGGAGAATTTATGGCAGTGTTTCCAACTAATAGAAGACAGGTACTTGACTTTAAACCAATGATTTTCAAGCTTAATGCAGTAGTTAGTAAATATAATTAAAATAAGTTAAATTCTTCAAAAGTACTCTAGTTGAAATATAGGTGGGTATCCAAGTGGAAGGGAAGAGGTATTAAGCCACAAGAAGTCAGTCTTGGAGCAGAAGTTCAAGGCAAAGGACTTTCCCTCAAAACCATCTGAGATAGGAAGCCTTCTGTGATACTCGTACCTGGTATTTGTACTTCTTGCTGTTCTTGTTAAGTACCATCGAGTCGTAGGCAACTCATAATGGCCCTATGAACGAAAGTCTTCGACACTTGCATGCGTGACTTTTATCCTTGCTCCAGGTTCATAGGATTTCTGGAGGCAAGCTATTTATGGAATTGGATGCCACTCCTGCTTCCAAACTTGTTTCAACCAGGGAGTGCCACCAAACACTGTCCACCATGGGTAATTGTTATCGCATATGGTGGGTAGCTGAATGCATTGGTCATTTCTATTATTGGGTAAATGTCTTTCATCTAAGGGGAAAAAAATGAAGAAAGACTAGGAAGGATTGGCCATCCACTTCCAAAAAAACAAGCCTTCGAAATCCCTGTGTACAAACATGTTTGTTCTCCTTGCAGTCCATAGTATATTCAGCACTCTTCTCCAGCACCATAGTTCAAAGGCATCATTACTCTATCATTTTTAGTCGTTGTCCAGCTCTCTGATGCATAGCATGCAATTGCAAAGACTATAGCCCAGATCAGATGCACTTTAGTCTCCAGCCTGATGTCATTGTTCTTCAGTACTCTGGAGTGGTTCCTCACAGCTGACTTTCCCAATGCAATTTGTTTATTTCCTGTTGTATTATTAGTACAAAGAGTGTTGACTGTTAACTATCTCAATCTCTTCACCATCCATACTGATGCTGCCAATTGACCCAGTGGTGAAAATCTTTGTTTTCTTGACGTGCTTTATTCCATATTGAACGCTGCAGTCCTTGGCCTTCTACAGCAAGTGCTTCAGGTCCTCCTCAGTTTTAGTAAGCAGGGTTGTGTCATCTGCATACCACAGGTTGTTGAATCTTCCACCAATGTGATGCCACTTTCCTCGTCATACAGCCCAGTGTCCCAGATGATACATTCTGCATACAGATTGAAAAGGCATGGAGACAGAATACATCCCTGACAGACTCCTCTAGGTACAATAGAGCACACTTAGTTTAGCAGACATGGCAATTGAGGCTGAGATCTCAGATATGAAAACACAAAGAAGGAGGAACAGGTATAAGCAGACACTAGTGATTGGAACCTGGAATGTGAGAAGCATGAATGTAGGAAAATCAGATGTTGTTAAGAAAGAAATGGAACGCTTAAATACTGACATACTAGGTATTGGCGAAATGAGATGGTTTGGAATTGGACATTTTGAATCAGATGATCATATGATCTACTATGCCAGAATTGAAAAGATGAGGGAAAAAATGGGGTTGGTTTCATAATTTAAAAAGTCATTTCTAGATACATCATGAAATGCAATGTGGTGAGTGACAGGATAATATTCGTATACATATAAGGAAGTCCAGTGAATACCACTATCATTCATATATAAGCACCAACAACTAGAGGCAAAGAGGAGAAAATGGAAGATTTCTACCAACTTTTGCAGTTAGAATTCGATCAAACATGCAATCAAGATGCAATGACAATAAAGAATGACTGGAATGCAAAAGTTGGGAACTGGAAAGAAGGATCAGTAGCTGGAAAACATGGACTCAGTAATAGAAATGAGGCTGGAGAATATTGCTCATGAAGAATGCAAAAGATCATTACAAAGGCTGAAGATGGAGAAAAAAGCAAGATGGATATCAGATGAGACTCTGAATATTGCATTAGAGCACCAAGAAGCCAAAGCTAAAGAAGAAATTAAGAAATGAAAGAGCTGACCAGAAAATTTCAAAGGGCAGCTTGGGACAACAAAGCAAGATACTATAATGAAATGTGCAGAGAGCTGGAGTCAGAAAATCAAAAGAGCTGAACTTGTACAGCATTTCTTAAGCTGAAGGAGTTGAAAAACAAATTCAAGCCACGGGTGGCAATACTTACAGATGCTTTGGGTAGAGTGTTAAGTGTTAATAATAATAGGTGATTGGACAACATGGACTTGGTGACGAAAATGAAGTTGGAGATAGAATGATAGAATTCTGCACATTCAATGATTTATTCATTGCAAGTACTTTTTATAAGAAGCACAAATACAGGCTATAAACATGAATTTAATCTAATGGTATACACAGGAATCAAACTGATTACATCTAAGGAAAGAATCGCTGGAGAAGCTCAATATCAGCTGTGAAAACTAAGCCAGGTGCTGACTGTGGAAGAGACCACCAACTACCCATATGCAAGTTCAAGCTGAAGTTGAAGAAAATTAAATCAAACCCACAGGAACCAAAATTTGACCTTAAGTATATCCAACTTGAATTTGAAAACCATCTCAGGAACAGATTTGAGCCTTGAACACCAATGAGCAAAGATCAAATGAGCTGTGGAAGGATATCAAGTATATCATCTATGAAGAATGCAAAAGGTCATTACAAAGGCAGAGGAGGAAGACAAGATCGGGAAGGATGTCAGATGAGACTCTGAATATTGCACCAGAGCGCCAGAATCCAATGCAAAGGGAAGAAATCAAGAAATTAAGGACTGAATAGACTATTTCAGAAGGCAGCACAAGAAGAAAAAGAAAAGTGTTATACCAAAATGTGCAAAGAGCTGGAGTCAGAACATTTAAAGTGCCAGACTTGCTCAGCATTTCTTAAGCTGAAGGAGTAGAAAAACAATTTCAAATCACTAGTTGTAATACTTAATTATGCTTTGAGCAGAATATTAAATGATCCAGTAAGCATTGAAGAATATGGAAAGAGTATACATAGTCTCTGTACCAGAAAGAATTGGCTGATACAGAAGAATTTCATGAAACAACATATAAGCAAGAGACTGTGGTGATGAAGGAAGAAGTTCAAGCTTCTCTGAAAGAACTGGCAAAACACAAGGCTACAGGAATTGAGGTCATACCCATTGACATATTTCAACAAACAGATGCTACCCTGGATGCACTCACTAAGTTGTGTCAAGAAATCTGGAGGACAACTACCTGGCCAACTGAGTGGAAGAGATCGATATTTGTTCTCATTCCAAAGAAAGGTGATCCAACAGAGTGTATCAAACAGTATCATTGATATCACATGCAAGAAAGATTCTGCTGAAGATTATCCCAAAATGACTGGAACAGCACATCAACAGAGAACTGCTTGAAGTCTAGGCTGGATCAGAAGAGGCTGTGGTACTAGGGATATTATAGCTAATGTTATATGGATCTTGGCTGAAAGCAGAGTACCAGAGGACTAACTATCCGTGTTTCATTAACTTTGCAAAGATAGTTGAATGTGTGGATCTCAACAATCTCAATCAGCTTTAATGGCTTTAGTTTGCTTGGCTCCACAAGCAACACTCTAGAAGCCAGGAAATCAAGAGATGAATTGCACTGGGAAAGTTGGCAGTCAGAGACCTCTCAAGAATACTGAAGAGCAACAACGTCAGTCTAGAGACTAAGGTGTACCTGATCCAGGCCATAAATCTTTGCAATTGCTTGCTTTGCATCAGAAAGATGGACAATAACTAGGGATGATAGAAAGAGAATTGATACCTTTGAGCTGTGATGCTGTAGAAGAGTGTTGAATATACCATGAGCTGCCAGGAGAGCAAACAGGTTTTTCCTAGAGAGGGTGAAGCCAGCCTGCTCCTTGGAGGCAAGGATTTTGAGGCTTCATCTGACATACTTTGGGCATGTTGCCAGGAGAGACCAGTCCTCAGAGAGGGACATCATGCTTGGAAGGGTGGAGAGATAGCACAAGAAAGGAAGACCCTCAATGAGATGGATTGAGTCAGTGACTGGGGTAATGAGGGTAGGTGTGTTGGAGACAGTAAAATGGACATAAATTCTCCATAAATATTTCCTAAATAACCCCTCACCTCTAGTTTTATCAAAATGTTGTGGAATACTACATTCCATGTTTGTTTTGCAGTAAAGTATAATGAAATGTGCTCGACACTGGGGTTTGGGTGGCCCAGCTTCCTCACTTGCTAATTGGGTGATCTTGAATAAATAACATAATTTCTTTGAGATCCAGGCTGGTTCTTTGTGAAATGAAATTGGACATGATTCCTCAATTTTTTTTTTATGTTGAATGTGATAATACACGCATACGCCTGGCACAGTTTACATTATTAAGTCTATCCCTCCTTGGAAAGGGAATTTAAACAGTTTGTCAGGGAAGAACTTTCGATTTGATGTTTACCCTGCTTTTCTTCTTTGACTCAGTCATCAAGAAATTTGATAAATAAAGAGAAGAGGGCAATATCTTTTTTGTTAGTGATGCTTTATAGAATACATATTTAAGTGTCTGACTGTAATCTAATGCTTACAACAACACTTCGGGGTAGTTAGTATTCCTTCTCATTTATAGTTTAAACAATGGAGGTTTAAAGATTAAATGACATTCTCCATGAATCTCTACTTGGAAAGGAAGTGCATAATAAAAATTTAGTCATTCTTTTACCCCAAACTCATAGTTTCCCCATGCCATCTCCCTGTTTAAATGGAACGGTTTTGTTTCTGTCCTTACAAACACCAGCCCAAACTCAATGCCTTTGAAGTGACTCACAGTGACACTGTGAGACAGAGCAGAACTGCAGCAGAGGATTTCCAAGGCTGGAATGCTTATGGAATCAAAATGAGCGTAAAAGGGATATCTAGGGGCATAGAGGGTAAGGAGTTGGCTGCCAACCCACAAGGCAAGTGGTTCGAATTCACCAGTTGTTCCAAGTGAGAAAGATAGATAATCGCCTTCAATGTGAGGTACAGCCTCTGAAACCCTACTGAGGGTCAACTTTAAGTCAGTTCTGACTTGATGGCACATAACAGCAAGAAATACTTATGGAAGCAGACTGTCACATCTTTCTTCCACAGGATTTAAATAACCACCTTTTTGGTGTCTTAACTATAGCACCACCATAACAGCTTGGGGAAAGTCTTAACACTTCATTTTGGTTTGAGTCCTGAGAAAAAGTCAGAGAAAACTCTCTCTAGATTAGAGAACGCAGAGAACTAGGCTTGCTCCATCGTGACAGGAAACAGCCTGAACTGACTTTGCCTCATCTACCCAAATCCTTCCTCGTGGAGCTGCTCTGGACACATAGATTTGTAGACTTAACCCGTGGGAATTAGCATGTTCCTCTCACACTCTCAACGTATCTCTCTGACGTGCTAAACTCTTTCTGAGTGTTGTTTTTTTTTTTTATCTTCTCCAGCTTTGCTTTTCCTTGTTTCTCAGTCACTCCACAGCTCCCTCCCTGGCCCCCAAACTCCCTCCTATGTCCTAGATTTCTCAATAACCCTCAAGGTTTTAGAGGAAGAGTTGTGCTTTTTAATGCCGTTGTCCCAGAAGTTCATTAGGGGATATTTTTCCCTGGTACAGCAGTTATGATGGCCCTTAAGCCATTGCCTGAGACCAGTAGATCCAGGCTGATCATTGAAATAAGCTCAGGCAATTCAGCAACCCCAAATTGGGAGATCTGGGTATAGGAAAACCCATAAAACTCTTAATGCAACACTTGCTGACAGATCTCACCTCCCTCCCTTTGCCACACACCCAGCTGCCCACATCTCAACCTGATACGTAGTCAGGGAGAGTCATGCACGTGATTCTAAAGAGAAAACTTGGAACCAGCCATTTACTCCTCAGGGCATGACTCAAGATTTCTGTACAACCACTAACTCACCACTAAGGATGCTTTGCATGATGACCATCATTTCAACGAGAGGGCTATTTCTTCATTCTGTCCAATGGGCAGACAAGCTGCTGATGCCACTCGGACCTTAAAAAGAGCACTCTGACTTTCCTTTCTCTATATAATAGAAAGAAAATACACCTTGAAGGTTTCATCAATTTATCACCATTGTTTCTTCTTTGCCTTTATTTTAGAGTGCCTAGATGATGTTAACAGTTAAGTATTAGCCCCAAACCTTGCTACTTTTAAACCACTCCAATGTGCCTAGGAAGAATGACCTGGGGAAAAGTCAACCATTCAAAACTATAGTGTTGACTTCTAGTCTAGGCAGGTAGAGTCGTCACGTGTTGGAATCAACTCAATGGCATCTGGTTTTGGTTTTGTCATGGTTTAGTCAGGAGAAAAAAGGTTCCTAATCCAAAATTAGGATTTGTGTAAA
The DNA here is from genome assembly GCF_000299155.1 of Elephantulus edwardii. Classification (NCBI taxonomy): domain Eukaryota; kingdom Metazoa; phylum Chordata; class Mammalia; order Macroscelidea; family Macroscelididae; genus Elephantulus; species Elephantulus edwardii. The sequence goes on from NW_006399949.1 coordinate 3,905,378, forward strand.
TGCAAAGATTTTACAGGAGTCATCGCCTTCTTAAAAAAGTTTAAAAGGATATTCACTAAAGAGGGCATTTCAAAGAGAATGGCACAGGAGAAGCTTTAAGTCTTTGGTCATGCTGCTAACTGAATAGTCAGTGTAAAACACAGCAGACCCTACATGGGAGAAAGATAAGAAATCTTCTATCAAAATTTATAGTCTCAGAAACCTGATGGAGGATTACTATGAGCTGCAATCAACCCAAGAATGGGTTCTACTTGGGTGTTATTGGCACAACATTCTTGGCAAAATGATTTTTAAAAAGCTAAAGAAGGCAAATAAATGAAAGGAAATCATGGGAGATACTGGACTTCACTGGTCACTAATAAGGTGGGAGATAGGAAAATGTTTTCATCTATGTGCTCTGAGGAGCTCTAAAAGTTAACTTTGATTGCTTGCTTGCCTATTCTTAGTATAATAGATATTATACTAAGCGTTTCCCTGTTTGCCTCATTCCATCCCTGCAACAACGTGAAAAAGTTATTTCAACAAGCACTTTTAGATGATAAAACTGAATCTCAAACTGCCAGAAAGAAGCATCTGAATTCAAATTGTTTTCCCTCTAATGACACAATTTCTTTACAAAGATTTTATGAAGAAGAATGTGGCTTCAGAATCAGACAAAGATTCTTCAACAATCTGTGTTAGAGAGATGAATTGCTTGCTGAAACTGAGGAGGACTTGAGGTAATTGATTCAGAATATCAAGCATTGCAGCCTTCAAAATGGATTACATTTCAGCATCAAGAAAACAAAAATCCTCACCACTGGGCTGACAAACACCACCACACTGGTTGGAGAGAAGATTGAAGTTGTCAACGATTTCGCCTTACTTGGATCCATAATCAACATCCTTGGTACAAGCAGTTGTTTTTGTTGTTGTTATGTGCCATTGAGTTGCCTATGACTCATAGTGACCCTGTGTACAATAGCTCTGAAGTCTGTCTTCTTCTGAGCCAATCTCAATGACTCTGACACACCTTTGCTTTAGCTATTGTATCAATTCATCTCATCCAATGTCTTCCTCTCCTGTGCTGTCTCTCCATCCTTCCGAGCATGATGTCATTCTCCAAGAATTGGTCCCTCCTGGACACATATCCAAAATATGTAAAATGGAGCTTCAAAATGCTAGCCTCCAAAGGAAACTTTGTTTAATTTTATTTAAGGTGGAACTATTTGTTTTCTTTGTGGTCCATGGTATGTTTAAGACAGAAGAGTCCAGCATCACAACTCAAAGGGCAGCAATTCTTCTATCATCCTTAGCCAGTTCCAGCTCTCTGATGCGTGGCAAGTAATTGCAAAGACAATGGCCGGAATCAGTCACACCTTAGTCTCTAGACTGACATTGTTGCTTCTCAGTACTCTGGAAAGGTCCCTGGCAGCATACATACTCAATGAGCTTCATCTTTTGATTTCCTGGCTACTGATGCCAAGGGTGTTGATTGTGGAGCTGAACAAGCTGTAATTGTTAACAACCTCAATCTGCTCTCCATCCATCATGGTACTGCCAATTGGTCCAGTGGTGAGAATCTGTCTTCGAGTGGTGGTATTGGAGAAGAGTACTGAATATCCCACAGACTGCCTAAAGAACAAACAAATATACCTCGGGGAAAGTATGACCAGGGTGCTCCTTTGAAAAAAAAAAAAGTGAAGCTTTTTCTCACATGTTTTCGGGTGTGTAATTGGTGGGGCCAGTCCTTGGAGAAGGCTATCATTCTTGTTAAGGTGGAAGGTTAGCATGGGAAAGGAAGATCCTTAACAATATAGATTGACAAAGTGACTGTAACAATTAGCTCAAGTATATCAGAGATGGGATGATAACCCAGGACAGGGCTAGGTTCAGTTTTATTGTACATAGGGTCACTGTGAGTCACAGTCAAATTGATAGCACATAACAAAATTTATTACTATATGGTTCCTTTGACTATTTCCTGCTGAATAAGTGGTTTTGCCCCTTTCTAGAGCTCTGGTCCTGGTTAATTAATTTTCATGTTTTTCAGAAAGCCTTTTAAGTGAGTTTATATTGAGCTTGGATTGAAGACCTAAAAAACCTAAAATTGTCAACAATTTATCTAAATTTCATCTTACTTAAATCAATACCCTTCATAACAGTCAGGAGATCAAGAGACATTTTGCACAGGAAAAGTCTTCAGTCAAGGACATTTCCAAATTATTGAGGAGCAATGATGTCAGTTTGAGGACTAAGGTGTGCCTGATTCAGACCATGGTCTTTGCAATGACTTGCTATGCATCTGAGAGCTGAACAAAGAATAAGGGTGACAGAAGAAGCTTTAATGCCTTTGAATGATGGTATTCAAGGGAGTATCCCATGGACTGCCAAAACAACAAATAGATATGTCTTGGAGAAAGTGCAGCGACAGTCCATTGTGCAACTAAAGTTGACAAGGTTTCATTACACGTATTTTGGGCTTGTTGCTAGGAGAGATTGTTCCTTGGAGAGGGACATATTGCTTGGAAAGTTGGAGGGAATGTGGAAGAGAAGACCCTTAAACAGATAGATTGGCATAGTGACTGCAACAATGGGTTCCAGTGTATTAGAGCTGGTACGGATGTCACAGAATGGGACAAAGTTCAGATCTGTTGTTCATAGGGTTTCTCTCAGTCATACGTGACTTGATGGCACCTAACAACAACAATAATGCAATGAATAAGTTGTAAGAGTCCCTCAGAATCCTTTTCACTCTGATATCTGATAAATCTAAATAGTCTATCTTAAATTACACCTAAGGAAAACATTCATTCAGATAAGAAAAATGAAATAAACAAAAATAGACCTCCTGAAGGTACCAAATTGAGTATTTGATAATGTAAATTCATTTTTACTGGAATAGAGCATCTTTTGCAAAAACAATGACTCACTAAATTAATTAGACTCTACTTTAATTGAATAATAATTATGTTTCACGCCAATTAAAATACCACATGTAAGTCAATTCACTGTACAACGTGTAGTTAATGCAGGAAGCATGCCCCTGTGCCGTGTGGAGCTGATTGGATGACTGAAACCGTGGGCTCCTGATCTGCAGATAGGCATCCAAGGCTCACCTCCAAACAAAGAAAATTCCCAGAGGCCATGGGTGCAGCCTACTCTGATGAAATCTTGGATACTTTAGCTTTCTTCATCAGATTATTTTGCAGGTCTTATTATTAGCATTAAAGACACGAAGAAGAAAAATAATAACAGGGCTGTGTTTGCCTGATGCCTTTACAAAAATCAAGCTATCTTTTGTCCAATAAAGCATTATTTCAGAAACCTGCAGTTATGGCTGGACTAAAGAGAGTTTTTTCCTTTTAACTCATAATGGTTAAAACCCTGGAAAAATCTTTAGTAAAAGACCAAAGACCAGTAAGCTCCAGAGTGAAACCTGAGAATGAGACTGTCCTTGGGGTTGGGGAGAGACTGAGTAAGATGGGTTCAATAATGTATACTGCACTGAAACAGAGGAGGGAGAGAACTGTTTAAAAGAGACATATAACTGGGTATTTCTGTCATCACAGGAGACTAGAGCGAGGGCTACATGGTGGAGGGGACCTGGGGGAGGGTTT
>NW_006399949.1:3909870-3910976 GCF_000299155.1 Elephantulus edwardii
TATACTGAGCAAATAATTTTAGAACCTTGACTATATGAAAAAGAATATCGCATCAGGATTGGAGCAAATCTTAGCAACAAAGTGTGTTATGCAGATGACACAACTTTGCTTGCTATAAGTGAAGAGAACTTGAAGCACTTGCTATTAAAAATCACAGACCATAGCCTTCAATATAGATTATATTTCAACATCCAGAAACCAAAACCCTCATCACTGGGTCTACAGGCAACATTGTGATAGGTGGAGAATGATTGATGTGATCAAAGATTCATTCTATTAGGATCCATAATCAACACTAAGGGTAACAACAGTCAAGAAATCAAAACAAGTATTGCAGTAGGGGGTGAAAAAAACCCAAATTTCTCCAACATACTGAACAACAATGTTTATCTCCCATGTGAAAAGGGAGCTCTGGTAGCCTAGTGGTAAAGTGATGGTGTGCCAACACAAAGGTTCAAATCAGCTGGCTACTTTGCAGGTGAGAGATGGGCAATCTCCTGTCATGCTATTTACTGCCTCTGAAACCCCATTGGAAGGTCAGCTACAAGTGGGTTCATCCTCTACAGTATAGAACAACAATTAAAGGCTATCACCGTTAAATAAAATAATACAAACTCCTATTGTTATCGAGTGCAATCCTACTCATAGCAAACCTAGAGGACAGAGGAGCTTGCATACCTCGTACTAAATGAAATTTTAGATTTTATTTAACTCTGTAATAGTTCACATTGTTAGTCGCTGTTGAGTTAATTCCAACTCATGGTGATCCCTGGTGTACAGAGTAGAACTCCATATCATTTTCATTGTAGAAGCTGATCTCCGGGCCTGTCTTCTTTTTTTTTTTTAAATTAAATTTTATTAGTATTAAGGAACATTTACAAGGATTTGGGGTTTTCATTCCTTCATTGCTGTACCATTCTCTCTACCCTCTTCCTAAGTTTGTTCTTCTTCCCCCGCCCTCCGAATGTCTGTTTTAATTGTCCAATTGCCTCAGTGCTTGTCAAAGCCAGTTCTGTTTAATCTCCTTTGTCAGTGTGTCCTTTGCCATTCCCTATCACTCCTCCCTGAGAGAGACTTCACCCTGATTCATAAGGGAAAGGGAATGG
>NW_006399949.1:3923189-3932150 GCF_000299155.1 Elephantulus edwardii
CAGGATAGAGCAGGGTTTAGAGCTGTTGTGCATAGGGTCGCTATGAGTCGGAAACGACTCGATGGCACATAACAACAACAATGTCATTAAGCATAACAAACAGTTATGTCTTGGAGAAATTATTTCTGGAGTCCTTCTTGGAGGCAAAGATGACAAAACTTTGCCTCACTTACATTGGGAATGCTGTTAGGAGAGGCTATTTCTTAGGGAAGGAACAGCATGCTTGGAAAGGAAGGGGGGTCAGCAAAAGACAGCAAGACCCCCACGAAGACAGGTTGACACAGTGACTGTAGCAATGGGCTCTAGTATGTCAGAGATGTTGAAGGTGGCACAGGCTAGGACAGGGTTCAGATCTGTTATTTGTTGGGTCACTACGAGTCATATTTGACTTAATGGGGTCTAACATCACCACAACCACCACCACCACCAAAGACATCTGGCCACATTTAGGTGTGTGATCCATTCTTTCACCCTCTCTGAGTTTCATTTTCAAGTCCTTGGCCATGTGTCTATACCACTGACCATTACTTAAGAACTTGTATATATTTAACTATATCTCATTTTTCAAAAAACAAAAACCAAACATTTAACATTTAATTAACCAACCTCTATGTATTTGACACAGCCTTGTTCCCCAATGTCTTTACTGTTCTCAGCTCCTCTGCTGAAGAATTTGGCCCTCCCAATGACTGATTGCTTTGGGAGCTTTCCTTTCCCCAAAACTTTATAGTCATCCAATTGAACCACATGATGGGAGCAGCGCCAGTCTTGTTCTTGGTAGCATCAACCCATGTCTGCTCACTGACCAAGGTCCATATTTTGTCAAGGTTGATAGTTGAGCCAAATTTATGATTCCTCTTCAAGTGCTACTGTTTCATACTAATTTCCAAAATATTCTGGGTGATATTTGTCAAAGTTGATCCTCTGGTGTTTCGAGTCACCAGCATTACCTTGGTATAAAGGGTGTTTCCGGTGCTTTCTGAGACAGCTATGGCCATAGCTCATGTGGCTCCTAAGTTTCTGGATCTTCCTTAGCTTGATGTTTGGTTGGTGGCCTACATGGAAATGATCAGCCGTATCTCCTTTGATGGAAAGTAGAAAATGAATTTCATAGCTCATAACCCCACATTTTTTGGGAAATTTTTTCTTGTGGATATTCTTTCAAGGTTACACCTGAATTTGGAGGGACAGAGTATTGTCCACTTTTGTGTTCTAATCACATATAAAGAAAATTCATCTGTAATCTATACATGTGACTTTCTTTTATTTTCAGTACTTTTTTCCCTTTTTCAGTATTCCCCACATAGTCACAGATAAAGATGAAAGGAGAGAGTCTCTGATACAATCATGCTGATGACATGAAAGTTTGGACTATATCTGTTATTACGGTCTCTGGCCAGGCTTAGGCTCCATCTGAGACACAATGTTTTAGAATTTGACCTTGTTAGATGCACCTGGCTTTATGATATAATGGGCCAATAGCTCCTTGCTTGTTTTCTGTCTCTATCAAGACTCAATCACTTAGTAAGAATTATTTCTCAAATGATAGAAAGTTTGCTACTGCTGATGGCGTAGCCTTGCTCTTGAATCTTAGGGCCACTATACTGAAGTTGTGTGGCTGAAGCTTTGTTGTTATTGTGTACTACTGAGTCAGAACCAACTCATAGCTGTCACATTATTGAGTTTTCAAAGGCAATAAATTGTACAAAAGAATATCACCCATCCTTCTACAGAGCAGCTGGTGGATTTGAAATACATGCTTTTGGGTTGGCAGTGCTGCTTCTTACCACCAGGCCACCAGAGCTCCCTCTAACTGAAGCTAGACCATGTATTTTCTTACCACCAATATCTCTAACACAGTCAGTTGAATCATTTGATCTGTGTGCCAGGGTTCATTTACTTTTGTCTTTTCTTCTGCAGAACATTTTATACTCAAAATTCCATTAAAAGTTAGCAGCCTTTCATGTGACATAGTATGTGAGTCACACTAATATTCTTGGTGCATAATTCAGTACAGACCAAAGATGTCTACCAAATGTTGTGTACTTTATTTCTGGTTCTGTGATGCAGTAAGTTGATTGTTCAAAATGGTCTTCCTTGTCATTGACTTTGACTTTTGTCACATGCCTAAGTAAGACTAAGCCAGGATATGAATAGGTGAATAACAATTTTCAATGGGAACATACAAAGAAGACTACAGTGAAGAGTGTAGACTACTAACAAGAGATTAGCCAGTCTTGTCATCCTGCCATAACACAAATGAATAGGGTATAGGCAGAAAACAAGAATACTGATACCAGTAAGAAAGAAGAGGTACCTTCTTTGAGACCAGAGATTACTGTCTGAGGTAGAAGAAGACAAGATTGAGACATCACACCATTAGCAACAGCACAGATTCTGGACAAGAGGACAGTGTGAGACAGGGTTAAATTGAAATTTCTGCCCCAAGGAGTCAGTGGTGAAGGTCTTGGCCCAAGCTTATTGCAGAAGTGAAGGGCGGGGTGATACCATGATTGATATAACTAATAAAGCTTTATAACTCTGGCCTCCTGAGATTTATAGTCTCTTTTGTAATACTGACCTAAAGGTAGGGGTCCGAAGGTCAAAGGGGCCTCCAAGTGTTCCTGAAGAGCTGTCCAGATTAAAGAAGTGTTCCTGTTTCCAACCTAGGTCATTATTTATTAACCTCCCTAACAAATCCCATAAAGGTAAGTATGACCTGTGAGTTCTACATGGCCATTGCAACAGATGTGCAGAACTCAGTAGTAGAATGATGAGAATGCTAGGACATGATATAAGGTGCAGGAGTGTGGAGATATTTCTTAATTTACAAGAGTAGGATTTGCATATGGATTCTATTTATAGGAACTCTTCTCCTTTGAGATAGTATCTTCTCCTTTGAGATATTAGTGAGGGTCTTGCATTGCTGTTCCCTGCCTGAACTGTTTATACAAGCAGAGAGAGTGAGATGCAGCAATTTATCTTTTTTTTTTGTAAAAACTATCTCAGTGTGACTATATAACAAGAAGGAAGAAAGGTTAGTTGAGTGGAAGTATGTAGTTCAAAGGCAAGTTCTACACAGCTGTTAGTAATTCTTGAGAGCAAAGTATATTTTCCAGAAGAGTCCTCTTTGTCCTGGAATGTGTCTGCCTTAGTATTCCTGAAGTGCACTGTCATAGTCTGAGAGAAGTCTTAAGAACTGTGTAGTTTAGTGCATTTGCTCTATGGTTTCCCTAACACAGCAATTGACATCTAGGTCAATTATCCCCTCCACAGCAAGAAACCAGAGACAAGAATAGTCTGATTGCTTAATTTATTCAAGTTGAACTATATTCAGAAATAGATAGAAAGTCACGCTAGCAAACACCCTCAAAAATTTCCCCCCTTATATTTGTGCAGGGGATCTCCCAAATTCCTTAGGCTTTCTTCCAACTAATTCTTACACTAAATTCAAATCCATTAGTTTTTGCCATTGCTAGTGGGGACATAAAGGAAATGTCTTATGGAAATTTCAGTCTAAAAAGGAAATGTAATGTTTCTTACTACCTCCGAATTTATCACTGGAAAATCAATTCTAAAAGGAGTACAAGAACAAGCTTTGTCCTTTAGCTCAGGAGTCAGAAAACTTTTTCAGGAAAAGAGAACATAATTATTTTTCAGGCCATGTTCAACTCATACACTTGCAACTTCTCAACTCTGCAATTAAAGCATAAAATAAACTGTGTATAATAAATAAATGAAAAATTAGCATGGCTTTGCTGCAATAAAATTTTTTCGTAAGATCAGGAAGCTTTACAAGTTCCATTCACTAGTTTGCAATTTCTGCTGCAGTAAAAATCTACAAAAAACTTAGCCTCGCAATTTCTGTTCTGTAGTCTTCTTATCAAACATGTTACCCTGGAAGGATTGAATTCCCCTCTATTATCCTCGCTTTTCCCCTCTGGAGCACATCTCTGTCTTCACAGAAGCAAACACACCATCTGAAGTAAGATTTGCTGAATCAACAGATGCATAATCACATGATAGACTTTGGCTGGATCTGCAAGTCATCTTCCAACTCTAATATTCTCTTAAAATGTCATCTAATCCAGGGAGTTAAATTTATCTCTAAGCCTCTCCAAATCTGAATTCTGCATGTATCAATGCTAGTGAGATTAAATAAAAATGCAAAGGGTTCTAGTCATCTAAATCAAGCATGTGTGGGCCTACATTCAAGGGCATTGTTGAAGAGCTTGAGATGTCTTTCTAAGCTTGCCAATGGTTCTGACTTAAAGGAATCCAAAAGAACAAAACAAAAAGTCCAGCTTGAAAATCAGCAAGATCATATCCATGTGTTCAATGCCTTTGCATTACTTTATTTTGTGACATGCTTTACTTTGTTTGCTATGAGATACAACAAAGTCCACTTTTGTTTTTCTCCTAAATAAGAAGAGAGTTCTAATGCCAGTGTTTCACCCATGTTACAGGCAAGGGCATAATAAGCAAAACATCAGATGAATTTTAAAATCCAGGTGCAGATCTAGGAAAATAATAGAGTAAAAGAATAGTGGACACCTAACATGTTATCTAATTTTTATTTTACATTGGGGAAACTAATTCAGAGTAACTGTCTTAAAAAAAGAAAACATGCACCAAATCAAATTATTTCCCTATTTAAAATTTTGCAAAAGCTTACTTGTCATTTCTTCACTTGATAGACAGTTATCAAACATCTGGGCTGTGGATTGAAAGCTCAGTACTACACAAAATATGTCTCTTCTTTGTGGACCTTTTATTCTCGTGAGGAAGAAAGGTATATAATGGCACAGCATAATTATAAACTCTAAATGTGCTCTGGTGGCTTAGTGATAAGGAATTGTGCTGTCAACATCAAGGTATGAGGTTCATACTCATCAGCTGCTTCATGAGAGAACAGTGGACAATTACCTCCCTTTGAAAACCCACTGGAGGGTCAGCTAGACTCAGTGGTACATAATGACAACCAGCATGCTGTAAAGTAAATGGAGATTACTGTGGAAAACTATTGCCCCAGAATTCAGATTGGGGCAGAGAACACCTTAAGTTTTGCTAAGATCTGAAAAATGAGTAAAATTCCCTTAGACAAAGATTAAGGATAAGAAAACAAAGTAGTAAGAATAATGGCAAATTGGGAAATTCAGACAAGATAATATAGATTGTATTTTAGTAGTTGAGTGAACACAGTTGGTGCTCCTAACCCATAGGTAGCATGTTTCGGAAAGTCTGACTTCACCCAAGGCTCTGTAGGAGGAAGTGGGAAATCTCCTCTCATGCAATTTACAACCTTTAAAAACCCATTGGAGAACAAGCTATGAGTCATTTCCATCTCTATGGCATTAGGTGAACATCTAGTAATTTTGTTCATTTATCAAGGTGAAGACAAACTAGTGTAAAATGAATTAGTAAATTGGACCACAGACACATCAGGCAAGATTTGAAAATCATATTAGTGATGCAAATTCAAAGAAAGTTTTTATATTCTTCTATTTCTCCAGGTTTCTTTTTGTTTCTTGTAGTAATGTTTTGTTAAGTTTTTTTAATAGATCCTTTGTGTTTCTAGTTAGATTCACTCTGAAGTATTTAATCTTGTGATTAGCTATTGTGAAGGGTATTGCTTTCTTTAGCTCCAGTTCTATATTCTCTTTGTCAGCATAGAGAAATCCAATTGATTTTTTTCCCAATTGATTTTTATATGTTGATCTTGTATCCTGACACTTTTCTGAATTGGTCAACTATGTCCAGTCCAGTCCAGTAGCTTTCTAAGTATACTATCATATCATCTGCATGTGGTGTTGTTGTTGTTGTTATGTGCCATGGAATTGCTTGTGACTCATAGCGAACCTATGTACAAAAGCTCTAAAAGCCATTCTGTCCCGTGCTGACCTCACTCTCTCAAACACACTCACTCCCACCACCCCAATCACAGAATCAATCTATCTCATCAAGGGTCTTCCTCTCCTGTATCATCCCTCCTCTCTCCCAAACATGATGTCCCTCTCCAAAGACCAGTTCCTCCTTGCAACATGCCCATAGTTATGTCAGATGAAGCTTCACAATCCTTGACTCCAAGGAGTATTCCTTCTTCACCCTCTCCAGGACAAACCTGCTTGTTCTCCTAGCAGTCCATAGTATATTCAACACTCTTCTCCAGCATCACAGCTCAAAGGCATCAATTCTCATTCAATCATCCCTAGTCACTGTTCAACTCTCTGATGCATAGCACACAATTGCGAAGACTATAGCCTGGATCAGGCACATCTTAGTCTCCAGCCTGATGTCATTGCTCTTCAGAACTCTTGAGAGGTCCCTCACAGCTGACTTTCCCAATGCAATTAGTCTCTTGATTTCCTGGCTGCCGGCACCAAGAGTGTTGATTGTGAAACCAAACAAGTGAAATTGTTAACAATTCCAATATCAATTAAAAAAAGAAAGGTTTTATATTGAAAGTATACTATCAAATTTTCATTAGAGTGGTCCTTTTCCCTCCTACCTTGTGGAGAGTTAATTAGAAAGAGTCAAGGATAGAAGCATAGTGGTACTGTAAAGAGATATAATAGTAATTTGACTTATGGATACAGGAGATGATCTATTTGGAATCAATAAAGCTTTATGAATAATTGAAAAGATAATATGTATGCTACCATATCTGCCCAACAGAGTACAGAGCAATGTTCAGATCATCACGATAGTCAACTCTATAGTGCTTAATCACAGCAATAACAATGACTGAGATGAAGTACATTTGCATAATCAAGGAAGACAGAGCTCAGGCTACACCTTAGGTTCCTTATGTGTTATTTCCAGTTCTTAGTCTCTCTGCCTTACCTGCAGTAGAAATTTGACATGCTAGTTCTCCTATACAAATGAAAATTTATACATTTTTATGTCAATTAGCAAAATCAGCATTTACGTCTATCCTCTTGCATTACTAAATGTTTGGTTATTAAATGAATCCATTTCTTTACAGGATCACTATGAGTTATACTCGACTCAATGGTACTGAGCAACAACAACATTATGATAGCATCTTAAACGAAAATTTATTGAGCCTTACTAACCAGACTCATTTCTAATGCTGGTAATGTAACAGTGAATGAAACTGTCAAAATTACTCCTGTCATGAAATTTATTTATTCATCTATTTGACTGGGAAGAGTTCCACTGGTAAGACAAAAATATCATAATTATTGCTTCTTTTCCATTCAGCTTTTATGCTTTTCTTTGTAACATATGGGAGTGGAAGCCTATGGTTCCTTTATTGTAACCTGCCTAGAGTTGGTGCATGGAAAGCATTGGTGGAAGATTAGAGCAGAAGGAAGAAAAAGTACCCTTTTACGTTGTTTTCTGCAAGTGTTTCAGGCAGCAGTTATGGGGGGGGGGTATGTTGTTTCTGGGCTAATGTTCAGACAGTGGTTTCAGATTCTTATTAACAAGGCTTGAATCAGAAAAATATGAATAACTGTAGTTTCACCAATGAATGACAAGGATTTGCTCTTAAAACATTTAAAGAGAAAAACCAAAACCAAAAACACTGAAAGAGGAAAAGAGATAGAAATCTTAACACAGATAAGAGCAGCAACCATCCCAAAGAGTAAAGGGATAAAAATAAAGTATTTCTACTCATAGCAAATATTCCACCAACATTTACAGTGCTTCTGATACCACTGGATCTCCCACTGTCTCTGCTTCTCCCATTGGAACTTTCATGATTGTTGCTTTGCATGAAGCTATCGGAGGACAGACTGGAACAGCCCCTTTGTAGAGAACTAACAGAAATACGAGCTGGTTTTAGAAGAGGCCGTGGCACTAGAAACATTATCACAAATGTCAGGTGGATCTTGGCTGAAAGTCAAGAGTACCAGAGGAATGCCTATCTTTGTTTCATTGACTATGCAAAAAAGTATTTGTGTGGATCAGAGCACATTGTGGCTAATCTTGAGAAGAATGGGAATTCCATTACACTTGATTGTGTTCATGCAAAACCTATACTTGGACCAGGAAGCAGTGGTCAGAACAGAGCAAAGAAACACTTTGTTTTTCAAAATTAGGAAAAGAGTACATCAGGGATGCACCTTTTCAATCTGTATGCAGAACAGGTCATTCAGGAGGTGGGGTTTTATGAGGAAAAATGTGGCAGCAGGATTGGAGGAGGACTCAGCAAAACCTTTGTTAATTTTTTTTAAGAAAATTTAAATTGATTTTAAAGAAAGTTTACAGAGACTTTGGATTTCCATTCATTCATTATTGCACTTTTTTCCCTGCTCACCCCTTCCCCCAATTAACTTTTTGAGACGTGAAAGAAAAAATTGTTTCATTATTATTCAATCCCTCCCCTCAAGTTCACTCCACTATGCTGCCTTCGTTCTGGACTTCTGTCATAACAATGATATTTAATCATAGATCCCTTTTACACAGTTCTCTCCCTCATCTATTTCAATGCAGTATACATTCATTTTCCACCTTTCTCAGTCTCCCCCCAACCCTTATGTAAAAAAAAAAAATTGAAAATTTAAAAAGGTGAAAATTTAACCCAATAAAAAAATTGAAGGGAAGGAAAAACAAACCTATGTTATGCAGATGATATAACCTTACTTGTTGAAATGGAGGAGGACCTGAAACATTGCTACAGAAGGTCAAGAACTGTGGTTTTCAATATGAATTGAAATTCAACATCAAGAAGACAAAGACTCTCACCACTGGGCCAATTGGCAGCACATTGCTAGATGGAGAAGAGATTCAAGTTGTTAATGATTGCAGCTTACTAGGCTCCACAACCAATACTCTTGACACCAGCAGCCGGAAAATCAATTGACAAATTGCATTGGGGAAGTCTGCTGTCACAGATCTCTTCAAAGCGCTAAAGAGCAACAATGTCAGTTTAGAGACTTAAGGTGTGCCTCATCCAGGCCATGATCTTCACAATTACATGCTATGCATCAGAGA
>NW_006399949.1:3932340-3962307 GCF_000299155.1 Elephantulus edwardii
GAAGACCCTGAAAGAGATGGATTGATACAGTAACTGGGGTAATGGGGATAAGTGTGTTGGAATTATTTACACTGGCTCAGGATAAGGCAGGTTTCAGAGCTATTATACATAGGGTTCCTATGTTGAGTCACAGGCGACTCAATGGTACATAACAACATCAAAGGGCAGCCCAGGAAGACAACGCAAAGTATTATAACAAAATACGTAAAGAGCTAGAGTCAGAAAATCAAAAGGGAAGAACTCACCTGGCATTTGTCAAGCTGAAGGAACTAAAGAATAAATCAAACCTAGTGTTACAATACTGAAAAAACGCTATGGACATAATTTTGAATAATTCAGAAAGTTCCCAAATAAGAAGGAAGGAATACGTGGAGTCACTCTACTAAAAGGAATTGACTAACAAAGAACCATTCCAAGAAATGACATAGACTCAAGAACCAACGATAACAAAGGTAAAAGTTCAAGCTGCTCTGAAAAAAATTTCAAAAAATAAGACCTTAGGGATTTATGGAATATCAGTTGACATATTTCAACAATCAAATTCAGCCCTGGAGGTGCTTATCAGGTTGAGCCAAGAAATCTGGAGGTTGTTTCTTAGAGGCAAAGATTTTGAAACTCTGTCTCAGGCTCACATATTTTGGGCAAGCTAAAAGGAGCAAAGTCCTTAGAGAAGGACATAATGCTTGGAAAGATGGAGGCCACTGTAAAACAGGAAGACCCTAGATAAGATAGACTGACACTGTAACTATGGCATTGGGGACAAGTATGTCAGAGATGGTGAGTTTGGCTCAGGAAAGGACAAGGTTTGAAGCTATTGCTCATAGTGTTGTTATTAGTCATAGTCTACTAGGTGGCACATAACAACAAGAGCAACAACAGTAACAGACTCTACTCCTACTTATACTCTACAATCCTTAGAATGGAATGCCTCTTGCCATTCTTACCCTTAGGATAAATTGCATGATCACAATACCACTGTCAACAAGTAAAAATTTATAGTCTTTTAAAATAAAACCAGAAAGATTTATTGAAGGTTCAAAAATATGTGCTTTCAACCTGAAGGCATGTAATTGGAACGCACAAGCTTCTCTAAGGGAGGAAGTGCACAATCTTCTCCTTTGTGAATTATTGCCTCCGAAAATCTGCTGAAGTATTAGCTATGGGTTGGTTCCAATTTGGCAGTAAACAACAATAACAAAAGTATAACATTCTGATGGAAACTTACAGGATCTTAGAAAATGGAAACTAGACAAACTGGAGCTGGGGAGATGCCTGTAGCTTCACAGAATTGATTTGGAACATAAATGTTGGCTATTTTGGATTGATTTAATAGAGGAGGGAGGTTTTACAAAGTGGCTACAAGGTCATCACTGAAAACATTTCCTGAGGGTTTCTAAAACACCTTTTTTTAAAATATGGGTCTTGTGTCAAACCTCATCCTTAAGAATATTCTTTCCAATCTAGTTCAACCACCAGGGTTGGGGGGATATTCTTTTGTTATTTACTTAAATTTGCCTAACTGTGGTGAAATTCCTATTGATTTGTACTGCTAACTCAAAGACCTAACAATATCTCTAGTAGTTCAAATTTTCTCTAAAATTTGAGAAGGATGAACAATTTCTTCCTGTTAAGATTCATAGTCTCAGAAATCCCTAACAGTGAGTGATTGAGTGGGTTTGATAGTTTACAAGGAAACAAGCAAAAGTTAAGATGGAGCCATGACTCATATCTGGGCCCATCATTCTGAAACAAGTCAAGTGTCTCCATTTTGGGACTCCCACCCAAACCCAAAGCTGCTGGAGCCCACTGTTGGGTCTCTGGGAATCAACGCTAGCTGAGAAAGCACTTCTCCTTATCATCTTTCTTCTAATAGTCTGAGCAAGTCTCCCAATAACATAATCTGTCCATAAAGTAATTATAGGTTGTAGACTTTCAGCCTTTTGGCAAACATGGAAAACCAAAGATAGAACAGTGACTTAATGGTGTTTTTTTTTTAAAAAAAGGCTTGGTAAACAAAAATGCACCAATAAATTCCTTATTGTGTTAAACAGCAATAAATGTTATTGAAAAATTGTGGTTATTATAAAATAACATGGAGTCAAGTATATGAAAAAATAAAGCAAGGAAAAAAGATGTGAATTATTGAGCTGTTGAGTAGACTCTTGACTTTCACTGACCCTATGTATAACAGATCAAGAACTTGTCCAATCCTTTTCCAAATTCATGATTTCTTGTGTGCTTAAGCCCATTTTTCTTGCAGTCACTTAGTAAATCTATTCCATTGAAAGTCTTCCTCTCCTTTGCTGACCAATCAAAGCTTGCTTTCCAAGCATATTGTCCTTCTCTAGAGACTTAACTTTTCTGATAATGTGCCAAAAATAAGTGAGATGAAGTTTCACCACTCTGGCTTCTAAGAGGCACCTTGAGTTCACTTCATCCAAGACTGATTTGTCTATTCTTTTGGCAGTTTATAGCAAAGTCAAAACTCTGCAAATACCACAATTCATAGACATTAATTATTCAATCTTCTTTATACATTGTCCAACCTTCATAACTGTATACAGTTTGAAGGTAAAATTGAAATGGAATGACCAATATAAACTTAATGGATAGTGTTTGAATAAAGATTGTAAGATTTATTAAATAAACCATGTTGATATCTGATGGACGATTATTACAGGCAGAAAGAATAGTAAGTGCAATGGCCTGATGTGGGTTTTGCCTGGAGATTTGGATGAATAGCAAGAATGCCAGTATGGCAAGAGCCCAGTGGGGTACAAGAGTGTATGGTATGACCAAACATCAAAGAAGTAATGAGACTAAGGAGAAGGATCTGGACTACAAGAGTTGTTATTAAGCATTTTAAGGAGTTTTTCTTTCATTCTGAGTTAAAATAAGTGTTAATAGTAGAATACGAATATATGGATACTTGGATAATAATATCCATTTCACAGATAGTTATAAAATTAAAGTATACAAAAAACTATACTGCCTACCACAGTGCATGAAATACAATGCACAAATTATTGGTAATCTGCTTATAATAATTGTTGTTGTTGTTGTTGTTATGTGCCATCGAGTCGTTTCCGACTCATAGCGACCCTATGCACAACAGCTCTAAACCCTGCTCTATCCTGCGCCAACCGCACCGCCTCTGACACACCCATCCCGATTACCCCAGTCACCGAATCAATGGGTACTCAAAATTCATTGCCATTGAATCATAGCTGTCTCTCTGGCAGGTTTTCTGAGACACTCAAGGGAGGAGATTGCTTCTCCTATGATTCTGTTGGTGGATTTGAACCACCAGAGAGATGCCATGTTTGGGTTACTATGCCACCAGAGATCTAATGAATACCAGAAAGTGTACATTGCTTTTAATGATAATTTACCTGTGTAAAGAGTTGCATTGCTAACCCCAAAACCATGTCTCCAGCAGTTTGAAATCATCAGCATCTTCTCAGGAAAAAGATGTACAACTTTATCCCAGGAATTTGACAGGCTCTGAAAACCCTCTAGAGAGTCAGCTATGAACTTGTTCCAGTTGAAAAGCAATGAATTGTTTGTATTTGTTTTTAGGATCTTTAATGAATGTTCTTAGGTTGGGAATGCCAAGTAACTTCTTTCACTCCAATTTAACATTTCATCACATTTCCTGAACTATTAGACTGCAGAGGAGTTGCGCTATAGAGGTGAGTACTTCAGGTGATCAGATAAATACTAATCTTGTTAAGAAATTTCTTGAGTTATTTCTTCATCAGTGGCTTGATAGATTGTCCTCACCTATCCTTATAACTTTTTATAGGTAGACTTATTTCATTTTCTCCTGAATACTTAACAGGTTTGTATCAGCTTTTTCTTGAAAGACTCACAGTACAAAATGGAAATCTACAGAAAATGAGTCAAGATTTATTGTGATTAATTGCCATAATAGAGGTGAAGACAATTTACTACAGAGACCCTGAGGAGAAAGAGTGACTTACTAGGGAAGACAGATGTGAACTAGACCACGAATGTCAATCAAGATTGCAACTTTGTAGACAAAACATATTTGAAGCAAGCAAGTGCAGAAATATAGAGGTGTGAGGGCATATATCATGTCAGGGGATCAGATCTCTATGATGGGGTATTCTATAGAAGTTTATGCAAATGAATCTTTGTTGAACATCTAATAAGATCACAGAAAAACTAATCCAATGGAAGAGTAAATGGATATGTATACAACTATTATTTTTATGCACTGTCAAATTGAAACCAACTCATAATTGACCCTCTGGTGGATTTTCAGAGGCAGTTAGTTGCACAGAAGGAGATTACCCATGGACATGTATACAACTTTTAGACCAGGATTATTTCAATGTCAAATATGAGAGATGACATATGCCTGAAAAATGGAATGTGGACAGGAGGATTTGAATACATACAGCATTGAGCATTTAGTAGTCACAGGCCCTGGCTATTGAAAAGACATGAGATAAACTCATGCGAAGGTTATGTAGGGATAATTATTGAACTGGGAGAAAGTTTGAGTTAGAATTTAGGTTGCCTTCTTGGCTTGAGGAGCTTTATTAAGGAACAAACTTTCATACTTAACCATTTCAAGTGACCCTTTATTCCTGTCTTCTGGCTCATTCAGTCAGCTTTGTGGGTAACTCCTTTCTCGAGGAATTGGGAAGATAGGTTATAAGTATATGCTCTAAACCTGTAATTTTTCTCAAAGAAGGTGTACAATGGAGCACAGCTTGGTCTTAAGTGTGGAAAATTTGGCTTTGAGTCTTTATGGCTATATTCACCAAATGCATCACAGTGATAGCTCTTAAGGTGATGTTGAGAGTAAAATAAGATCATGAATCATAAAACATCTTGGAAGCTCTGTATATTACTCAAATATTATTAATCTTTCTAGACCTTTTTTTATTAATTTAATATTTTGCTCTGAAGGCAATACTACACACTTTAATAGAAAACAAAAAAAAATAAGCAATATAACTTTAGATTAGAATTTGCTTGCAGTGATTTTTAATTTATTATCAGGTGTAGATAGTTCAATGATTTTTAATTAATTATCAGGTGTAGAAAGTTAGAAGGACCTGAAGTACTTGCTGTAGAAGGTCAAGTGCAACATCAAGAAGACAAAAGTTCTCACCACTGGGTCAGTTGGCAACACCATGATAGAGCTAGAAGAGATTGAGGTTAACAATTATAACTTGCTCAGCTCCACAAACAACACTCCTGGCACCAGTGGTCAGGAAATTAAAAGAAGAAATGCATTGGGAAAATTTGCTGTCAGGGACCTCTCTAGAGTGCTGAAAAGCAACAATGTCAGTCTTGAGATTAAGGTATGCCTAATCGCAATTACTTGCTTTGCATCAGAGATCTATACAATAACTAAGCATGACAGAAGAAAAATTGATGTCTTTGAGTTGTAGTGTTGGAGAAGAGGCTGTCAAGAAAACAAATTGGTCTGTCTTTGAGAGGGCAAAACCAAGTTTCTCCTTGAAGGCTATGATTTTGTAGTTCTGTCTCTCATACTTTGGGCATGTGACTAGGAGGGACCAATCCTTGGAGAAGGACATCATGTTTGGAAGGGTGGAGGAACAGCAAAGGAAAGGAAGATCCTGGATGAGATGGATTGATAAAGTAACTGGGACAATGGGGCTTGGTGTGTCAGAATAAGTGAGACTGACTCTGGACAGAGCAAGCTTCAGAGCTGCTGTGCCTAGGGTTGTTATGGGTTGCAGGCAACTCAATGGCACATAACAACAACAACACATCAATTGTAAGCTGTTTGGTCATTTTTTATTCAATTAACAATAAATTGTGGGCTGGATAACCCTGGTTAAAACCATTTAGGTCCCAGTGGTTGGGCCTTTTTGATTATAAGTTGGTTGGCCCTTGGGCCTGTGTCCTTGGGGCCTCCTGTGAAGATTGATTTACTATTAGTGTTACAAACTAAATTGATAGTTTGTTATAGTTGAGGAGAATATTGTTTTAACTGGTACAACACTGGTCTGTTATTTTGCTATACTGAGATAACCTGTGAGTTGCTGTGATACTGAAGGTTATGCCACTGATGTGTCAAATGCCACAGGGTTACCCATGGTGGACAGGTTTTAGTATAGTACCCAGATTATGACAGACAAAGAAGCAGGATTGATCATCCCCTTCTTAAATAATAGGCCTCTGAAAAGCCTAGGAACAGTAGGGGAAGGCAGTTAGTTATAATAGAAGTGGTAGAGCCCAAATTGAAAGACAGTCATAATGAGTAAAATAACTACAAGCATCATTTAATAATTGTAACATGGAATATATATAGCTGGAACGTTGGAAAATTAGGAATAGTAAAAAAAAATGAAACAAAACACATAAACATCAGCGTACTAGGTATTAGTGAAATGAGATAGACTAGCTTAGACCACTTTGAATAAGATAATCGTACGGTATACTGTGGCCTAATGGTAAGAATCTGTACTTCTAACTGAAAGGCATGTTGTTCTAATCCACCAGCTGCTTTATGGGAGAAGGCTGGGAAATCTTCTCCGATGTGATTTACTACCTCTGAAAACCCACTGGAGGCTCAGCTATGCCTGGTTTCAACTTGATGGTACTCAACAGCAACATTCTCTTCTGGGAATAAAAAACAGAAGAAGAATGGTTTGCATTTCATAGTAAAAAGGTAAATTTCAATTTCTATCCTGAACTAGAACACTGTGAATAATAGGATGTGATCCTAACACATACAAGGAAGACTCTATAGCATGATTATTATCCAAATATATGCTCCTAGATCCAAATAAGGGGGGGAAATGACTTTTTTTAATCAAATCTTGTAGTGTAAAATTGAGTGAACATGTAATCGAGATGTTAAGGAAAATTGGTGACTGGAAAACAAAAGTTGGAAAGAGTGAAGGAAAAGTAGTTGGAAAATATGTTGTTGTTGTTATGTGCCATCGAGACACTTATGACTTATAGCGACCCTATGTACAACATCCCTAAACTCTGCTCTGTCCTGTGCCAATCACACTGTCTCTGATACATCCATCCATATTACCCCAGTCACTGAATCAATCCACCTCATAGAGGGCCTTTCTCTCCTGCGCTGTCCCTCCACCCCCAAGTATGACGCCCCTCTCTAAGTACCCGTTCCTCCTTGCAACATGTCCGAAGTATGTTAGAGCCTTAGAATCCTTGCCTCCAAGAAGCACCCCGGTTTGACCCTTTCCAGAATGAATCTGAAAAATACAGGTGATAGAAATGAAGCTGGAGATAGAATGATTGAATTTTGTGTTTTCAATCATTTGTTCATTGAAAACACCTTTTTTTAAAAGACATCAACAGCAACTTTATACATGAACCTCGTTTGATGAGCAGCCTCGTTTGATGATATCTGTGGAAGGAATTGTATAAGAAGCTCAGTAATGTCAGTCAGAAGTAGGCCAGGAGCAAACTGTGGGTTCAAATTGAAGATGAAGAAACTAAGTCCATGAGAACCAAAATATGATCTTGAATCTATTCTATCTGAATTTCAAGATCATCTTAAGAATAGGCTTGAATCATTGAATGCCAATCATTGAAGACAAGATAAGTTATGGAATGATATCAAGAATATTATTCATGAAGAGGGCAAAGGATAATTACAAATACAGAGGAGAAGGGGGTGGAATCAAACAAAATGGCTGTTAGAAGAGTCTTTGGAAATGGCACTACATTGAGAAGCCAAAACAAAGGGAAAACATGCATAAGCAAAAGAGCTGAATGGAAGATTTAAAAGAGTAGTTCGAGAAGACAAAAAAAAAGCTATTATTATGGAATATGTAGAGAGCTGGAATTGGAGAATAAAAAGGGAAGGATTTGCTCTGCATTTCTCAAGCTGAGAAAACAAATTTAAACTTTGAGTCACAATATTGAAAGATATGGGCATTATGTTGAATGACCCAGAAAGCATCAAAAGAAGATTGAGGGAATACACAGAGTCACTGAACCAAAAAGAACTGACTGACACTGAAAAATTTCAGGGAGTACCATCTGAGTAGGAACCAACAGTAATGAAGGAGGAAGCTAAAGCTGCATTGAAGGCATTGGCAAAGTAAGGCCCCAGGAATGGACGTGATACCAGTCAACTTGTTTCAATTAGTGGATGCAGCCCTGAATACACTCACTAGTCTATGCCAGAAAATATGGAGGACAGCAGACTGACCAAAGGATTGGAAGAAGTCCACATTTCTTCCTATTACCAAGAAAGGCGATCCAACTGAATGTGGAAACTATTGAACAATATCATTGATATCACATGCAAGAAAAATACTGCTGAAGATCATTCAAAAACTGCTAGAACAGTACATAGATAGGGAACAGTCAGAAGTTTTTGCAGGATTTAGAAAAGGTTGTGGCACCAGGGATATCTTTGCTGTTGTTAGATGGATCCTAGCTGAAAGTGAAGACTGTCAGAAGAGTGTTTATTTGTGCTTCATAGAGCATGCAAAGGAATTTTTTTTTTGCAACAATGAATGCTTTTATTCTTTTTTTTTCTTTTTTTGAAGACTTCAGTTTTGGAAACTGTTTGGGGAAATTCTGCTTTGTCCCATAGGGTCACTGTGAATCAGAATGGGTTTAAGTAATCTCTTAGTGGGGATCTTCTGCTCCTTCTCCGACTCTCCACATTCCTCAGCATGTTGTTCTTTTCCAAGGCCTTGGTCTCTTGACTACATGCCATGAAGATGGCAAAAGACCAGAATAAATTTTCTTCTATTTTAGATAGGGTCTTCATGATTGGAGCAGACTCAATGGTAACTAACAATGACAACTATCACAAGTCAGACCTAGATGTTCAGGGAAGTCTCAGTTGTCTCACCTTCACACATACTGTTCTCTTCCTTTAGAGCCTTCTGCAAAGGAATTTTACAGGATCATAACAAGTTATGGTTTACATTGAGAAGAATGGGCATCCAAGAGCGCTGACTTGTGCTCATGAAAAACCTATACATAGAGCAGGAGACTGTTGTGTAAACAGAACAAGGGAACACTACATGGCTTGAAATTAAGAAGGGAATATGAAAGGGTTGTATCCTCTCTCCATACCTATTTAATGCTAAGCAAATTATCCGAGAAGTTGGACTCTATGAAGTGACTGTGGCATCAGAGTAAGACAGAGACTCATCAACATCCTGAATTATGCACATGACGCAACCTTCCTTGCTAAAAGTGAGGAGGACTTCAAGCACTTATTGCAGAAGATCAAAGAACACAGCCTTCAATATGGATTGTATCTCTTTGTCAAGAAAACAAAGATTCTGGAACTATAAGCAGCATCATAATAGAGAAAAGTCTGAAACGTCAACAACTTCATCTTTTTGAATCCACAATTACCACTCTTGGTACCAGCAGTAAGGAAATCAGGAGACATATTGCACTGGGAAAGTTGGCAGTTAAAGACCTCTCCAAATTACTGAGGAGTGATGATGTCAATTTGAGGGCTAAAGTGCATCTGATTGAGGTCATGTTCTTTCCAGTCATTTGCTGTGTGCATCTGAGAGCTGGACAATGAATAAGAATGACAAAAGAAGAATTTATGCCTTTGAGCTGTGGTGTTGAAGAAGAATGCTGAACATCATATCAATTGTCAAAAGAACAAACAATTATATCTTGGAGAGGGTGCAACCAGAGTATTCTCTGGAGGAAAAGATAACGAGGCTTCACCTCACATATTTTGGGCATGTTGTTAGAAGAGGCCATTCCTTGGAGAGAGACATGATGCTCAGAAAGATGAAGAGTCAGCAAAGGAGAGAAAGACCCTCAACCAAGTGGATTGACATAGTGACAGCCACAATGCATTCTAATGTGTCAGGAAGTGTGAGGATGGCACAGGATAGGACAGGGTTCAGATCCATTGTTTATAGGTTTGCTACAAGTCACTACTTAACTCAGGGCACCTAACAACAGCAATGATTTACTAAAACAGAGTGGTTTTCAGTCATGAGGGATTTTTATCAGGGTATCTCACCAGCTCAATAGACCCTTTAAAAACATAGATATCTCTAAAGGAGGCTTACTTAGCAATTATTACCTGACAAAGTAGCAACACTGCTTTGAAGAGAGCCTATAGCATTTCTGCTGGCTTCAAATGAACAACTGTCATCGCCAACCTTTCTTGTCATTTCTTTTTCTCAATATATTTTTCTTTGCCTCTCAAGAGTCAAAACAATGGTAACTGAGAAGCTGGCATTAGCTTGAGTGACAGTATATTTCCTAAGACAGCTAGTTGATTGATTGATGGAGGATGATGAATGTTGTCTAGAAGAACAGAAAGCTGTGTTTCCTTTTTGAAATCATTCAAATTTGGACAACATAGGCCAACAATCAAACATTTCTAAATTTAATGTGCATTTCATTTCTAAATATGCAAACAACGATCAAAACCACCACCCACTAGGAACTTCATACATTAATAAGTGTCAAAGTAACTCAAACATCAGAAAGCCTTTTTTCCACCTGCACAGATGCCACAAGTCCCAGTTGATGAAATGACAGTAAAGAGAACACGGTTATGTAAATTATAGTTAATGAAAGTCATAGCAAAACTTCTCATCTATGTAATAACTTACTTTATCCGATTGAAAATGCTAGAGTTGGTAGCTGAGGAAGGGTCCTTTAAAATGACAACATACAAACCTTTTTTTTTTCCCAAGTGAAGATAATAGAAATCTCAATAGGAAAAGTCCCATAGTATGCTATTGTCAAAGACATCAGCATTTTTGTTCTGTATTGTCAAACTTCATTGTTCTTTTTTCTTGTGCCATTACTGCATTAAAGTTCCCAACCTAACCTATGAGAATTCAAGTTAAATTTATCTACAACTGGAACAAATAGATTGCTGTGGGTGGGAGAAGTTAACCTGGAGGAAAAGAATGGCACACAACAGCTATCAGCCCTGAAGGGATTTATCAGGGCAAGAGGACAAAAAACAGAAAAAGCCCAACTTCTTTCTTCTGATATCTGACTTCCAATAGATGAATCAAGCTAATCCAGAAGGCATAGTGCTGTGGTCCATAAACCAAATTTTTGGTGAATAAAGAGGATAGAGAGTGGATTCGGGAGGGGAGATGAATGTTACCAGACCCTGAGATTATCTGTTACCACAATTTATCATTTCTTTTTGCACTCAAGAAAAAACACACATACAGGAAGTGGTAACACACAAAAGACTGAGAGTATAAGTATCTAAGGCAGGCTTTAAAAAAATGCTGTGTGTGGTGGACTTAGGGGAATTTCCCATTGACCATCTGCTCTTAAATGCATATGGGGAAATTCTAGGTGGCTTTAAAATGCAGGGGCCTAGAGTTTTAACACACAATAAAACACAAAAACAACCTTTAAAACTGCAGCTGCAGTTTATTTTTATTTGAGCAACTGGATACATATATTTTAACCAATGAGAGATCTTATTGGTTGACACAAATAGTGTTAGAGAAAAACTTCTGAAAAACTGAACATTGTGATGCTTTTCAGAGTTTAAGTTGGCACTCATCTCAAAGATTTACATATCATAGAGAGCAATCATTTATAATATTATTTTTCATTTAAATAAACTTAAATATATCTCTAAAGTCATTCTAGATTCCTCCTCTCCCAGTAGTCCTATGGGATACTGGAATCAGATATAACAGAAGGAGTAAGAGATTCTGAACATTTTGAAATGTGAGCTTTCATGTTGTATAATGAAGAGGTATACTGTCCAAACTCCCTTCATGAAAACTCTGAAATTTCTCCTGTCCGTGTACAATTAGCCACGGCATTACTTAAACAAGCACTTCCTAAAATTTATGTTGTTTTTGTGTACTGTAGTCAGAACCTACCCACAGCTGACCCTCCAGTGGATTTTCAGAAACAGTTAATTCCATGGGAGATTACCCATCCATCTGAGGCATGCGTGAAAAATATAAGTTCACATTTCCACGGCCACTGAAGAGGTTAATACGGTACATAGTTATGTGGCCCAGAACCTGCATTCAAAATGAAAATTATATCTCAACATTATGAAAACAAAAATCCTCACAAACTGACCACTAGGCAACATCATGACAGATGGAGAAAAGATTGACATTGTCAACAATTCCATTTTACTTGGATTTACAATGAACACCATGGTAACAGTATATTGTACTAGGAAAATCTGTTGTCAAGGACCTCTGCGAAGTGCTAAAGAACAGTGATGTCTTTTCAAGATTAAGGCACAATTGACCTGAAACGTAATTTTTGGTGGCTTCCTATGCATCTGAAAGTTGGAGAATAAATTAGGATGAAAAATTGATGTATCTGAACAGTGGAAAAGAATACAGAACATCCCCGTGTAATGTCCAAAGAAGAAACAAGTCTGTTTCGAAGGAAATACTCCTTAGAGGGGAGGATGGTGAAATTTGTTTCACATGATCTGTGAATGTTGACAGGAGGGGCCAGTCCTTGAAAGAAGACATCATGCTAAGACAGGTGGAGGGTCAGAGAAAGAGAAGAAGATTTTCAAAATGATAGATTGACATAGTCACTGTAACAATGGACTCAATAACATCAGAGATTGGGAAAATGGTGCCGGATATAGCAACTTTCAAATCCGTTTTTCACAAGATGTCTAGGAATGATAGTTGACTTGATGCACTTAACAATAACCACATCATTTAAACTTCAGGTAAATTCTGTGTGAAGTAAGGACCCAATTGTTCTTGAAAAGCTTGGGTCCTTACTTCACACAGAATTTACCTGAAGTTTAAATGATGTGGTTATTGTTAAGTGCATCAAGTCCACTACCATTCCTATATTTTAGGGCATTATTTTTATCGTAGGAGTATGCAATGAGGGTAGCAGAGTGGATTATATTTGGGGCTAGGGGGTGGGGTTTGGGGAGGTGTCGGGGGGGATTGTGTACCAATGAGGGAGTTTTTCTTTTGCTTTTCAAGGAGAGGAGCAAACGGGGGGGGGGAGGCGAGGGGGGAGGGGTTTGTGCAGGGAGAAGGGTGCAACAATGAATGAATGGAATCCCAAAATCTCTGTAGATGTTCATTGAAATGAAAAATAAACAACCTAAATTTAAAAAAAATGGCAATATCATGGAAGATTCTGGGTTCAGGGAACTAGTTCAGATTATAAAGCTGATGTGACAATTAAAAGCAATATATGACCCTCAAAAAAAAAGTTCTTATGTAATACACTTTTTTAATAACAGTCCTCTAATCTCTATCCTTATGTACAATTTTATTCACATCCTTCAGTCAATGCCCATTTTTGTTTAATTCTGAGATTGCCTCCTATGTCTTGTTTTCCTTTCTCTCTCCTACTTTTGGTATTAATAACTCACTAATTCTGCCAGTAGATCTTCAGTTGGGTCCCAAAGATCAATACTTGTCAGTATAAACTTCTTTGTTGTTGTTGGTTACCCTCGAGTCGAGCACGACTCATAATGACCCTATCAACAAAAGGCCTGAAGCCTTTCTGTAAAAATTGTCATTTATCAAAGTTCATAAAGTTTCCTGAGGCATGTTGTTTAGGAAGTGGATAAACATCTTTAGGTAATTTCAATATAAGTATACATTAGAGAACCAGCAGTTTAAATTACTGCTTCTTAAAGTGTAGTTTCCAGATCATCGGTATATGATTCATCTTTAGAACTTGTTCAGATTTGAACACATTTAGTCTGAGGTGAGAAAGACATTCTGCATTTCTGACAAGGCCTCAGGTGATGTGGAATGAGTCTCTGACACCCCATCTTCAGTTCTTGTGCCTGAGCTTGACACACTCAAGGCCAGTGTTCCTTAGGAGCCTTGGATGGTCATGCTACACCTCAGTGGTTTTTAGGGACCATGGCTGAGTCACGTCTCCTGCTCTTAGGTTCAATAGCGACTACCTTCAACCCTGCAAAGAACTCTTCTAGATATCCAATGAGACTCTGCAGGCTCGAAGCGGTTTAATTAGTCTGGTAACATCAGAAGCCACTGCAGATTCTCAAGCAGGCACATCTGCGTTCTTCACTTTATAATTCGTGAATTCTAGCTCCAAGCCAGCCACATTGTTAACTGTCCTGTCTACACTCTGAGCATTTGCTGGTTGTTTTCAATCAGTGTTAATCTGCTGATGATTGTCCAGCCTCTGGCTGTTGATAGAAGGGATGTTCTACATCTTCAGCACTCAATAATTAGTATTCTACATCTCTACAAACTGGAACGTTCTTAAGCACTCTATTCTTACGTAAAACAACTCCCTTTACTTAAAATAGCCTTCCCTCAACTTCAATTTATTGACATCTTTCTCTTCTGAAAACTGATATAGTGTGATATTCACTCTGCCTCTCTGGCTGACCCCTTTCCAATGTGGAAGACTAATTATCCCTTGGAATCTAGGGACTTGATTTTATGCTGTTACTGCAGTGCTTACAATTTTATGCTAAACATGTTGTTATTGCTGTCGAGTTGCCTGCCACTCATAGTGACCTTATGTATAACAGCCCTATCCCCTTCTCTGTCTTGTTCAGTCTCACCATCTCCAACACACCAACTCCTATTACTCCAGTCACTGAATCAATCCACCTCATAGAGGACCTTCATCTCCTACACTCCACCCTCCACCCTCCCAGGCATGATGTCCTTCTCCAAGGACTGGTGCCTCCTTGTAACATGTCCAGATTATGTCAGATGAAGCTTCAGAATCTTTGCCTCCCAGGAGCAGCCCGGCTTCACCCTCTCCAGGATGAACCTGCTCATTTTCTTAGCAGTCCATGGTATATTCAGTACTCTTCTCCAGCACCACAGTTCAAAGGCATCAATTCTCTTTTTATCATAACTAGTCATTGTCCAACTCTCTGATACATAGTAAGTGATAGCAAAGACCATGGCCTGTATCAAGAGCACCTTAGTTTCCAGAGTGACACTATTAATCCTCAGTACTCTGGCGAGGTTCCTAAAAGTAGACTTTCCATCACAATACATCTTTTAATTTCCTGGATGCTTGTGCCAAGAGTGTTGACTGTGGAGCCAAGCAAACTAAAGCTGTTAATATTCTTAATCTCTTCACCATCCATCCCGATACTGTCATTTAGCCCAGTGGTGAGAATCTTTGTCTTCTTGATATTGAGCCTCAATCCACAATGAAGGCTTCAGTCCTTGAGCTTCTTCAGCAAGTCCTTCAGGTCCTCTTCAGCTCAGCAAGCAGAGTTGTGTCATCTGCATAACACAGACTGTTGATGAATCTTCCACCAATCCTGACGCCACACTTCTCCTCATAGAGTCCAGCCTCTCGGATAATTTGTTCTGCATACAAGTTTAAAAGGTATGGAGATAGGATACATCCCTGGTGTACACCCTTCCCAATTTTGAACCGTACAGTTTTCCTTGCTGTGTTCTGATGACTTCCGTCTGGTCCAAGTATAGGTTTCACATTAGCACAATTAAGTGTTCTGGGATTCCCATTCTTCTCAGAGTCAGCCAGTTTGTTATGGTCCACACAGTCAAACACCTTTGCATAATCAATGAAACACAGATAGACATTCCTTTGGTACTTTTTGCTTTCAGCCAAGATCAATAGTGTCTATAAATACATAAACATTAGATGATGCTATAGTATTGATTTCATAGATTTATTATATCCTTGACATTATACATATATTTGCCTACATTCCTTAATTATATATATGTTGTTGCTGTTGATTGCCTTAGAGCATGACGCATAACGTCCCTGTGAGCAAAAGACCTGAAGCATTTCTATAACTGTTGACATTTATCAAGTTCATAGAGTTTCTGGAGATGTGTGTGTGTGTGTGTGTTAAGATCTATTTTACCAGATTTAATGAATATTTCATATTTGTTGGGAGCTCTCATGGCCTATTTGTAAGGATCCATGCTGCTAGTCCAACGTGGCTTTAATCCAACATCTGCTCCAGGGCAGAAGGATGGGCAATCTCCTCTGATGCAATTTACTGCCTTTGAAAACACACTGGAGGGTCAGCTATGGGTTGGTTCTAAGATGACAACACACAACGACACAAATGCAATAACCGTATTTGCTCACACAAAGTCCCCTGTAGATTTCTGTTACCCGAGATCATCAAAAGAAAAGCCGAAACAAAATGAGAAAAATAAATCCTTTGTCATCAAGCTGGGCTCACATTGACTAGAACAGAGTAGACCTGCTGTATAGGGTTTCTAATGCTTATGTTCTCATAGTGTGGCATTGACTTGAAACTGATTCCTGGGGTTTTAGGGAGAGATTTCTCATCTTTCTCTTGCAGAGCAGCTGGTGGATTTAACGGCCTTCTTTGGGTTAACAGCTCAGCTCCTTACTTTCTAGACCAGATGGCCACATCTTACTCCTGTGGAACAATTGGTGGAGTCAAACGGCTGTTCTTTTGGTTAGAAGCCTAGTAATTAACATTTGTGCTACCAGACCTCCTTTCATGAGGTCACAGCTTTGTCTAGTTAATTTTTTCTATTTTCAACATCTAGTGCAGCTACTGCTATATTTTTTAAGTTTAGCACAAGTTGTTGTTGTTTGTTGTTGTTAAGTGCCATCGTGTCATAGGTGTTCATAGGGACCCTATGAATGAAAGATCTGAACACTTGTATAACTTTCTTGGTTTCTCCGTGTTCATAGGGTTTCTGGAGGCAAGCTATTTCAGAAGTAGATGTCACTCCTGCTTCCAAGCCTGTTTTAATCAGGGAGCTCCACCAAACACTGTCCCACTGTCCACTATGGGTAACCATTATCATATTTGACACATCAGTGTCACAGTGTTCAGCTTCACAGCAACCAAGAGTTACTTCTGTACAGCAAATTGACAGACCGGTGCTATACCACCTCGAAGAATGTTTGACCAAAAGCAATTAAAACCAGGCCTGAGTGCTACAGATTAAAATCACCCACCTCTGGCTTGGTAGCATCACTTTCTATCCATGAGGCCAACAGAGCTCTTGCTATGTTGTTGTAGCACAGGTTACCCGATTGAAATATAGCTTTGCTATTAATGATGTTTTTAATATAGTTATACACGTGTCCAGGTCTTTCGTTCATAGGGTCACTATGAGTCGCCTCCTACCCGATGGCACTTAACAACAAGAGCAACAATAATAGCATAGAGAGAGATCAGTTGGCCTAGTGGACAGAAAGTCATGTTCCCAAGCCAAAGGTGGGTGACTCTAATTTGCAGCCCTCAGATTTGCCTTTACTTGGTTTTGGTGAAACATCCTTCTAGGTGGTACAACCCTGGTATGTCCACTTGCTGTACAGAGATAACTCATGGTTGCTGTGAAGCTGAACACTGTGAAACTGATGCCATGGCGGACAGTGTTTGGTGAGATTCCCCGATTAAAACAAGTTTGAAAGCAGGGGTGACATCCACTTCCACAATAGCTTGCCTTTGGAAACCCTATGAACCTGGAGAAAGGATGAAAGTTGTTATACAAGTGTACAGGTCTTTTGTTCATACGGTCACTATGAGTTGCCTCTGACTCGACGGCACTTAAAAACAACAATAACAACAACAACAACAACATTAATGATGCCATTACAAATGATTCAACTGAAGAAATAACAGAGAGTGATAATACAGGACATGGTGTGCACCAAAAGTTACCTCAGAAAAGACTTTCCAAATATCTTAGGTAGCAAAATCCACTGTACCTGTCTGCAGAAGTAACATCTGTGTTTGGTCTTTCTAGGATATTGGAAAGGATCTTGGGGATAGTCATGAAGAGGGAAAGTTTAGGGAAAATAGCAGTGTGATACTCCACTTTGATTTCAGAACTCCTAGGCATTTTGGTTAGAGACACCGAAGAGTTTTCTAACGAACATCAGAAGCCCAGAAGCCAGGCTGTCCCAGTTGAATCTTATAAAGGGAAAGAGAGGATGTGGTCTCCCCCACTGTTGTTCTCAACCTTTCACTTGTGTTAGGAAAAGCCACCTCAAACATGGTCAAGTAAAACTTCCCTTAGGGTAACCAGTCACAGTAGATAAGCCTGTGGGTAACCAAACCCAGAGTTTCATTGCCGGTAAAATGACTCAGTAAAATGAGTCAGTCTCACTATGTATTTCCACACCAAGGCACAGAAGACATCAACCAGCTGTGAACCACTCAAGTCAGTGCATAGTTTGCATAGCCAGAAAATGTGCAAACTTAAGGAATTATTCCTTCCCCAGGAGTGCTCTCTGAGGTCATGCTTACTCTACTAAATTGCAATTACTTCCAAATTCATTTGTTAAGTAAAACAGCTATGATTTCAAAGGACTTGATTACTAACAAGTCCTAGAACCACCTGATTATGAAACTCATAAGGTGCTGAGACAAATAGTGCAGGTTAGGTTTAAGACTTCTATTAGGGAGCTCAAATAGTATGTATAGTGTAAGGAGATATGCTGCAATCCCAGAGGCACGGAGTTCAAATCCACGAGCTGCTCTACATGTAGGAGAAAGATAGGCAATCTCCTCCCATGTGATTCAACTGCCTCTGAAAGCTAGGTAGAAGGTCAGCTATGAGTTGATCCCAACTCAATAGTTCACAACATTATAAAATAGTGCATGCTCAGTGCAGAAAACGAACTAGATAGAAATATGCAAAATAAGCAAGCAGTTAAAGAAGACAATGAAACAAGCTGAAATAAAATTCTGGTTAACATTTTCAGTATATAATCCAGAATAATATTGAATGCCATTCCCTTGTTGTTATTGCTATTAGGTGCCATCAAGTCCCTTGTGACTTATAGCAACCCTATGTACTACAACAGCTCTAAATCCTGCTCTATCCTGAGCCAACCTTATGGTCTCTGACACACCTACGCCATTGTGTCAATCCATCTCATCTAGTGTCTTCCTCTCTTGTACTGTCCCTCCACCCTCCCAAGCTTGATGTCCTTCTCCAAGGACTGGCTCTTCCTTGCAACATGCCCAAAGTATGTCAGACGAAGCTTCAGAATTCTTGCCTCCAAGGAGCAGCCTGGTTTTACTGTCTCTAGGACGAAACTGTTTGTTCTCCTAGCAGTCCATGGTTTATTCAATAATATTCTCCAGCCCCACAGCTCAAAAGCATCAATACTCCTTCTATCACCCCTAGTCATTGTTCAGCTTTCTGATCCATAGCAGGTAATTCCAAAGCCCATCTCCTGGATCAAGCTCACTTTCTTCTCCAGACTGATATCATTGCTCTTCAGTACTCTCCAGAGGTCCCTGACAGGAGACTTTCCCAATGTAATTCATCTTTTGATTTCTTGGTTCCTGTTACCAAGAATGTTGAATGTGGAGCCAAGCAAACTGAAGCTGTTAATCTTAATATCTTCTCCATCTTTTCTAGTGCTGCCAATCAGCCCAGTGGTGAGAATCTTTGTTGTGGTTTTTTTTTTCTTTTCTTTAATCTTTTGTTTCTTGATGTTCCGCTTCAATTCATATTTAAGGCTGCAGTCCCTGACCTTCCACAGCAAGTGCTTTCAAGTCCTCCTCAGTTTCAACAAGCAAGGTTGTGTGATCTGCATAATGCAGGTTGTTGAGTCTAACTCCAGTCCTGAAGCCATATTTCTCATAGAGCCAAGCCTCCCAGGTGATCTGTTCTGCATATAGATGGAAAATGTATGGAAATAGGACACATCATTGGCACATACTCTTCCAAATTTTGAACCATGCAGTGTTTCCTTGCTCTGTTCTGAGGACTACTTCCTGGTCCAAGTACTGGTTTCACATAAGCATGATCAAGTGTTCTGGGATTCCCATTCTTTCTCAGTTAGCCACAGTTTGTTGTGATATACACAGTCAAATGCCTTTGCATAAGACATTCCTCTGGTACTCTCTGCTTTCAGGTAAGATACCTCTAACATTAACTATAATATTCCTAGTACCATGGCCTCTTCTAAACTCAGCCTGCATATCTGGCAGTTCTCTGTTGATGTGTTGTTCTAGTTGTTTTTGGATAATTTCAGCAGAATCTTGCTCCCATGTGATATTAATGATATTGAATTCCCTTAGCTATATCTTTTCATATATCCTCGCATGCTGTATTAAGATGACCAAAGAGATGCAGGTTCGACTACCCAGAGGTATCTTGGGGGAAAAGCCTTCTAATCCCCTCTTGAAAACCCTGGGAAGCTTAGATCTACTTTGACATAAACTATTTTATCACAGGTTGGAGCTAATTTATTATTATTGTTCTTGGTTAGATAATTTTTGTAAGTGGAACTGAAAGTCAAAATATATGAAGACTGCCAAAGTGCCCACCAGAAATTACGTACTGGTGGCAGTGTACTCCCACCAAAAGCATTTGAAAGCTATCCCCCAACATAATTTTGTCTAAGATTACTAGTCAGCAGATTTAAGCATGAGAATATTTTATTAAATTTTACTTATTTTTATTAAGATCACTTTACTTTATTGAACATTTGGAATACTTTGTGGAACTTTTTATTGTATTTTTTTTGCCTGTTTCCTGGGGATCAGCTTTTCTTTGTAGATATGTAATAAACAACTTCCAGATTACAGTAACCAACTGCTTGAAATCTACATTGTATCTATGTCCCTGGTTTATCATTAGCCTTTGAACTTTGCCAGTCGAGTTTATTGTACTACATAAACAAAGGAGTTCTATTTAATGTGGTACACCTATCAGTCTTATTCCTGCAGTTTCTGTCTTTTGTGTTTAATTTGTATAGCAGGTTACTACTTGAACTTGAAAAATTAATGCTAGGAACACTGCCCCATTAAAGCAGACAAAGAACACTACAAGAACAAATATAAGGTAAGATGATCCTAGAAAGAATTGAGATTAAGGCAAGAGAGCTATTTCAAATAACATGATATATGTATACATACATATACATACATATATATATATATATATATATATATATATATATATATATATATTTTCTTCAATTGGCAGCATCAGTGTGGATGG
Source organism: Elephantulus edwardii (assembly GCF_000299155.1). NCBI lineage: Eukaryota > Metazoa > Chordata > Mammalia > Macroscelidea > Macroscelididae > Elephantulus > Elephantulus edwardii. The sequence goes on from NW_006399949.1 coordinate 3,953,250, forward strand.
TGAAGAGATTGAGATAGTTAACAGTTTTAGTTTACTTGGCTCCACAATCAACACTCTTGGTAACAGAAGCTAGGAAATCAAGAGAAGAATTGCATTGAGAAAGTCAGCTGTGAAGGACCTCTCAAGAGTACTGAAGAGCACCGACATCAGGCTGGAGACTAAGGTGTGCCTGATCCGGGCTACAGTCTTTGTAGTTATGTGCTATGCATCAGAGAGTTGGACAGTGAATAGGGTTGACAGAAAGAGAATTGATGCCTTTGAGCTGTGGTGTTGGAGACGAGTGTTGAATATACCATGGACTGCTAGGAGAACAAACAGGTTTGTCCTGGAGAGGGTGAAGCCGGAATGCTCCTGGGAGTCAAGGATTCTGAAGCTTCGTCTGACATACTTTGTACATCTTGCAAAAAGGGACTGGTCCTTGGAGAGGGACATCATGCTTGGCAGAGTGGAGGGGCAGCGCAGGAGGGGAAGACCTTCGATGAGATGGATCGATTCTGTGACTGGAGTGGTGGGAATAAGTTCGTTTGAGATGGCTAGGTTGGCACAGGATAGAACAGCGTTTAGAGCTCTTGTACATAGGCTCGCTATGAATTGCAAACGACTCGATGACACATAACAACAAACAACAACAATAATTTTCACAGTCAAATATCTGAGCTTTCCAATATTCATTTTCCATAATAGTTTGCCTCCGGAAACCCTATGAACCTGGAGAGAGGATGAAAGGCACCCAAGCGTCGAGGACTCTCCTTCATAGGGTCACTAATGAGCACTATGAGTCGCCTGCGACTCGATGGCACTTAACAACAACAACAACATATATATGTATATGTGTGTATATATAGAAATATATATATATACACATATGTATATATGTATATATGTATATATGTATATATATGTATGTGCGTATATATATATAGTGTTGATTGTCTTCAAGTGGAGTACAACTGACATTGACCCTATGAACAAAAGGACTGAAGCCTTTTTATAACTATCATCATTTGTCAAAGTTCATAAAGTTTCCAGAGGCATGTTTTTAGAAAGTGGATGCCACTCCTGCTTCCAAACCTGTCTTAAACTGGGAGCTCCACCAAACACTCTCTACCATGGATAACCATTATGGATTTGACACTCCAGTGGCATAAGATCCAGCGTCACAGCAACCCCAGTTTACCTCAGCACAGCAAATTGACAGAAGAGTGCTGTACCACTTAGAAGAATGTTCCTCCAAAATATAATAACAATTGAATTTTAAATACAAATATCCTCTCCAAGGTCTTGTTGACTTTATTTAAAGACTTAAATAAAAACCAACCAATATAGTATGGATTTTTTTTTATTATGTGCCATTGAATTGGCTGCAATTTGTAGTTCAGCAGCACTAACCCCTTCCCTGTCCTAAGCCAGTCTCACTAATTTCAACACACCAAGCACAATTGCCTCAGATACTGTATCAGTCCATCTCATCCAGGGTCTTCCTCTGTTGCACTGTCCTTTCACCCTTCTGTGCATGATGTCCTTCTCCAGGGACCAGTCTCTCCTAGCCATATGCCAAAAGTATGTGAGATGGAGCTTCAAAAGCCTAGTTTCCAAGGAGAAATTTGGTCTCACCCTCTCTAATACAGATGTATTTATTTTTTTGGCAGTACATGGTATGTTCAAGACTCTTCTCCAGCAGCAAACTCAAAGGCTTCTTCTTCTTCTTCTGTCATCCTTAGCCTTTGTCCAGCTCTCTTTAAAAGCATAACAAGTAATTAAGAAGACCATGGCTTGGATTAGGCACACCTTTGTCTCTAGACTGATGTCATTGCTTTTCAGCAGTCTGGAGAGGTTTATGACAGCAGATTTTCCCAATATAGTTTGTCTTTTGATTTCCTAACTGCTGGTGTTGATTGTAGAGCTGAGCAAGCTATAATTGTTAACAAACTCAATCTCTTCTCCATCTATCACGGTACTGCCAATTGGTCCAGTGGTGAGAATCTCTTCTTGATGTTGAGCTTCAATCCATATTGAAGACTACAGACCTTGACCTTCTGCAACAAGCACTTCAGGTCCTCTTCAGTTTCAACAAGCAAGGTGTGTCATTTGCATGTCATAGGTTATTGACAAGTCTTCCTTTAAACTTGATTCCACACTTCTCCTCATAAAGCCCTGCTACCTGAATGATCGGTTCTGCAGATGGATATAAAAAGTATGGGGACAGAATACATCCCTAAGACACTCTTTTCTTGACTTTGAACCATGCAGTGTTTCCTTGCTCTGTTCTGAAGACTGCTTCTTGGTCCAAGTATAGGTTTTACATAAGCACAATCAAGTGTTCTGGGATTTGAATTTTTCTCAAGGTTAGCCACAATTTGTGATCCGCACAGTCAAATGTCTTTGCGTAGTCAATGACACAGACCATTATTCTGGTACTCTCTGCTTTCTGCCAAGATCCATCTGACATTGACAATCATGTCTAGTGCCACGACCTTTTCTAAATTCAACTTGTACTCCTAGTAGGTCTCTGCCAATGTAATGTTCCAATCAATTCTGGATAATCCTCAGGATTTTGCTAGTGTGTGATATTAGTAATATTGTTGTACAATTTCCACACTCTGTCAGGTCACCATTTTTGGAATGGGAATAAATATGGATCTCTTCCAGTCAGCTGGTCAAAATATTTGTCCTCCAGATTTCTTGGCATAACTTGGTGAGCACATGAAGGGCAGCATCTGTTTGCTGAAATTTGTAAATTGGTATTCCATCAATTTCTGGGGCTTTATTTTTTGCTAAGTTCTTCAGAGCAGACTGAACTTCCTCCTTTATTACCATTGTCTCTTTATCTTATGTTGTTTCTTGAAAATTTTCTGTGTCAACCAATTCTTTTTGGCATAATATCTCTGTATATTCCTTCCATCTTTTCTTAATGCTTCCCGAGTAATTCAATAGTCTGCCCATAGCATCCTTAAGCATTGCAACCCTGGGCTTGAATTTGTTCTTTAGTTCCTTCAGCTAAAGGAATGCTGAGCGAGTTTGTTTTTTTATTTTCTGACTCCAGGTCTTTGCATATGCCATTATAATATGTCCCCTTGTCTTCTCAAGCTGTCCTTTGAAATCTTCTATTCAGCTCCTTTACATCTTGATTTCTCCCCTTAGCTTTGGCTTCTCAATGATCTAGTGCAATATTCAGAGTCTCTTCTGACATCCATTTTTATCTTTTCTTCTTCTTCCTTCTTTGTAATGACTTTTTTGAATTCTTCATGAAGCTGATTAAAAGGGAAAGGAAAGAAGGGACGTGGAAGAAGGCAGAAGAAATCATGAGGACAACAGAAATTAATATGGTAATGAGTGGGTGAAGAAATCTGTGGGGTGCAAGGGGCACTTGAGGAGACAGGGAGTTAAAGGTAATAGATCAATAGTAATAAATAGTAATTAATTCTATAAAACCCTACAAAAATTAAGACAAAGGTACATTACTTAAGCAATGTGTATAAATAATTGCATAAAACTGAATGAATGGAGTGAGAAATTGTGGTACATTCACATGGTGGAATACTATGCAGCACTCAGGAGGAATGATTTTGAAAAATACCACATAACTTTGGAGAGACCATACAGCATTATGCTGAACGAACTAACTCACTTTTATAAGGACAAATACTACATTAGACCATTATTGTAAAAATAGTAGGATAATTCATAAAATGTGTCGGGGGGTAGGGGTAGGAGCAGAAGGGTAAGGATGGGTAGCTGGAAAATCACAGGGTCACACAATTTGGTGGGTAGAAAGAGGGGTTAAAGGAAATGGGAATGTTCTGAAAGGGACCTGAAAAGACAGGGTAATGGTGGGGATAGTCCAATGGTTATTAATTTTATAAAACACAGTGTATGGGAATGAACATATGAAACATTAATGAAGGAAATAAATCTGCAAAAAGTGAATGATTGTATAAATAAATGATGGTTTTTAAAGTAAGTTAAATTTTCATTGTTTTGAGAAAGTTTTTCCAGTTGACTAGTTATGAAAATGTAAATAAAATACCCTGTTCATGGTTCACAGTTCATAGCCAGGCACCTCCCATTGGGAGGAAGTGAATTGGCACCTGCAACCAAGTAACAGGAAGGGGACAAGGCAAAGATAGCCAGGAAGAAAACCCCTGAGTCACGTCTGCACTGATGATTGGTGAAGCACCCCATTAATGTACTGCTGCATGTTTCATTACTAGCTTTCTGGGGCACAATGTATGGATTTGCATATGCACTTAAGTTTATCCTAAGTTTTTGTCACGTAATATTTTAGTAGCATACATTTAAAAATAATAGAATGTATAATACTTTTATTGACCATTCCATAAAGCAACTTTATATTCACAGACATTCTCATTGACTTTTCCTAAGTCTTATCTTAACCAGTTGACGGTCCTAATTGAGGAATGAGAGTTGCAATATATATGTTGGTTGATAGTTTTATGTGAATAAATAAAACAAAGTGAAACAGCAAATCTTGGTTTCTCAATAAGTGAGTTGTTTATTTGCTGAATGAGATTAAGTTTTCAAATACTGAGATACTTTTCATCATTTTTTGTTATTTATTATATAATAACTATAGATAGTATACAAGTGATAGCAGAATCAGTGGAAGACTCATCAGTAACCTACATTATGAAGATGACATATCTTTGCTCATTGAAAGTGAGAGCTAAAGCACTTGCTGCAGAAGAACAAAAAAATACAGCTTTCAATTTGGATTGCATGTCAACATAAAAAAACCCAAAAATTCTCACCTTGTACCAATAGGTAATATCATGACAGATGGAAAAAAGATTGAAACTGTTAATGATTCCATCTTACTTGAATCCACAATCAAATGGATATCAGAAGACATATTGGACTGGGCAAATCGGCAGTTAGGGACCTTTTCAAATTATTAAGGAGCAATGGTATAATTTTGAGGAGTAAGGTGTTCCTAAATGAGCCCATGGTCTTTTCAATCAGTTAATGTGCATCTGAGAGCTGGACAATGAATAAAGATGACAAGAGAAGTATTGATGCATTTGAACTCTGGTCTTGGAGAAGAATATTTAACATCCCATGAGCTGCAGACAGAGTGCTCCTTGGAGGCAAAAATGATAAAACTTCATTTCACATACTTTGTGCATGTTGCTAGTAAAGGTTATTATTTGGAGAGGAACATCATACTTAGAAAGGTGGAAGGTTAGTAACAACGGAATACCCTCAGCCAGATGCAATACAGTGACTGAAGCAATGGGCTCAAGTATGTCAGAAATTATGAAAATGGTGCATTATAGGAAGGTCTGTTTTTCATAGGGTCATTATGAGCCATACTCAACTCTACAGCACCTAACAAAAAACAACATCACTTTTTCTACTTACAAGCCTGAGTCAGTTCTGAATCACAGTTATCCTGTAATTTAATTGTACTTTATATGACTTAACCCAAATAATGTTGTTGTTAGATGCTGTTGAGTTGAATACAACTCATAGCAACTCCACGAACAAAAGATCTGAACTCTGTTTTACCCTGTGCCTTTCTCACACTTCCTGACACATAAGAGCCCGTTGGAGCAGTCACCATATCAACCCACCTGACTGAGGGTCTTTCTCTCCCTCGCTGACCCTCCACCCTTCCCAGCATCATGTCCCTCTTCAAGGAATAGTCCCTCTTAGCAATATGCCCAAAGTATGTGAAGTAAAGCCTCATCATTCTTGCCTCCAAAGCATTCCAGCTGCACTCTCTCCAAGACATATCTGTTTGTTCTCTTGACCGTCCATGCGTTATTCAGTGCTCTTCTCCAACCCCACAGCTCAAAGGTGTCAATTCTTCTAACAATCTTATTTATTGTCCAGCTCTAAGATGCATAGCAAGTGATTAGAAAGACTCCATCAGACACACCTTAGTCCTCAAACTCACATCATTACTCCTCAATAATTTGGACAGGTCCCTAAATACAGATTTTCCCAGTGCAACGTGTCTCCTTATTTCCTGACTGCTGGTACTACAGATGTTAATTGTGGATCCAAGCAAGAAGAAGCTGTTGACAGTTTCAATTCCTCTCCATTTTTCATTATTCTGCCTATTGGTCCAGTGGTAAGAATCTTTGTTTCCTTCACACTGAGAAGCTGCATTGAAGGCATTGGGAAGAGGGGAAGCCCCATGGTATACCAATTTACTTGTTTCAATTAACAGTCGCATCCTTGGGTGACCTCACCTGTCTATGTCAGGAAATTCGGAGGATAGCTGTCTGGCCAACAAATTGAAAGAGGGATATATTTATTTCCATTCCTAAGAAAGGTGATCCAACTGAATGTGGGAACTATCGAACAATTTCCTTAATATCACATGCAAGAAAAATATTGCTGAAATCATTCAAGAACAGTACAGAAATAGAGAACTGCCAGAAGTTCAAGCAGGATTTTGCTGATGTCAGATGGACCCTGGCTAAAAGCAAGGAATACCAGAAGAATGTCTATTTGTGCTTTATTGACTATGCAAAGGCATTTGACTGTGTGGATCATAACAATTTGTGGCTGACATTGAGAAGAATGGGAATCCTAGAGCACTTAATTGTGCTCATGTGGAAAAAAAATAGGTGTGTTTATTAAGTTTCTGAGTGGTAACTCAAAATTAATGCTCTTATTTGTAATAGTCAAAGCATTATTACTGAAAAGAGTATTCTGTATGGAAGCTTGGACTTAAGTGGTAGAATAGAAAATTCCATAAATTATTGATTTTGAGGTTATCTGTAGAAGCAGAAAGAGATACGTGGAGCAAGACTCTTTGAGGAGGTGAGGATCAGATAAATGAATCATGCAAGTATTCATAAGGAGCTTCTAGACTGAGTTTGATCTCCTTGCCACATAACAGCACATGATACACAAGACTTTTCTCTGTAATTTCTAAGTGTGCATTTTCATGGGCTAGTTGCTAATCTTTCAACAATTTTATTGAGGTATAATTAATATACAATAAATGACTTCTGTCTATCGGGTACAATTTCATGAATTTTAATAGAAGTAAAATATAAAAAAATTTTAGTATTTTTAACATATTATTTTAGTGAAAGTTTACAGAAATTTAAATATTATGCAGCACACAGGAGCAATAATTTTGTAAATTACTGTCTGACTTGGGAGGGACTGGAAAGCGTGATGCTAAGTGAACTAACTCAATCCCATAAGGACAAATACTGTATATGACCATTATTATAGAACGTGTATGAGGATTCAAGGAGGGGGTGGGGAGAGCAGAGACATATCTTTCTTGATTTTTTAATAAAACACAAATAGACATTCTTCTGGTATTCTCTAATTTCAGCCTAGATCTGACATGAGCAACAATATCCTTGGTGGGTTGCTTGATGTCTTCTAACCTAATTTGAATTTTTTTTAACCTAATTGAACTTTGGCAGTTCTCTGTACAATGTTCTAGCCACTTTTGGGGTGATTTTCAGTAATATTTTGCTCACATGTAATACTAATTATATTATTCGATAATTTCCACAGATTATTCTTTTGGGTCTAATTCTCTTCTAGTCATTTTAGTCAGTTGGCCAAATTTCCTGGCCCAGACTGGTGAGCATGTCCAAGGCTGTAATCATAGTTGACACATATTAGGTGGTATCCCAGCAATTCATGGGGTCTTATTTTTTTCCAGTGCCTTCAGTGATGCTTGAACCTCTCCCTTCATTACTATTGGCTTATGATCATATGCTACTTCCTGAAATATTTCAAAGTCAACCAATTCTTTTTGGTACAGTGACTGTGTATATCCTTCATCATTATTTGGTGCTTTCTATATCCTTTAAGATTTTGTCCACAGCATCTCTAAATAGTACATCTGGAGGCTTGAATTTGTTTTTCAGTTCTCTCAACTTGAGAAAGTTCTTTTTCCTTTTTTATTCTCTGACTTTATCCTCTTTGTGCAATCTCTTACAATACTTAGCTTCATTTTCTTGAGCTCATCTTTAAAATTTTTGTTCATCTCTTTCGCTTCTGCACCTTTTGCCTTTGTTTTGGGTTCTCAATGCTCTAGTGCAATTTTTAGAGTCTTTTCTGACATATATTTTGGTATTTTTTCTGTCCTTTGTCTATGTAATGAATGACTTTTTGCTGTATTCATGGATGATATCCTTGATATAATCCCACAACTTATTTGGTCTCATCTCAATAGGTTTGAAATATTGAACATTAATGATCAAAGACTAGATGACTTTAATGTATAATCTTTATATTTAAGTGAATGATTTATTTACATTTAATTTTTTGTGTGTGATTTAATATATCACTCCAAGTTTTGGTTTGTTTTTCTTTGCTAGCAATGACTAAGAAAAATCAAGGCAGAATGAATACCTTTGAGCTATGATGTAAGTGAAAGATAATTATTATGCTATGGGCTTCAAAAATGAATAAACCTGTCTTGGAAGGAGTACAAGTAGAATGCTCCTTAGAAATAAGGATCTTGAGATTTCATCTCACATTCTTTTGCATTTTATATGGAAGGGCCAGATAGTATACTTGGTAAAGAGTAAAGAATCAGTGAAAAAGAGAAATATCCTCAAAAAGAGAGTATGGCATTTTGACTAGAAAAACTAATGAATAAATCTGAGCATGTACAGGTCAAGATGATGTTTCATTTTGTTTTGCACAGAGTTACTATGAGTATGAAATAATTTGATGATGCCTATCAACAATGATGCTGTTGTGTACCATAGAGTTGTAGCCAACCCATAAGTGACCCTCTGGAAAGTTTTCAGAGGTGGTTAATTGCATGGGAGGAGATTGCCCATCCTTCTCCCATGGGGAAGCTGGTGGCCTTGAACCAGGTGCCTTTAGGATTGTAGTTCCGCTTCTTGCTACTAGCACACCAGAGCTCATCAACAATAGTAATAGATGTTTAATCAATTCTCCCAAATCAATTTACAGTTTTTAATTTATTTTTGTAGACATGTTTAATTATCAATTTTGTCTCAAGGACTATCTCTGGTCACCGTATAAAAATATGTTGTTCTATATGCAATGTCAAGAAGACAAAGATTCTCACCACTGGACCAAT
>NW_006399949.1:3962900-3988619 GCF_000299155.1 Elephantulus edwardii
GCTGTTGTACATAGGGTCGCTATGAGTCACAGGCGACTCGACGGCACATAACAACAACAACAACAACAACAACATATGCATACTTTCCCTTAGATTTTTAACAATAGATTCATACAGTAGGGTAGAATCTCTAGACTTGATCTATCAAAAAGTCTGATTCAATGTAAAATTCTGTGTATGGATTTGAATGTGTTTCATGATTAAAGCTGTCCTTCCTGCAGTCAGTGCATTGTAATGTCCAGAAAAAGTCTCAGTCAGGAACCCACATTCTTTCCTTTCCTTAGTATCTATATTCATGCACATATATTTGCCACCATTTTTCCTCCTTATGATTGACTTCCAATCTGGTCTCTGCCTCTACTACTATAATTACCTTTGTTCCTCTACTGTTCATAGGGTTTTCAGAGGCCTGTTATTTAAGAAGTAGATGGCCAATCTTGCTTCCTACTATGTTTCAATCTGAGCATTCTACTAAAATCTGTCTACCATGGGTGACCCTTATGGCATTTGACACACTGGTGGCATAGTTTTCAGCATCACATTAATCCACAAGTTACTTCACTATGGAAAATTGACAGACAAATGCTGTACTAATTAGAACACAATATACACCAAGGATATCATTACTGATGTCCAATGGATCCTGTCTGAAAGTATAGTATACCAGAACAATGTTTATTTGTGCTTTAATTACTATGCAAAGACATTTGACTGTGTAGATCCTAACAAATTATGGCTAACATTGAGAAGGGGAAGCCCAGAACACTTAACTGTGTTCATAAGAAACCTATACCTAGATCAAGAGTTTGTCATGCAAATAGAGCAAGGAAATAATGCATGGTTTAGAATGAAGGAAGGATGTGTCAGGGTTGTATCCTCTTTGCATACCAATTCAATCTGTATTCTGAGCAAATTATTAGAGAATCTGGAATCTAGAGAATAATGTGGCATCAATATTGGAAGAAGACTCATCAATAACCCACATTATGCAGATGAAAAAACCTTGCCTGCTGAAAGTGAAGTGGACTTGAAGCACTTGTTTCAGAAGATCATAGAACACAGCCTTCAATCTCTCAATATTAAGAACACAAACATTCTCATCACTGGATCAATGATGATGGATTAAAAGATTGAAGTTGTCAACAATTTAATTTTATTTGGATCCACCATCAACTTGGTACTGGTAGTCAAAAAAATCAGGAGACATACTGCACTGAGAAAGTGTGCAGTCAGGAAACTCTCCAAATTATTGTGGAGCAATGATGTCAGTTTGAGGACTAAGATGTGTCTGGTCCAGGCCATAGTCTTTCCAATCACTTGTTGTGCATCTCAGAGCAGGAAATGGACAATGAATAATGATGACAGAAGAAGAATTTAAATCTTTGAGCTGTGGCGTTGTAGAAGAGTACTGACTATCCCATGGAACTTCCAAAATAATAAGCAAATATGCCTGGAAGAGAGTAGCCAAAGAGCTCCTTGTAGACAAAGGTGATAAAGCTTTATTTTTGGCATGCTCTTCAAGAGGCTAGTCCTTAGAAAGGCATACCATGCTTGGAAAATTGGAGGGTCAGAGGAACAGAGGAAGATCTTCAGCCAAATGGATTGACACAGTGACTGCTGCAATAGGCTTTAGTGTGTCAGATATGATGAAGTTGGCACAGGCTAAAACAAGGTTCAGATTGGTTGTTCATAGGGTTTCCATGAGTCATACTCAACTGCATGTAACAAAGAGAAATACCAACAAAAAAATATTTAAAAGTATTCAGTGAAGCCATCTGAGTCTTGAATTTTTCAGGGGAGGATTTTTCTATTCATTTCCTCTCTCTCTCTCTCCCTCTCTCTCTCTCTCAAAGGAGGCTGTGTGGATCACAACAAACTGTGGCTAACTCTGAGAAGAATGGGAATTCCAGAACACTTGATTATGCTTATTCAAAACCTTTACTTGGACCAGAAGGTAGTCATCAGAACAGAGTAAAGAAATACTGCATGGTTCAAAATTGGGAAGGGTGGATGCCACGTATGTGTCCTACCTCCATACCTTTTCAATATGTATGCAGAATAGATTTTCCAGGAGGCTGGGCTCTATGAGGAAAATGGCATCATGATTGGCATCAGTATTGGAAGAAGATTCATCAACAATCTGCGTTATGTCAATGATACAATCTTGCATAAATGAGGTGGACCTGAAGTGCTTTCTGCAGAAGGTCAAGGACTGCAGCCCTAAATATGGATTGAAGATCAACATCAAGAAAACGAAGATTCTCACAATTGGGCTGATTGGCAACATCATGACAGACAATGAAGAGATTGAGATTGTTAACAGCTTAAATTTGCTTGGCTTCACAATCAACACTCTTGGTACCAGTAGCCAGGAGATTAAAAAATTAATTGCATTGGGTAAGTCTGCTGTCAAAGACCTTTCCAAAGTGCTGAAGAGCAATGATTCAGTCTGGAGACTAAGGTGTGCCTGATTCAGGCCATGGTCTTTGTAATTACTTGCTATGCATCAGAAAGCTGAACAATGACTAGGGATGAAAGAAGGAGAATTGATGTCTTTGGTCTGTGGTGCAGGAGATGAATATTGAATATACCATGGATGGCTAGGAGAACAAACAGGTTCATCATGGAGAGGATGAAACCAGGCTGCTCCTTGGAGGCAAAGATTTTGAAGCTTCATCTGACATACTTTGAACATGTTGCAAGGAGGGATCAGTCCTTAGAGAAGGTCGTCATTCTTGGAAGGGTGGAGTGATAGCACAAGAGAGGAAGACACTTGATGAGATGGATTGATTCAGTGACTGGTATACTAGGGGTGGGTGTGTTGGAGACAATAAGATTAACAGAGCATAGAACAAGGTATAGGGCTGTTGTTCATAGGGTCACTATGAGTTGCAAGCGACTTGACAGAGCATAACAACAACAACATATAAAAATCATATTATGGTTTAATATTTTTTATAGGAAGTTACACTGTAATCTCAAAGGCACTACTGCACTGGAAAAAGATGGACCACTCCTTTCATGATAATAACTGGCTCAGAAAACCTGCAGGAGGGTCAGCTATGGGTCAGTTCTGACTCGATTATAAAGAAGATATAATTTAACATAATTAATTTTAAATAAAAGTACTTACATTCACCTATTTAGTTATAATTTCTAATACTCTTCATTCCTGTGCACAGATAGATGTTTTCATTTAGTATAATTTTCTTTAACACTTCTTTTGGTACAGGTCACCAGCAGGGAATAGTTTCAGATTTCAATATATGTGAAAGGGTATTTTATTTTAAATTCTTTTTCAAAAGATATTTTATCTGGGTAAAGAATTTTGAGTTGGCAGAATTTCTTTTCTTCTTTCATTTCTTAAGGAACTCTATGCTAGTTTTCTAATGTGCACTGCTTTTGTACTTCTTATCTGTAATCCCTTCTACACAACTTGTCTTTTTTTTTTTCTTTGCGTTGGTGGAGTTTTTGTCTTGCTCCTTGTGCTTTGGTTCTTTGAGATTCTTGGATATTTTACGATTTTTCCCCCCACACTGTTTTATTTTGTATGATTTTGTTTTATTTTTTTATTCACAAGTATTCATTCCAAAATGTCTATTCTGTTGTTACTCCCATCAAATAGAGTTTTCTTTTCATATATTGTAAATTTTCCCTCTGAAGATCACATTGGATCATATTTATATCAATTTTTTCCTTGGTAACCAAAAAACCAAACCCACTAACAACTAGCTGACTCTTAGAGAACCTCCACTGTCTTTCCAAAACTGTAAAACTTGATGGGAGGAGATTGCCCCATAGTCTTCCTGTGGATTTAAGACTCCAGCCTTTTGGTTCACACTAAGCAGTCGGAACGCGTATACTTTGGATATGTTACTGGAAATGCCCTGACTCATTCAAGAAGTTCCTTTACACATATGTATTAAGTATAACTTGGATGAACAGTTTAGGATAACCTTTTGTATTTATTTATTTATTTTTTATTAGCCCTGTCCTCTCTGTTTCGCTGTCCTGTAAATAAAGCTTTCTTGTCTCTTCAAGATATCAAACCCCACTTCTTGAAAAACAGGTAGAAGTCCTTTAAAAGCAGTCAGCATTGATAATCATAGGACTTAGCATGTGCATTTGCTGGTCCTCAATAATCACTGCCTTTCATTGTCTGATATCCAGTGTTATGAGGACCACTATATATGATATGTCAGAGGTTTTTGTTGTTTTAGGTCTTGTGGTAAAATAGAGTCAATCCAGGCCATTAATACATTTTTATTAAAGTGAAATCCCAGAGATTAATGTCATGCATTATATCAAGATTTAATTCATAATTTATACCTTTTGTTATAAAAAATATAGTTTAAAATGTGTCTTTCTTTACTTTCTTTCACCAGCTATGACTTCATCCGTTAGGTTTTTTAAAATTGTTATTTTCTTATATTTTTATGTGTGTACCATCAAATTGGATCTGACTGGTGCAGGAGGTGATTGCTCCTTTTTCTCCCGCAGAGCATCTGGTGGATTCGAACCATGTACCTCTGAGATTGCAGTGCAGCTTCTTTCCACTAGGCCATCAAAGATTCCTATCCATTAAGTTTTTAATCAACAGGAAAAGATCTTATACATGAAATAAAATAGATAATTAAGTTCATTTATATCTTTCATAGTAAACTTGGTTTTTGCTTTCATTGTTCAGTGGAGATAAGTTTCATCACCAAAGTGCAGAAACCGTTTTATCATATAACAAATTCTAGTATGTGAAAATGTCTGATTTTAGGATTCTGATGTTGCTTCATTGAAATATTTTTGCATTACAAATAAACATTTATATATATATATTAAGTATTTAAGTTTAAAATAATAAAAAATACTGTATTTTGTGTGACAATATAAGCTGACAATTAATATAATTAAAATAGAATTTAGACTCTGCTGCCCTAAAGCCTACTGAATTATTTTTATAATCTTATATGCCTTCCTATTAAGTATTTTTATACAATTTCTTCATCATCTTTCTGAGAAATAAAAATTCAGCTCACCTCTTCCAATACACCATAGCATTTTCTATTCTCTAGAGAAAGCATATAATCAATTATATTGTGATTTTTAAATAGTCACTTCTGATACATTCTGTTGAAAGTTTCCATAAATACGCAAAGATATAACAAATAAAACAGAACAAAACTAAAATCTTCAGGAAAATAATATAGTCCCTTTTTTAATAAGAATTTGGGATAAAATTTCCTGTTAGAAAACTGATAAAATAAAATTATGAAATACAACGATGAGGTCATCTATGTCAGGTTATTAGAAACTAGGGATTCATGTCACTCATCGTGAAAGGCAAAGCAAATTTTAATCAGAAAAAAGTTGTTTTTTTCAGTTCACAGTTACCAGAACATAAGCCTTTACATTTCACATTGCCTACATATCTTTATGTGTTGGGGTTCTTTTGTTTGTTTTCAGTACCTTGAATCTGAAAACTAATTTTCAGAAAGCAATGGAGCAGAAATTAGTGAGGAACAAAAGAATCATACAAGATGATTCATTAAAAATAGTCCTCACGTTTCCCGGGCGGCGCACCAAAAAACAAAACAAAACAAAACAAAAAATAGTCCTCACAAATTTAAATTGTCCGAGAATCCTGCACATTACCTAAGATTGTAATTTATTCATATTTCCCATTTGTTTGGGGCTTTGAGAAAGAAGTTGACTTACTTAAATGCAACAGAGATAGAATTTACTTCAGCAGGTGTTCTTGGCAGTTGTTGTCATTGTTAGGTGTTGAGTCAACTACAACTCATAGCAATGATCTTATGATTAGAGCTTTGTATCATCTTGTGCAGTCGTCATCATCTGTGACATACTTGAGTCCATTGAAACAATTCGTCTCCTCTGAGGGTCTTTCTTTTCTTGACCCCCCACTTTCCTCAACTTGGTGTCTTTTTCCAAGGATTGGCCTCTCCTGACAACATACCCAAAGTATGTGAGATGAAGTTTTACTATCTTTGCCCCTAAGAAGCACCCTGGTTGTAATTTCTTCAGGATAGATTTATTTGTTCTCTTAGCAGTTCATGAGATATTGTTTTCTTCTCCAATACTACAGTTCAAAGGCATAGATAATTCTTCTCTCGTTCTTATTCATTATCCTACTCTCAGATGCATAGCAAGTGATTGAAAATTATCTCTGGCTTCAGATCTGTAAGAATTTTTCTCCAAAAGAAGCTCTTTTCTTTTCTTTTCTTTTTTTACAATCATTCATATATACTGTGTTTTATTCATGGATATTATGTTTTACACAATCATCCATATGCATTGTATTTTATATAGTTAATTACCATAGATCTAAGTCTATTGTCAGCCTGTGTTTTCAAATCTCCACTGAATCTTTCTTATTCCTTCAGACCCTCCCTTCTGACCACTAAACTCTGCTACCCTAGTGATTTCCCTCTCCCCTTTTCATGTTTCCTTCTCCCTTTCCCTTTTCTCTTTTGACAATGTATACATATATTTCTCAATTACTTCTCTATTTTTACAATAATGGTCTTATGTAGTATTTGTCCTCATGAAACCAATTTATTTCACTCAGCAGAGTACTGAAGATCAACAATGGCAGTCTGGAGACTAAGATGTGCCTGATCAAGGTCATGGTGTTCTCAATTATGTGCTATGCATCAGAAAGCTGAACAATGACTAGAGATGATAGAATGAAAATTGATGCCTTTGAGTTGTGGTTCTGGAGAAGAGTAATGAATATACCATGGACTACTAGGAGAACAAACAGGTCTGCTCTAGAGAGGGTGAAACCAGGCTGCTCTATGAAGGCAAGGATTCTGAAGATCTATCTGACCTACTTTGGACATGTTGCAAAGTGTACCAGTCCCTGGAGAGAAACATCATGCCTGGGAGGTTGGAGGGACAGCACAAGAGATGGGTTGACTCGGTGAGTAGGATAATGGGGGTAGGTGTTTCAGTGATGATAAGGTTAGCTCAGGATAGAGCAGTGTTCAGAGCAGTGCATAGGGTCACTATGAATCTCAGGCAACGTGGCAACACCTAACAACAATAATGTTCTCTAGACTCTCATGTTATACCATATTTTATGAAATTGTACTTTAGTGTGCCATGTTGTTGTTGTTGGGTGCCATTGAGTTAAGTACTACTCATGTTCCTTCCTCACACTTCCTGACACACAAGAGCCCATTGCAGCAGTCACCTTGTCAATCCACTTGTTGAAGGTCTTCCTTTCCTTTTCTGACCCTATACCCTTCCCAGAATCATGTCCCTCTCCAAAGAATAGCCCCTCCTAGCCACATGCCCAAAGTATGTGAAGCAAAGCCCCACCATTCTTGCCTCCAAAGGGCACTCTGGCTACACTCTCTCCAAGACATATTCGTTATTCTATTTGAATGTACATACAATTTCTCAACCCATTTTTGTTGTTGTTGATTATGAGCATTTGAACTGTTTCCATTTTCTTATTATTGTGAATACTGCTGCTATGAGCATAGGTATGCATATTTCAGTTTGTTTCTCACTTCTATTCCCCTAGGGATATGTTTCTAGCAGTGCGATAGCTGGGGCCATGGACCACTAAAAGGACAAACAGGTGTCTGTCCTGGAGAGCGTGAAACCATGCTGCTTCTTGGAAGCAAGGATTATGAAGCTCTGTCTGACATACTTTGGGCATATTTCAAAGAGGGACCAGTCCTTAGAGAAGGACATCATACTCTGAAGGGTGGAGAGACAGAGCAAGAGAAGAAACCCCTGGAGGAAATGGATTTATTAGGGTAATTGGGGTAGATGTGTCAGGACAATGAAATTGGCTCTAGATAGAATAGGGTTCAGAGCTGTTTTACATAGGTTCATTATGAGTAGGAGTTGATTCAACAACAACAACAACATGGATTTTCTAATTACAGCTTTTTGAGGAAACACCAAACTGGCTTACAGAGTGTTTGCACTATTTTTCAATCCCAACAGCAGTGCATGAGAGTTCCAATCTCTCTGCATCTTCTCTAACATTATTTTTTTGCTGTTGTGTTAAACTTTGCTACTGCTATTAGGGTGAGACGGTATCACATTGTTGTTTTCATTTGCACCTCTCTGATTACCAATGATTTTGAACATTTCTTCATGTGTCTGTCACACATTTGAATGTCTTCCTTACAAAAGTATTCCTTCTTTTGCCTATTTTGTTATTGGATTATTAGTCTTTTGCTTGTAGAGGCCCCGTAGTGTTTTGCAAACTTCCAGTAAGAGCCTCTTGTCTGAAATATCATTTCATCTTACGGTTGGCTGTTGTAAATGGTTTTGCTTTTCTAGTTTCCATATCCACACTTTCTTTGTTGCCGTAAAGAAATTCCACTGATTTTTGTGTAGTGATATTATATCTTGCCACTCTACTAAATTTGTCTACTAGGTCTAAAGAGTTGTGTGGGTTGTTTTTTTTTTTTAGTTTTTGGTTTTTGGTTTTTTTTTTATTTCAATGAACATCTATAGAGATTTTGGAATTCCATTCATTCATTGTTGCACTTTTCTCCCCGCAAGAAGCTCTTTTCAAAAAGTCCATATTAGGTTATACTACCAAACAAAAGATTAGTCTCCAAATGGATAGGGAAACTGTAGGAGGAAAATATGAAAGAAAACTTCAAATGAAATTGTGGCATGATTACTATGTCTCAACTCTAATAAACATGGCTACACTTTGCTGTAGTAAGATATTAAGCATTTGTTGTTGTTGTTCTTATGTGCCTTTAACTCACCAGAGACCCATAATGACCCTATGTGCAGCAGCTCTGAACCCTGCCCTGTCCTGAGTCATTCTCACTAATTCAGACACACCAAATTTCCCCATTGCCCAGTCACTGTATCAGTCCATTTTATCTGGGGTCTTCCTCTTCTGCATTGTCCCTACACTCTTCTAAACATGATGTCCTTTTCTCCAAGGATCAGTCTCTCCTGGCCATATGCCCAATAGTTTATGAGGAAATGCGTCAAGAGGTAAAAGTTTTAATGAAATATTAATAAGACTCTGACAGGAACTAGATACCTTTTTTCTTTAACAGAAGCTGGAGGATCTGAGCTACTTACTCACTCATTACCTTCAAGTCCATTCTGACTTGAAGTCACCTGCCATTGAATTTCTGAGGCTGTAAATCTCAACAGAAGGACATGGTCTGCCTTTCTCTTTTGGAGTGACTATTGTTGTATTCAATTGAGTTAAAACCAATCCATAGTTTGGCCCTCCAGAGGGTTTTCAGAAACAATTCATAGAGTGAGATATGATTTTTCATCCTTTTCTGGCGGAGCATCTGGTGGATTCAAACTGCATGCATTTGTGATTGCAGTGCAGCTTCTTACCACTAGGCCAGCAGAGCTCCCTCTTGGGGTCACTGGTGGATCATAACTGTCGGATACACTCAGCCTTTTTGTTATCAGTGCAACACTTTACTAACTGGAACACCAGTGCTCCTTTTCCAATATGACTAAGCTCTAAAATTTACATTCTCTAGTTCTCTCTTCAGGAAAAGAGTGAGAACAGTACTCTTTTTAACTCGGAGATTTATTCCCGAATGCAGAAGGCAACAATGAGGGCTAGTTAAGTAATTTTCCTTCCACTTCAGCAGAACAGATCCATTTTCAGAAATATTAAGTTTAAGTTCCCTACTGAAGAAATCCTTCAAGAGAACACAGTTCTATTGAATGGAATTGAGGACATATATACGACAAAACTAAAAAGAATGGAGTCAGTATATGCAGAAACCATAAAGAAGAGTGAGTTTTATGTGTAGATTGAGAAAAGAACTTGAGAGAAAATCTTCAAGAACACTACGTTTAAGAATCAGATAAAGAGGAATAAAGTGCCCAGAAAGACTGAGAAGTATCTGAAAACTAAAGAAAAAAAGAGTATGTGTAAACCAGTGTGCTTATTTCAATGTAACTCCCAGACTTCAAGTTAGCTCTGACACATGCTAACCCTCCATTAGGTTTCCAAGGTTTTGCATTTTAATTGGAGGAGACTGCCTATCTTTTTCTTGTGTGTGTGTGTGTGTGTGTGTGTGTGTGTGTGTGTGTACAGGACCATAGTGATGCAGAAATTTCTCTTTTGCGAAAGGCTTCATTTCTCTTAATTCTTACAGGAAAAGAAATATTAAAGTGAGAAGAATATCATCATCTTTCTTCCAGAAAACATGTATTCAAAGAGTAATATTAGAAGAATCCTTCTCAAGATAATGATGATATGTGGAAGGGCGGGACTGTGTGAGTAAGGCATGTTGGCATAGGCAAAAAAGGCATTGACTATTATTCCAAAAGAGGATTGGCTGGTCTCAACAATTTACAAGAGAATCGGCTAATCTCACCAGTAAATGGAACAGTTCCAGCTGCAAAGAATAGGAAATTTCTTCCTGCACTGGAACAAAGAAAATTCTTTACCTAGTAAGAAAAGAGAGAGACTTCCCTTTTGCCAGTGACATGTAGAACATGTCTTGGGATGGCAGCAGCAGCAATGGTTAAACTGGAGAATTGATTGTGGGAAGGAGGGAACCAATTTTTGCAAAACTGAGAACTGTGTTGGACAGGGGAAGCCAATATTGACTGGACTGAGAACTTGGAATCACTCAGAGCCACGAGGCTGAGGTGCCAGTGTGCACATTTTTGGGAGCTGTCATAACTGTATTTTATTATTAATAAGAATTATAACATTTCAACTTCTCCCTCTGTAATCCCACAAAAACATTAACAATTATATTGGAAAAATAATAATGATAATAAAGGAAATATCCAAATTTCTGACTTCTTATGTTCTAATCATTTTAATTCTGTCCCTTTAGGATTTGCTCCTTTTACCAATACAATGGACAAAATAAAAATTAGTTTGATATGAAAGTATGGTTCTGGAATGCTTTACTGGAAAAAAAGTTTGCTTTATTGATCAGAGTAGGAATCTGAGAAAGTATAGATCTCTTCAGGGAGCTATGGTGGCCTTGCGATAAAAAAGCTGCACTGACCACCTGAAACCACACAGTTTTGATCCACCAGTTACTCCACGATAGAAGGATGAACAACCTCCTCCCACGTGATTTACTGTCTCTGAAAACCTGCCGGAGGGTCAGCTATGGGTTGGTTCTGACTCAACTGTGCATAACAACAACATAGATGCTCCCAGTGAAAATGTTTAAAAATTCATATAGGAATGGAAGAAAATGTCATATACTTTTACACTTTCATGGGTTTATTTTCTTGGGTCGCTTTGGTGGATGCAAGTCATGTGTCCCAAACGGTGGGGTTCTGCAACCTTATAAGTATATTGGAAGAGGTAATAAAAATATGAAATAGATTATTCAATAAAAAAAGTCACAGGTAATTGAAACTTGATCTTATGTTTTTATTGTAAGTCTGGAAGAGAGAGAAGCTAACTTTTAAAGTTCAATCAACACATCATTTTTTCCATAATAAGTAACTAGCCAGCTATCTGACTGGATTTAAATACCTTCATGATTTTATTCTTCATATAGGATTTTTTATGTCAACACTGTCATGTCTGTAGAAGAAAATCTGACAAAATCAAAATAGTCAAATAGTTTAAAAAAGAAGCTATAAAAATTCAACCAATCCAAAATCTCTAAACATGATATTTATAGTAGAAGAAAATAAGAAATATTAATAACACTCTTAAATTTTAGGTGAATGTGGGATGTGTGAAAAACCTGACTACACCTACAAAGTACTCAGATAAACAGACATTCTCTTTTATTTTTTTCAAGTTAGTCAACAGCTTTCATGAGCCAAATATACTGTGAAGTTTACTCCTTATGTTGTTGATAGGACCAACTCTGGGCCTAATTTTTAAAGTAAGCCTAATTTTACTTCAAATTATTCTAGAAAATGTCAATGTTTTGAAAGCCTACTTTAATCCATAGGCACTCTGGTGGCCTGCTGGTAAGAAACTGTGCTGCAATCTCAAAGGCATGTAGTCTAAATCCATCAGCGGTTCTGTGGAAGAAAGATAGGCGATCTACTCTGATGTGATTATTTGCCTCTGAAAGACCACGGGAGGGTCAGTTCTGACTTGACAGCAACAACACCAACCAAAACTTTAACCTATAAATACATATGAAACAGATACTGTCATAC
Organism: Elephantulus edwardii; assembly: GCF_000299155.1. NCBI lineage: Eukaryota > Metazoa > Chordata > Mammalia > Macroscelidea > Macroscelididae > Elephantulus > Elephantulus edwardii. The sequence continues at coordinate 3,975,030 of NW_006399949.1, forward strand.
AATACCATAAAGGTGCTCTAATATTTTGTTGTGCGCTGCAATAAAAGGTTATTGACAACATCCCATTGATGTCAAAAGAACCTTTATAAATAATGGACAGCAATGAGCTTTGAAACCCATGACTACCTGGCTATTATTTTTAGGTAATCTTTTAAATTGCTCTTTTAGTGAAAGTTAATTTTGGATAAATTTATTTTTATGATAAATCACATGTTTTATTAATTGGGACTTCACTATTGGAGACTAAATCACCATGTAAAGTAATTTAGCTGATCTTTGACTACTACAATATAACTATGAACTCTTCCTGTTTTTTTTTTTACAGATACTTGACTTTGGACACACATTCAAAATTGAGAAAGAATTGGGAAATCCAAACAATCCTCAGAAAAAAAGTTGGACCAGTATTCATCAGATAGTGGATATATAATACCTGCTTTGCTTAGAATAAAGTTCAAAATATGAAGAAAAACAAGAATAGTTTTGGCTTGTCCTATGTCAGGATGAAAGTGGAACTCCTAACTCACTACACATGTGACCCTGTTGTTGTTATGTGCCAAGTCACCTACAATCCATAGCAACCCTATGTAGAGCAGCTCTGAAGCCTGCCCTGTCCTGAGCCAGTCTTACTGATTCTGACACACCAATCCCCATTACCCTAGTTACTGTATTAATCCATCTTATCCAAGGTCTTCCTCTCCTGCACCATCCCTCCACCGTTCAGAGCATGAAGTCCTTCTCCAAGGACCAGTCCCTCCTAGTCATGTGCCCAATATATGTGAGATGGGGCTTCAAACTCCTAGCTTCCAAGAAGAAACTTGGTTTCACCCTCTTCAAGATAGATTTTGTTTTGTTTTGTGTTCTTGGCAGTCTATGGTATGTTCAAGATTCTTCTATAGCACCACAACTCAAAGACATCAATTCTTCATCTGTCATCTGTAGTCATTGCCCAGCTTTATGAAGCATACCATGTAATTGAGAAGACCATGGCCTGGATTAGGTGCACCTTTGTCTCTAGACAGACATCGCTACTTTTCAGTACTCTGGAGAGGTTCATGACAGCAGATTTTCCCAACATAATTCTTCTTTTGATTTCCTGACTGCTGGTGCCAAGAGTGTTGATTGTAGAACTGAGCAAACGATAGCTGTAAACAACCTCAATCTCTTCTCCATCTGTCATGGTACTGCCAATTGGCCCAATGGTGAAAATCTTTGTCTTCTTTATGTTGAGCTTCAATCCATATTGAAGACTACAGTCCTTGACCTTCTTTTTTTTTTTTTTTTCTTTTTAAATGCTTCTTTTATTTCATTGGCTGCACATTGGGTGAGTGAAAGTCCTTGACCTTCTGCAGCAAGCACTTAAGGTCCTCCTCAGTTTCTGCTAGCAAAGTTATATCATCTGCATAACGCAGGTTTTTGATGAGCCTTCCTCCAATTCTGATGCCACATTCCTCCTGATAAAGCCCAGATTCCTGAATAATATGTTCTACATATAGACTGAAAAGGAATTTGAACCATGCAGTGCTTCCTTGGTCTGTGCTGAGGATTGCTTCTGGGATTTAGCCTTGTCAATAAGACACAGATAGACATTGCTCTGGTACTCTCTGCTTTCTGCTAAGTACAAGTCACATAGTTACACTCATGTATACTTCTTTTCTTAGTGATTGGTTTATGATATAGGCTCATCCACAGGGCAACATGATACATTAGAGAACAGGAAAACAACATAGTCTTCAAAGTAAAAAACAGAAAAATGGAATTTGAATCCCAGCTCTGACATGTATTTGCTGATACTTTGGCTGATCACAGGTATTTACAATCTCTATTTCTATGCTTTTTAGCTATAAATGACCAATTTTAAATAATAAGTCTTACCTCAAAAGTTGCTATAGAGACAAGCTGAGGTAGTGAATATAAAGTGCCTTATAGTATATAGTAGTAGCATATAGTAGTAGACTTTCAACAACTACTCTTTTTCTCTCTCTCTTTGCATATAGTAGACATTATTATATAGCATATTAATCAGGACATGTGACTGATAATGCAGAAATCTACCTAACACAAACCAAGTAAAGGAAAGTGATTATTTCTCAACTAATCACACTGCAGGAAGGGCTGTATACCAAGATATTATAAGAAGCAAATATTTGAGCACCTACAAGACACTACCCATGTCTCTCCTTAGTGCATCCTTTTGATTGCTGTTCTGTTTACTCAGTTCACATCACTTTATCTTTTTAGATATGAAATTTTCAGCAAATCCCAGACACAAAGTGTTTTTCCACTACTGAGACACTGACATTTTAACTATCAAATTAAAGCATCTGATTCTGGCTGGTAATTTCTCTTCCTAGAAGAATCAACTGGAAGGAGGAAAGTAAGTTTCTATTGTTTTGTGAGTTTGCTTTTTTTTTAAGTTGCCTTTGTTGATTCAGATTGGATATTGTATCCCATAACATACCTTAAGGAAAGCATTTGGGGTCAATATTAAGCCAAGGGAGGTCTGGTGGCTTCTTGTTGTTATGTGCAGTCAAATTGAATATGTCTCATAGAGACTATCAACATAGCTCTGAACCTTGCCCTATCATGAACCAATCTCATCATCCCTGACATGCCTGACCCCATTGTCACAGTCATTTTGTCAATCCATGCCATCCATGCTCTTCCTCTCAGGCACTGACTTCTGGTACTAAGAGTACTGATTGTGGATCAAAGCAAGATGAAATTTTAATATCTTCAATCTTTTTTTCATCAAAAATGATGCTGACAGTTGGTCTGGTGGTGAGAATCTTTGTTATCATGAGATTGTGATGGAATCTGTATCAAAGACTATAATCTTTGACTTTCTGCAGAAAATGCTTCACACATAATCATTTTGTCTAGTGCATAAAACCAGATAAATTATTTTTATAATAGTGTACAAAGGGCAACTGATTACCTTCCATACTGCTTGTTCCAGGTATCTTTTGAGGAAGGAGAAGTAGGGGTCCATAATCTTTTAGAAAAGATATTATATATACCCTTCACAGAAAAATGGTATTTGAGCTATGTTTCTTATTTTGGATCTATAATATTGGAGCTTCATGGTAGATTTTGCCCTGCATAGCTTTCTGTCAGACTATACAAGTTTGTCTCTCTTTATGAGCTTCCATATAACATTAAAGTCTATTCACCTTATAAGGTCGGGTTCAAATTTGTCATCTTTTTTTTCTCCTTCTCCTTTTCCTTCTTCTTCCTCACTCTATCTTCAGAGTTTTGCACAGAGCCTGGTTCATACTACATCTTATATAAATTTTTAATCAGTTAATGAATAGGTTAATGTAATAATAAAAATAAATTCAAAAGGAGTTTTTTATTCTTTTTTCCAAATCCATTGAAAAGCTCTTCACTCAGCATCTTTTGTTGTTGCTGTTATGTGCCGTCGAGTTGCTTGCGACTCATAGCAACCCTCTGTACAATGGCCCTAAACCCTGCTCTATCCTGTGCCAATCACACTGTCTCTGACACACCCATCCCGATTACCCCAGTCACTGAATCAATCCACCTCATAGAGGGTCTTCACCTCCTGTACTGTCCTTCCATCCTCCCAAGCATGATGTCCCTCTCCAAGGACCAGTCTCTCCTCACAACATGTCCAAAGTATGTTAGATGGAGCTTCACTCAGCATCTATCATGCATAAATTCAAGGAGACTTTCATTAATGGACGTTACGACGTAGTTAGGGATTTAGTAATGTGATAAGGGGACTTTTTCCTCAAAGATACCTGTTTGAAATCATTCCAACACTGCAGCCTGCATTCTGAGACTTCTGGTTCTTGGGTTTGCCCACATCTTACCGTTTCTAAGAGAGGTTAATTCAGTCAAATAAAAACTTAAAGGCAGTCATTCAAACTCATCATTTGTTTTCCAGAAGATAAACATTGTCAGTCTGCTTCCATAAAAGTTACAGTGTTGGACACCTTTTGAGACAATTCTACTCTGTCTTATATGTTTTCTATAAATTGGAGTTGACATAAAGGCAGTAGGATTTGGGATAACTTTTCTTTTTGCTGTTGTTGTGTACCATAGAGTCTGGACTGACTCATAGCTGACCCTCTTGGGGTGGCCTCGAACCATCTGCCTTTGGGATTGCAACACAACTTCTTGACACTAGGCCACCAGAGCACCCTACTATCCCTATTTTCTTTTTGTTGTTGTTATTATTATTACTACAGTTTCTTCTCTGTGTGTGTAGGACTGGCCTTAGAAAGAACCTTGGTTGGTGATCAAACTGCTCCAGAGGCCTCTGTTCTTACTACAGATTTCTTAGATCCTTCCAATGTTACCCTTGGCATAGCCTTCCCAGGTCATTTTAGATAGACCTCTTATTATTAATAGTAAATACCTATTGTCTCTTTGGAGCTCTGTTTTCAGGTGTGCACAAAGACCTCCATTCTCTACATTTTTATGTACACAAAAGTTGTCATTAAGGTAGCTGTTGGTATAATTAAGGGTTTGTAAGCATTCTTTGAGGGAGCTCTGGAGGCCTATTGGTAAGGAGTTGTGCTGCCAACCCTAAAGCTGATCATTTGAATCTACCAGCTGGTCCATGGGAGAAAGATGAGCAATCTCCTTCTTTGTGATTTACAGATGCAAAAAACCTACTTGAGGATCAACTATTAGTCACTTCAAACTAGAAAGTATATAACAACACAACAAAATGCAACTTTGCTTCTACTTTCCTTGTAAATGCTATTTAAAATTTCTTATTTTTATCAGTGGGATTGAATTTGACATTGCTCTTCAATTTCTCTGCTTTTATATGGGACATCAAGAAATTTAAAAACAAACAAACAAACAAAATAAACCTAGTGATAAAACCATATTTCTAGCAAAGCGTTAATTTTATGTGCCTCTAAGAGTTTTTAAAAACATTCTGAACTAATAATAATACCCTTTCCTCAAATTATGTTGTAGTAGCCACCTCTCTTAAGCTAGGACTAGGAAAGAATTTGAGAAAACTTAGTCATTGTATTCTAAACAAAGGTACAATCAAATAAAAAGTTTTTCATCTATAAAAATAAAACAATGATATTATTTCCCTCATATTCAATATGGAGGATAGAGGAAATTGTCAGGTAATACCTTGTGAATTCAATTAGAAATATCCAGCATCGAGGAACTTCTGCAGTAGAGAAGACCTGGTCTATGCCAAGGACATTATGCATTTGTGTATGGGTGTTATTGTTGCCTTTGGTATCATGATGCTATGAACAACAGATCTCAATTTTTCCTTCTTTTGTGCCATCCTCATAATCTATTATGTGCAAAGATCTGGAGTCAGAAAATCAAAAGGGCCGAGCTCACTTGGTATTCCTTAAGCTAAAGGAAGTGAAGAACAAATTCAAATGTAGAGATGCAACACTTAAGGATTTTTGGGCAGAATATTGAATGACCCAGCAAGCTTTAAAAGAAGATGGAAGAAGTACACAAAGCCACTGTATAAAAAAAGAATTGACTGACACAGAAGAATTTGATGAACCAACATATGATCAAAAAGCAATGGTGATGAAAGAATAATTTCAAGCTACTCTGAAGAAGGTGGTAAAAAAAAAGGCCCTAGGAATTGACAGCAAAATATTTGACATATTTCAACAGTCAAATGCTGCCCTGGACCAGCTCACGAGGTTATACCAAGAATTCTGGAAGACAATGACCTGGCCAACTGACTGAAAGAGATCTGTATTGATTCCTATCCCCACAAAAAGTGATCCAAAAGAATGTAAAAATTGTCAGACAATATTGCTAATATCAAACAGAAGCAAAATCCTTCTGAAGATTATCCAAAAATGTGTGAAACAGTACATTAACAGAGAACTATCAGAAATACAAGCTGGGTTTGGAAGAGGCCGTGCAGTAGAGACAATACTGCCAATGTCAAATGAATATTGGCTGAAAGCAAAGAGTACCAGAGGAATAGCTATTTTTGCTTCATTGTCTATGCAAAGCATTTGACTATATAAATCACAACAAATTGTGGCTAACCTTGAGAAGAATGGGAATTCTATAACATTTGATTGTGCTTATGTGAAAGCTATACTTGGACCAGAAGGTAGTAGTCAGAACAGAGCAAGAAAACAGTACATGATTAAAAATTAGGAAGGGAATGATGTGTCCTGTCTCCATATCTTTTTAATCTGTATGAAGAACAGGTCATTTGGGAGACTGGACTTTATGAAGAGGAGTGTAGCATCAGGATTGGAGAAGACTCATCAACAACTTTTGTTATGCAGTTTATACAATTTTGCTTGTCAAAACTAAGAAGGACTTGAAGCATTTGATGCAGAAGGTCAAAGACTGTATTTTTCAATATGAATTGAAGCTTAACATCAAGAAGGAAATTATTCTCACCACTAGGCTAATTGGCAGTACCATGATGGATGGATGGATAAGAGATTGACAATTTAACAATTTGCTTGCTCAGCTCTGCAATCAACACTCTTGGTACCAACATTAAGAAAATCAAAAGATAAATTGCGTTGGGACAATCTGCTGTCAAGAACCTCTCCAAAATGCAAAAGAGCAATGACATCGGTCTAGAGATTAAGGTGCACCTGATCCAGGCCATGGTCTTCACAATTACTATGCATCAGAGAGCTAGACAATGACTAAAGATTACAGAAGAATCGATCCCTTTGAGTTGTGGTCCTGGAGTATTAAACATACCATGGATAGCCAGAAGAATAAATAAGTCTGTCATGGAAAGGGTGAAATTAAATTCCTCCTTGGAGGCAAAGATTTTAAGTTCTGTCTCACATACTTTGGACATATGGCTGGGGGGACAAGTTCTTTTAGAAGGGTATCATGCTTGGAAGGGTAGAGGGACAGTGTAGGAGAGGAAGAAACCAGTTGAGATGGATTGACACAGTAACCAGCATAATGGGATTAGGAGTGTCAGTCAGTGAGATTGGCTCAGGACTGGGCTAGGTTCAGAGCTATTGTACGTAGAGTTGCTATGAGTTGCAGGTGACTTGATGGCACATAACAACAAGAATATGTCAACAAATCTGTATGAGTATCTTTCTCTTTTTCACTGACCTACTAACTTTTCCAGCATTTTTTTTCTCAAGGACTGACTCTTTTTTCCAATATTCCTTAAGTATGTGAAGAGAAGTTTTACCCTCCTCAACTTTAAGAAACACCCTGGTTGCATTTCTTCCAAAATAGAATTATTTGTTGTTTTGGCAGTCCAAGGGACGTTCAGTATCTTTTATTAATACCATAAATAAAAGGCAGTAATTCTTCCTCAGTCTTCTTTAAACATTCCTATTCTATTCCAAGATTATAATTTTGGGTACAGACACTGATTCTCCAATTTCTGCTCTAAAGTTATAGTAGGAGAAAATAAAAGGTCATGTATTTGGGTGTTAACTCTCAGGTGTTTTCTTAGATCTTTCTCTAGAATTCAAAGAGATAGTCCTGAGGACATCATCTAAAGAATGAAAGACATTTTTTTTTCTTGTCTCTTGGACATAGTTTCAAATTTACTGAAGTTTAAAAGTATAATTTTTTTCCACTGAATCATTGCAGCATAAGTCACTAACACAAAGTTCTACCACTCCTCAATACTATCATGTAATTCTAACAAAGAGTTTTCTACGTAAGCATTCACATATAAAAAGGAAAAAAAATTGTCATAAAGTCAATTGTAATTTCCTGGTTTTCAAAGTAGAACCACATGGAGTTTTGATTGACTACATAGTGTTTGGAGGATTGGTGGCCTGGTGGTAAGAAATTTCATTACCAACCCAAAGGCCTGTGATTCAAACCCACCCACTGCTCCGTGGGAGAAAGATATGTAGTCTCTGCTTGCATGATTAATTGCCTCTGAAAATCTGCTGGAGGGTCAGCTGTGAGTCTGTTCTGACTAATCAGGACATAACAAGACCACCACCACCAACAATCTTTTGGAAGCTAAGCATCCAGGCCATGCTTCAGAGGCACCTTTGAGAGGATTCAAACCTCTCGCTCTTCATTTGTCAGCTAAGTTCTTCACTGTTTGTTCCTCATAGGAATAATATACACCCAGAATAATCACCAGAGAGAAGGAGATTCTGACTCACCGCACTGTGACAGGACAGAGTAAATCTGCTCCACGAAGTGTCTCAGGCTGAAAATCTTCACAAGAGCATTGTCTTCCTCCCATGAAGAAGCTTTGGAGATTCAGATGATCAACCTCTCAGCTATCAGTTCTTACTGTTGTTTTTGTTGTTGTGTACCATCGTGTCAGAACCAAATCATAGCTGACTCTCCAGTGGCTTCTCAGAGGCTCTTAGTTAAGCACTTGAGAGGACACTGCACATCTCTCACCCACAGAGCAGCTGGTGGATCTGAACAGCATGTCTTGGGATTGACAGTGCAATTCCTTACCACAAGGTCACTGCAGCTCCCCACTAGGGCTCTTTGTAACTACATTGTCGTTGTTTGGTGACGTCAGTCGTAGACGACTCATAGCGACCCTATGAACAAATGCCCTGAGCACTTGTAACTACATTAGTATCATTAAAAGAGAAAATCAATGTCTATTCACATTTCATATCTTTCAAATCCATGTTTCATATCTTTTTAATGTGAAAATACACTATCTTGTATTACTCTGAATTTCTTTTCATATTTCTTCAGTTTTATGCAGTCTAGAACAGTTTCTTGGCCTTTCTTTTGCTCTCCAAATTGTGATAATCTTGAGGATTTCAGTTTATGCCTCTTGACTTCGTCACTGAATTGTTATGATACCTTGGTAGGATAATGGCTTCATTTGAAATACTATTTTCTTCATTTATAAAGAAGTTGGGCACCATGACTTCCTAAGCACTTTTACAAATTTAAAAAAACTTCTAAAATCTACCCTACGGTTACTCTATTCCACTCAGCTAATCCTATATCTAAACTCAGTCATTTGCTCACTACAAATTAAGTCTCTACAGTAATGAGTTATATTTCCAACCGGAAGGCATACCATTCAAATCCAGCTGCTGCTCCGGTCAATCTCCTCCTGTGCTATTTATAGTTTCTGAAAACCTACTGGAGGGTGAGCTATGAGTAAGCTCCAACTTTATGGAACATATCATAACATAAACTTTATGGAACATAACAACTTTAGTTTCAACTTTATGGAAAATAAGTTCCAAGTTTACGGAACATAACATAACTACCATAGTTTACTGACATTGTCAGAGGATTGCATCAGGTCAGCATTCTTACATTAACTCATGCATATCTTTGACCACACTTTAATTATGGAAAGACAATGCCAAAGGCAACAAGGAGAAAAGACTAATATTTCATAACAAAACTAGCCAACAAATTCCATCCCAAGTCATGCAACGATTATTTTACAAACGCAAGCAACCAGAGCCTTTTGAATGCAGATGAATGCCAAAGAAAATAGGGACATTTTCCCCTTTCAAACACAATTGCTTTTAAAACAGGAAATCTTCAAATCCTGGGACAAACAAGAAATTTAAAAGAACTCAGCCTCCTCCCTATTTCATTGATTATTTCAAGGACTCTTCAGATTACATTCAGTCTGTATGCTGGGAAGGAAGCTGCCTCCTCTTCAAGGTGAAAATCTCCATGCCCCTTTACTAACCTGAGGACAAGTTTTATATAAAACATTAATGGAAAGCAAACAAAATCAATTCTCAGAGTTGCTGGCTTCATTTTACCAAAGAGAAAGCAGGCTATCTTATTACAACTCCTTTTTTTATAAGTCCAAGTCAAATCAACCCCCAACCCACACACACTCGCTCAAACCATAGCAGTTCTAAAACAATCCCAAGGTGGTCAAGTGGTTTAACCACAAATATTCTGACTCTTAGTTTACACAGCTGAAATGGGATGGCTGAGGTCTCTAGTTAGTACAGAGAAGGAAGGAAATTGTGTTGGATAGATGCCCATTGTGGTCAAATGTGGTCATATCTACCACTGGACAGATACAATGGGGTTTCCAAGTCAGGAAAAAAAAAGCCAAAGAAAACAAGAGGGAAACCAATCATTCATCAAGCATCTAGTGTATACTGGAAATCACTTAGATGTGTAGAAGAAGGAAATAGGGTGGGAGAGAGGAATAAAAGAAGAATAAGGTATGGCTATTACCTTTTAGATTGTAGGGTAAGAGGAGAAAATAAAAAATGAATAAGGGATGACCATTATTCTTTACACCAGACATATCCTTTTGTAGAGACAGTTTAGTGAGTTAATAAATACAGAAAATTCCAAGAAAAGGAATAACACCTGCCATTAGTGAACTGTTAGAAATCCATGATGAAAGGTAATGAAGAAAAGGCAGAAAGAAGAAAAAAAGGAAGAAGGTTGAGAGGGAGGGAGGGGAAATAGAAAATTGAAATGCTTAGTTCTAGTTTTGGAAAGGGAAATGTATAGGCGTCTATACAAAGTGATGGAAAGAATAAATCCATTAGAAACCTCCAAATCTTAATTATGGGTGATTAAATAAAGAGATGAAAAGAATAAATAAATTCGATACCTCAGACTTTCAAAGAGCAAACTAAATTAGCTTGAGTACATGATATGTATAATTGCCATCATATATACTTTTCATCATCACAGAGTCAGAACCAACTCATTGGGGTTTTAGAGACTTTAAATTGTATGGGAGGAGATTACTCATTTCTCTTGTGGATGAGTGGATTCTAACTACCTGCTTTTGGGTTGGTGGCATAGTTCCTCAGTCAGTCCACTAGTGTCTTTTTGGATTAAAAGGCTCACTGTCTTATAAGAGGAAGACCAGCTAATGGAGATGCCTTTTTCCCCCCCCTCTACTCAGAAATCTGTAGAACTTGTGTTTCAAGCTGGAGAAATTTTGTCTCCATACTGAGTTTGGCTCTTAATTTCTTAGTAGTTCAGCTCCTTGATGTCAAAATAAGTGTTACTGTCCTTTGACTTTTCAATCACACTCACTCATCTAGAAAGAGATATAGTTGCCTACTTTGTGATTCACCCTGCCTCCTTCACTGCCATCTCCATAGATTAAAAATCTCATCCATCCTTTCAGATACAGCTGTGGGATACTATGCCTTTTCAATAGGTGGTGGTCACTATCAAGTAATAGTTTCCTAGGACCTTGTTCTTGCTTAAGTCCCATATTACATGCTGCCTTGTTTCATAGCTGTATCTTTTATTACATGCTCTATCTTTTTATAAATTCCTGGGACACAGACTCTGTATGACTAATTTTTAATCCATATAACCATAACTAAACAGACAAAATTTCCAAAAGTTTTCTAATAATTGAATAATTCTGCTGATGCCACAAAATCAATAAATCTGGTAAAAATATAACTAGAATAAGCTAGAATGTAGCACTGTATAAACAATTCCAAACGTCAATGATTTCAGCAGCAATTTATTCATTTGTAAGTTGACTCCACGGTGGGTTCATTGGAGATTCTTGTCTACATCTTATTCTTACCTATGTACCTAATGGAGTCTCTATAACCTTTTAATATGATAAGTGAAAGAGAATATGAGTCATGTGGACAGTTTGTAAAGGTTTGTGTTTGTTGTTGTTGTGGGGGAGTGTGTGTGTTTATTTATACTGGAAGGGACAAGGGACAGAGAGAGAGAAGAGAACCCTCACTGAGATGGATTGATTCAGTGACTGGTATAATGAGGTAGGTGTGTCAGAGACAAAATGTTAGCACAGGTTAGAGCAGGTTTCAGGGCTATTGCAAATAGGGTAGCTATGAGTTGCAAGCGACTCTACAGCACATAACAACAACAACATAGTGGTTTACTTACAAAGATCATGTACATTGTTTTTCACACCGAATCTTTTCCCTTTCCTTTACCCACCCCTCCGTCCACCCATCAAATTATGCAACTCTACTCTATGTAAAGGTCTTTTCCTTGACATTCATTGACATTCTCACACTCTAATAGTCAAAGCAAATCGCAAAGAATGTCACTTTGAGAGGACACGGAAATGCAATTATAGCATGCACCCAGAATATTCAGTCAGCAACACTGGTTAATATGAAAAGCAATTTATAACAAATTATCTTTGAGTCTGAAAAATTGAGCTTCTTGGTCTTTAAGTACGCAAGATTCATATATCTTACCAGAAATCAGCTGTAAAATAATTGTGCTAGGTGCTTAAATGTTAGACTGAATATGTGGGAATTCCCTCTTAATCCTTGTATATCATATATTTTTCTATATAGCTAGACTAATATATAGATACAGATAAAGGAGTTTTCAACAAATGGCACTTGAATATTAACTATTTGTATCCTTTGTACAAGGTAGTACATTATCATTGGACATAGGAAAATTATAGTCTCATTTTTTGGAAATGAGACACGTGAAATCATAAGAAAACACTATATTTAGTAAATTAATAACTCACTTAAACATTATTTAACAAATATTGCAGGTTTTTTTGTGTTTTTATTTTAGTTTTGTATGCTTTATACTAATAACATGTTGTTGTTATATGCCATTGAGTTAACATCGCATAGTGACCCTATGCACAATAGTTCTGAACCCTAGTCTATCCTGAGCCAATCTCATTGTCTCTAACACACTTATTCTTATTACTCCAGTTACTGTGTCAATCCATTTTATTTGGTGTCTTCCTCTCCTGTACTGTCCCTCAACGCTTCCAAGCATGATATCTTTCTCCCCAAACTGGTCTGTTCTGGCTACCATGCCCAAAGTATATGAGATGGAGTCTCAAAATCCTTGCCTCCAAGGAGATGCTTGATTCCACCCTTTCCAGGATAAACCTGTTTGTTCTTTTAGCCGTCCATGGTATGGTCAATGCTCTTCTCCAGCACCACAACTCAAAAGCATCAGTGCTTATTCTGTCATCCTTGGTCATTGTCCAGTTCTCTTATGTATAGATATGCTAATAACAGATATTCAGTAAAGGCAAAAATGAAGAGAAATATGCTATCTAAACTATTCTAAGGCTAAATGATTTAACCTTTGACAGATAATAATTGATGTATACCATTAGGTTGACTATGATTCATAATAACCCAATAGGACAGAGTAGAATATCCCATAGTTTCCTTGCCTAGAATCTTTATGGGACTAGATTGTGAAGTCTTTCCTTTCATGGAGTTGCCGGCGAATTTAAATTAATTTCCACAAACACACGCCCTTTGAACAGCTGTGCATCGCCAGACCTCCTTGACAGAGAATATAGGTCTGCCTAAAGGGAGCTGAGGATAAAGGATATTCCAGGTTTAAATACTTTTAAGGAAAAATCTACCAGGAAGAGATTCCTGAGATTTTTTCCTGATATTTTATTTTTATTCCAAAAGATGGGTATGCATATCTATCTCCAGAGATGGATATGACAAAAATAAAAAGAGAGAAGCATGGCTAGAGATAGAAAGCACTTAGAATGGCAAAGGTGGTTGGTTCAAAACCTAAGACACAATTTAGCTATTATTAGGGCTCCCTAGATAGGTCTTGCTTTGTCATTCCTTGCAGCCTTTTGGAATCTTCTGTTCAGCTCTTTAGTATCTTGAATTCTTCCTTGTGCTTTGGCTTCTCTACGCTCCAGTGCAATCTTCAGAGTTTCTT
>NW_006399949.1:3991649-3998552 GCF_000299155.1 Elephantulus edwardii
AAAAAAAAATAGTAATTTTTTGACAATGCTTTGAAAAACATTGATCTACTAAGTCCCATGTAAATCCCTGGGTCAAGTTGCTTTCCAAAGCTCCTTAATATGTTCTTGATGTGTCTGTAAACAAGACTACCCTATTCTCTTCCCATGTCAACATAGTTCAAGAAGAAAACAAAACTGAATGTTTTCAGCATTATTTTCTTCAGCTGTAATTCATTAAACCAATCTTTCCATGTCCATGTCTCTTCAGAGAAGCTCTGGAGGCTACTTTAGAGCTTCTCTGAAATGCCTGGTCTTCAGAAGTCTTCACAAAACTATTGTTAACATTTCAACATATCAGAATTTATCAGAGGATTTTTTATTTTTAAAAAAATTCTTAATTTTTTTAAATTTGAGATTGTAATGAAAGTTTACAGAGACTTTGAATTTCCATTCATTCTTTGTTGCACATTTTCCTTCCTGCCCAGCCCTCCCCCTAAGTTCACTTTAATATATAGCACTTATTCTGGACTCTTGTCATGCAAATAATACCTAATCAATACATTCCTTTTAAACAGTTCTCCCCATCATCTGTTTCAGTGTAGTGCATATTATTTACCCTTCATTTTGTAGTTTCCCCCCAATCTCAATGTTAGTCCCATTTTAAAACAGTGACATTATGCAGTATTTGTCCCTTTGAGCTGAGATGTTTCACTCAGCATAATGTTCACCAGGGTCACTCATTTTTTATAATATTTCATGAGTTCATTGCTTTTCAATGCAGCATAGTGTGAATAAATGACAGCTTCTCTAGCCATTTCTTTGTTTATGGGCCCTTGGGTTGATTCCAACTCTTTGCTAATGTGAACAAAGCAGCAATAAACTTGGGTGTGCATGTATCTGCTTGGGTGGCAGTTATGGCTTCTTTAGTGTATATTCTCAGTAGTGGAATTGCTGGGTCAAATGGTATTTCTATTTCTAACTTTTTGAGAAAGTGTCATACTGTCTTCCATAGTGGTTGCACCTTTTTATACTCTCACCAGCAGTGAATAATGGTTCCAGTTTCTCCACAACCTCACCAGAATTTGTTGGTTTTTGTTCTGTTGAATTTTGCTATTACGGGGGTGAGATGATATCTCATAGTTGTTTTAATTGCATCTCTCCTAGAGCTAGGGATTTTGAACATTTCTTCATGTGTTTGTTTGCCATCTAAATGTTCTTTGGTAAAGTGTCTGTTCATATCCTGTGCCCATTTTGCAACTGGGTTGTTTATCTTGTTGTGGTGCTCGAGTATTCTATACATTCTAGATATAAGTTTTTTATCAGACCTGTTATTACCAAATATTTTTCCCAGTCTGTGGCTTCCATTTTTACCCTGTTGGAGAAGGTTTTGGATGTGCATAGGGACTTGATTCTTAGAAGGTCCCATTCATCTATTTTATCCTCTCCTGGCTGTAGGTGTTTCAGGATGTTTGGATGACATCCTGTTCATGTTGTGTATTAGAGCTTCTAGAGTTCTTCCAAGTTTTTATCTAATGAAGTTTATATTCCTTGGTTTTAGTCCTAGGTCTTCTATTCACTTTGAGTTGGGTTTATGTATGGTGTGAGATGTGGGTGTTGCTTGAGTTTTCTGCAGATAGTTTTTCAATTGTCAACATAATTTGTTAAAATGGCTGCTGATTCCCCACTTAACTGATGTCATCTCTTTGTCAAAAGGCCTGGTTCTGACTGCTGATTTGGAGCTTCTCCAGTGATTTCTTCCACAGATGTAGTCAGTCTGATTCCTATGTATTCTATTAGGTAAGATCTATGTGTAAAGTCACCCTTTTTGTTTTGTTTTTTTAAAATGTATTTGCTATGAATAGATCATTGAATGTACAAAATTCAATGATTCTATTTCTGGCCTTATTTCTGACACTAAGTCCTTACTTTCTGACTATCATTCTTTCTTCTGTTTATAACTTTTGTATTATAGTCACCAATTATCATTTGCATGTCTTAATTGCATATTTTGTCATATTTAGACTGCCGAATTTGATAAAAACCTTCATTTTACTCCTCTTTGGCTTGAGGAGTATATATTTGAATAGGCGTTGTATTAATTGGCCTACCTTTTATGTTTATGGACAATATCCCATCATTCACAGTGTTGTACTTCAGCATAGAACTTAAAATTCTTTTTTTTAACTATGAACACAACAATCTTCTAGTTTTCATTCCCAGAATAGTATACAATGTCATTGCCTTCTTCAAAGTAGCCAGTCAGTTCAGCTCTTCTCACTAAGGCCTAAAATGTCAATGTTCATATCTTCCATTTAATTTTTCCCAACTTCTGGTTTTCCAACATTTGTACTTTGTACATTCTATGTTCCAACTATTAAAGAATGTTTGCAGCTATTTCTCTTCACTTTGATTGAGTTCCAATCTGGGCTATACCTCTAATAATATAACTATCCAACTTCCTCTATGCTAGAAGTTCAAGCTGGATTTCAAAAAAACATGGTACCATTGCTGGTATCAGAGCACCCTGATAGAAAGCAAAGAATACCAGAGGAATGTCTATTTGTTCTTTATTTACTATACAAAGGCATTTGAATAGTAATGCAAATTACTATATGAATAAAAAAATATGGCTAACATTGAGAATGATGGAAATAACAGAATGTTTAATTGTGCTCGTGCAAGCCTATATATAGACCAACAGTCTGTTGTGTGAACAGAGCAAAGGAGCACTACATTTAAACATGTTTTAAAATTAAGAAAGGTATGCATCAAAGTTACATCTTCTCTCCCTACCTATTCAAACTTTATTCTGAGCAAATTCTTTGAGAAGCTGAACTCTATGAAGAAGAATACAGCATCAGAATCAGAGAATGAAACTCATAAACAGTCTTGAGTTATGCAGATGGCACAACATTGGTTGCTGAAAGTGAGAAGGACTTGAAGTACTTGCTGTAGAAGGTCAAAGAATACAGCCTTCAATATAGATTACATTTTACATCAAGAAAACAATAATTCTCACAAATGGACTGATAGACAATATCATGATAGATGGAGAAAAGATTAACACTGCAATAACCTCATCTTACATGATTCCACAATCAACCACCTTTGGTACCAGCAGTCAGGAGATCAGGAGGCATACTGCACTTGGAAAGTCTGCAGTTAGGGACATCTCCAAATTATTGAGGAACACTGATGTCAGTTTGAGGACCAAGCTGTGCCTTATTTAAACAATGGTCTTTTCAATAATTTGCTATGCATCTAAGACTGGGACAGTGAATAAAGATGACAGAAGAATTGATACCTTTAGCTCTAGTGTTGGAGAAGAGTATTGAATATCCCAAGTTGTGGCTGACTTTTCAGCAGATTTTCAGAGGGTGTGAATCTCAAGAAGATACTACGCATCTTTCACCATTGGAGCCACTGGTGGATTTGAATCATCACAGAGGTACCAACTCTGGGTTAGCAGCAAAGCTCTCCATCAGTTAAGTCAGCAGAGCTCAAACACTCTGAATTGAGCATGTCCTTTAATTTGAAGGTAAGGAACTTAAAGGCCAGAGCATTTACTGACCCAGGGTAAGTCTGTTCTTCCCACTATACCATACTGCATTTCTCTGGGACTTTATAGCCTTCTGAGGTTGAGTTCTTTAGATAAGCAAACACATTGAAAGGTTTTTTTTTTAAAAAAAAAAAGGTAAAAAGATTTTTTTCCACCTAAATTTTGAGGTCAGGAATTACAGTCAGTTGTGGGCCTACACAAATGCGTTAAGAATATCAGCCATTCTTCAACATTCAGTTGAATATTTCTAATTCTTTACAGTTGCTTTAGTGTAGTTCAGCTCTTGCACAGAACTGCATATTTTTGTGTGAATTTTTATTTTGGGTTTACAGTGAAATTCCTGGAATAAATTACATACAATTTCATGCTAGAGAAAACCATATACAAACTAAACTCACTGCTGTTGATTCACTACTAACTTATAGTTGACTCCCACCAGGTTTCAGAGTCTGTAAAATGCCAGAGGATGATACTGTCAATCTTTCTTCCTTGAGGACACAGGTAGATTCAAACTGCCAGTGAGGTGAGGTCTTTTATCTTAGAAATGTAACCTTCTATTGACAATATCACTAAGTTATAGAAACAGCCAAGCACATCTTGAAGTAAGAAGTGGAAAGTGCATGTTTGTTAAAAAGTATTAATAAAATATATCCAAAGAACCTCATAGGCCAATGAGTCTCAAAAAACTAGACTAGGAAACAAGCTTTATTACATAAAATGTTAATATCTCCAAGCCTGACTTATAGAAAACAAAAGCTCTGAATGTTTAATTCTGGACTCTTTTATCTGATAAACTTAATGCACATAAGCAGGTGCCTGTGATTGCAAATTATTTTTAAATTGCAATTATATATTTTCCCCTCTCTCCAAATAGATAGTTATAGATATAGATATAGATCAATATAGATGTTTTAAGCCTTATATCACAATGTTGAAAGATGCTATGGGCAATATAATGAATGACCAGAAAGCATTAAAAGATGGAAAGAATGCACAGAGTCACTATAACAAAAAGAATTTATTGACAATGAAAAATTTTAAGAAATATAATATGAACAGGAGTAATGGTAATGAAAGAGGAAGTGGAAGCTGCAATGAAGACATTGGCAAAAAATAAGGCCCCAGGAATTGATGGGATACCAATTGACTTGGTTTCAATTAACAGATGCAGCCTTGGATGCACTCACCATTCTACGCCAGGATATTTGGAGGATGGCTGTCTGGCCAACAGATTGGAAGAGGTCCATATTTATTCCTTTTCCAAAGAAGCATTAACCAACTGAATGTGGTCATTGATATGACATGTAAACAAAATACTGCTGAAGATCACTCAAAAACAACTAGAACAGTACATAGATAGGGAATTGCCAGAAGTTCAAGCAGGATTAGAAAAGGCCATGGTTCCAGAGATATTATTGCTCATATCAGATAAATCCTAGCTGAAAGTAAGGAATACCAGAAGGTTATATATTTGTGCTTTATTGATTATACAAAGACGTTTGACTGTATGAATCATTACAAGTTGTAGCTGACATTGAGAAGAATGGGAGTCCCAGAGCACTTGCTTGTGCTCATGAGGAACTTATACGTAGCTCAGGAGGCTGTTATATGAATGGAGCAGGTGAGCACTGCATGGTTTGGAATTGGGAAGGGAGTGCATCAGGATTGTATTCTATCTCCATACCTGTCCAATCTATATGCTGAGCAAATTATCTGAGAAGCTGGACTCTATGAAGAGGAATGTGGCATCAGAATTGAAGAGCTACTCATCAATAACTTGTGTTATGTAGATGGCACAACTTTTCTTGCTGAGAGTAAGTAGGACGTGAAACCCTTGCTGCAGAAGATCAAGGAATCCAGCCTTCAGTATGGATTGCATCTCAATATCAAGAAAACAGAGATTTGTGCCACCGGATCAATAGGCAGTGTCTTAATGGAAGGAGAGGAGATTGAAACTGTCAACATCTTCATCTTTCTTAGACTCACAATTAATACTCTGCAGTTAGGGACCTTTCCAATTTATTGAGGAGTAGTAATGTCAGTATGAGGACTACAGTCCATCTGATTCAGCCCATAGTCTTTCTGACTACTAGTTATACATCCAAGAACTGGACAATGAATAAGGATGACAGAAAAAGAATTAATGCCTTTAAGCTGTGGTGTTGGAGAAGAGCACTGAATATCTCATGAATGACCAAAAGAATGAGCAGATATGTCCTTGAGAGGGTACAGCTAGAGTGTTCTTTAGGGGCAAGAATGATGAGGCTTCACATCACATATTTTGGATATATTGTTATCAGGTACTATTTCTTGGAGAGGAATATGATGCTAGGAAGGGTGGAGGGTCCAGCAAAGGAGAGGAAGACCCTCAATCAGGTGGATTAACATGGTGACTGCTGCAATGGGCTCTGGTGTGTAAGGAGGTGTGAGCATTGCACAGTATAGAACTGGGTTCAGATCTTTTGTTCATAATATATACATGTCATATTGCTATATTGCTACTGGGTCCTTTTGAGTGGAGTACAACTCATAATGATCATATAAACAACATCTATGAACCCTGTCATATAATGATCCTTATCATTCCTAACACACCTGAACCCATTGCCACAGACATTGTACCCTAAGTGAAAGTCTTCCTCTCCTTTGCTCACCCTCCATCTTTCCAAGAATACTGTCCCTTTCAAAGGAAAACCCATCTCAATAACTTGCTTATCGTATGTAAGACAAAGCTTAGGCATAATTGCCTCCTAGGATCACTCTAAGTCCACCTTTTCCAAGATATATCTATTTGAATTCTTCTGGCAGTCCTTTAGTATGCTTCTCCATTACCACATCTCAAAGGCATTGTTTTCTTCTTTTGTCATCAGTATTCATTGCCCAGCTCTCAGATGCATAGTGTGTGATTGAAAACAAAACAAAACAAAACGAAACAAATCCCCCAAAAAACACCAAAAATCAAACATGCTCGAGTCAGGTGCGTCTTAGTCTTTAAATTTACACCATTACTTGTCAGTACTTAGTAGAGGTCCCTGATTTTACCAACGTGTCTCTCTGGAGACTAAGGTGTGTCTGCTACAGGGTCTTTGAAATCACTTGTTATGCATCAGAGAGTTGGACAATGAGTAGGGTGGATAGAAGGTGAATTGACGCCTTTGAGCTGTGGTGCTGGAGAAGAGTATTGAATGCACCATGGACTGCCAAGAAAACAAAGAGATTCATCCTAGAGAGGGTTAAACCAAGCTACTCCTTGGAGACAAGGATCTGGGGCTTTGTGTGACATACTTTGGGCATGTTGCAAGGAGGGACAGGTCCTTGGAGAGGGGCATCATGCTTGGGAGGGTGGAGGGACGACACAAGAGGAG
>NW_006399949.1:3998742-4001620 GCF_000299155.1 Elephantulus edwardii
ATGGTGGACAGTGTTTGCAGGAGCTCCCTGATTCAAACAATCTTGGAAGCAGGAGTGGCATCCACTTCCAAAATGGTTTGCCTCCGGAAACTCTATGAACAGTACTCAGGCCTTTCATTCATAGGGTCACTATGAGTCATCTATGACTCAACAGCACCTAACGATGAACGATGGCGATGAGTATCAATGATGTTGACTATGGATTCAGGTAAGATGAAATAGTTGACAATTCCAATCTTTTATCCATCTACCCTTATGTTATTGAGAGAGAGAGAGAGAGAGAGAGAGAGAGAGAAGGAGGGCAGATATCCATTTTGAATTTCAGTTCAGGTCTTAGTTTCAATCACTTTTATTATTAGACAGTCTTACATTTTACTATGCTTTGGGGTTTTTCCAGGGTACAAGATATTCTTCTATTTCTCCAATTGTGAAGGAATGGAATGGCTTTAAATTTGTTTGGATTCATAGCCCTCTAACCCACAGAGTCTTTTTTACACCTTTCATGATTAGAAATGGTCCCTGCTTTCTTCAGCCACTGCAATGCTTCCAACCTACCCGTGTTATGTATAAAATTTAAATGCAGGTCTTTAATTTAGCAGTTCCACCCACAAGGTTCCAGAAGCTTAAATCAGCATGAGGCTTTGGGAAAATATCACTCTGGAAAAAAATAGTACATGTGAGAAAAACACTGTGAATTTAGAAGCATTTGTTTTACAAACTGCAGATGCAGAGTGAAAGAAAATGACATCTCACATTGCTATTAAGCATTCCTACATAACACATCCATCTGCAGCATGTTTTACAGTCACTTACCCGATAAACCTCAACCACACACAGATTGGCACAGGAGGCACAATACAGCTGACCCCGTTTTACAGATGGAGAGGATAGAAACACAGAGCGATTACATGAATTTTTCAAATTTTCCTATCAATTTTGAGACATCTGTCATTGGGTAGGAGTGAACCAAGTAAGCCACACTATTGAAGCTGAATAAAGCTAGCAGGCAAAATAGTGCCTGCTCTAGATTTTCTCTTTAAGAAGGATTTATTAACTGCCTTTGGGTTAAAAGAAGAAACAGTGGACTTATTTTGAAGCCATATTAAAACTTAACAAAATAAAAACCAAAGTCAAACCCATTGACATTGCACCAATTCTGATGCATCTTGTCTCTCCATTGGATTTCCTAGGTTATAAATCTTTATGGGTAGACACTGCCCATTTTTCTCTTTCCATGCATCTTTGAATTCACTGAACTTTCAAATAGTCGTCCAACACATTATACATTAGGCTACTAAGCAAAGCCAAAAATATTGGGGGGGGGAACCACCCAACTGTCTTTAATTAGATTATGTGCTCATTTAAAAGTTGGTTGTTATTTTATTTTGGAGGAACATTCTTCTAAGTGGTAAAGTGCTCTTCTGTCAATATGCTGTACTGAGGTAACCCGAGGTTGCTGTGATACTGAACCTTGTGTCATTGGGGAGTCAAATGTCATAACTGTTACTTATGGTGGTACTGAGATAACTCGAGGTTTCTGTGATACTGAACCTTGTGCCATTGGGGAGTCAAATGTCATAACTTTTACTTATGGTGGACTGTGTTTGGTGGAGCTCCCCACTTACGGCAGGTTTGGAAGCAGGAGTAGTATCCACTTCCTAAGCAACATAGCTCTGGAAACGCTATGAATTTTGATAAATGACAATAGTTATAGATTGGCTTTAAGTCTTTTATTTATAGAGTTGCTATGAGTTGTGCTTAACTCTAAGGCAATTAACAACAACAACAACTTGTTTGGAGAGGGACAGTAAAAGTTATTGGAGATGTTAAATCAAAGAGTAGATTATCTTGAGGGAAAAGTGGCCATTTAAAAATAACTGAAGAATAGAAGGTTTTCTGTCTAGAATAGGCAGAATTTGGGACAAGGGGTTAAAGTAACAGGAAGAAAGACTACTGGCTCTTCCTTCAGCAGTAACAGAATTTTTGTTACCAATGTTTGTGTAGACTGAGCAGATTCAGGAGTTAGACACAATAGCACTTACTCAAAACACTAAAAAGAAATGAGTTGGAGTAGAATCAGCCAACTTGAATTGTGTAATTGGTTATACTCTGTTTCATGTTCTCCACCCATTTTATTCTTCTCAGCTTTCTGCTCTGGTCTGCGCATTGGGAAATTGATCTTGCTAGACATTATCAACTAAAAACTTTTCACAATGGAATAAATGAATAAGAGGCAGAAGAGTGAGAAAGAGCATGCTTAAATTCCAGTCCTACTACTTCCTCCCTACATCTACAAGACTCTGTGATCGTCATATTATGTGATCCCTTTCTTTCCTTTGGGACTGAGGTGGTAATTAATTATTATATTTTTGGAGTCAGAAAAGTCAAATGGGCTGAACTAGCTCAGCATTTCTTGAGTAAAAGTAACTGAAGAACAAATTCAAACTTCAAGTTACCATACTTTAAGATGCTATGTGAAGAATATTAAATGATCCATAAATCGTTAAAAGAAGATGGAAGGAGTATACAGAGTTAGTATTCCAAAAATAATTGGTTGACACAGAAAAATTTCATCAAACAACATATGCTCAAGAGGCAATGGTGATGAAGGAGGAAGTGTAGGCTGCTCTAAAGGACTTGCTGAAGATTATAAAAAAAAATGACAGGAACAGTACATTGACAGAATACTATCAGAATTACAAGCTGGTTGTAGAAAAGGTCATGGCACTACAAATATTACTACCAATGTCAGATTGGTGTTGGCAGAAAGCAATGAGTAACAGAAGAATATCTCTCTGTGTTTCATTGACTATGCAAAGGTGTTTAACTGTGTAATCACAGCAAATTATGGCTAACCTTGAGGAGAATAGGAATTCTG
>NW_006399949.1:4002475-4019571 GCF_000299155.1 Elephantulus edwardii
GGGGGGAACCACACCAAAAAACACTGCATGGTTCAACATCAGAAAGGAGCGCATCAGGGATGTATCCTGTCTTCATACCTTTTCAGTCTATACGTAGAACAGATCATTCAGGAGGCTGGGCTTTCTGAGAAAGAATGTGGCATCAAGATTGGAGGATGACTCAGCAACAACCTGCGTTATACAGATGACAAAACTTGCTTGCTGAAACTGAGGAGGACCTGAAACATTTGCTGCAGAAGGTCAAAGTTGTAATCTTCAATGTGGATTGAAGCTCAACATCAAGAAGACAAAAATTCTCACTACTGGGCCAATTGGCAACACCACGATAGAGAGAGAAGAGATTGAGGTTGTAAATAATTACAGCTGACTCATCTCCACAATCAACTCTCTGGTCACCAGCACTCAGGAAGTCAAAAGATGAATTGCATTGGGAAAATCTATTGTCAGGCACCTCTCCAAAGTACTGAGAAGCACTGATGTCAGTGTGTCTGATCCAGGGCAGGTCTTCACAATTAGTTGCTATGCATCAGAGAGCTGGACAATAAATGACTAAGGATGACAGAAGAATTGATGCCTTTAAGTTGTAGTGTTGCAGAAGAGCCTTGAAAATACCATGGACTGCAAATAAAACAAATAAGTCTGTCCTGGAGAGAATGAAACCAAGTTTCTCCTTGGAGGCTAAGTTTTGGAAGAGACATCTCACATACTTTGGGTACATGGCTGTGAGAGACTGGTCCTGAGAGGAGAACATCGTGCTTGGAAGGGTGGAGAGACAATACAGGAGAGGGAGACTCCCGGATGAGATGGATTGATACAGTACTAGGACAGTGGGGGTAGGTGTGCTGGAAACAGTGATACTTCCTTAGGACAGGGCAGGCTTCAGAGCTGTAATACTTAGGATAAGCATGCGTTGCAGGTGACTCGATGGCATATAACAACAACAATGCTATATCTGTGTAACTTCAAGAGTGTAGATACACTGTGTGTGTGTGTGCCATCAGATGAGGTATCTGGTTGTCTCCAATCATAGGCTCTCAAATATTATCTTGAATCAGAATCACAAGGAAGATTATTAAAAAAAATATTTTAAATTGGTTTGCATACCCAATTTGTATATATTGTGTTTTGTCTACGTATAGTTCATGTACTCCTCTATTCGCATGGTATTTCATATTATCATTCCCAGACTTTCTGTTTTAAAAAATTGACCACTGACCCCTGACCACTGTTATACCACCTTTTCAGGTCCCTACTAGTTCTTTCCTAATTCCTTCAAACCCTCACTCTGCCCACATAACTCTGTGACCTCAAGATTTCTCCTCTCCTTCCCCACCCTCGGTCTTCTTTCTTGCTCCTCCTCCCCCTTTGGACTATTGTTTACTTCTTACTAGCAATCCTTCTATTTTTATACTAATGGTCTCATATAGTATTTGTCCTTATGAGACTGAGTTAGTTCACTTAGATTAATGCTCTCCAACCTTTCCTTTGTTATACAGTATTTTTCAAAATAATTGCTTCTAAGTGGTACATATATTCCATCATGTGAATCTACCACAATTTATCAATTCATTCTTTTTTTTGCCCCTTTATTTTATATTGTTTTTTTCTTACAAAATACATGTAAGTTGTGATTCACACTATTTTTCATTCACATTGTGTTTCATGCAATCATTGCCATACATTATGTTTTACAAAATTAATGACCATTGGACCATGCCCATCTTTATCCTGTCTTTTCAGGTCCCTGCTGGATTCTTCCCATTTCCTTTACTTCCTCCCTCCATCCACCAAATTGTACAATACTGGATGGGTAGCAGCAAAACCACAGGGTTGCACAATTCTTTTTGTTTTTTTAATGAACATTTTGGTTGTTTCAATATTCTTTCTTTTGTGAATAAAACTGCTATGAACATCAGTGCGAAAATTTCTGTTTGTGTCTCAATTCTATTTTCCTTGGGGTATATTCCTAGCAGTGGAAAAGCTGACTCATATAAAATTCCTCTGTTAAGTTTTTTTTTAAGAAATGCCAAAACACTCTGCCTTCCAGAGCGGTTGTACCATTTTACAATCCCATCAACAGTATATGAGAGTTCTAATCTCTCCAGCAGACAGGAAATAAAAAAACATATTGCGATGGGAAAGTCTGCGGTTAGGGACCTCTCTAAAGTACTCAGGAGCAACAGTGTCTCTCTGGAGACTAAGGTGCACCTGATACAGGCCATGGCCTTTGCAATCACTTGTTATGCATCAGAGAGTTGGACAATGACTAAGGAGGACAGAAGGAGAATTGATGCCTTTGAGCTGTGGTGCTGGAGAAGAGTATTGAATATACCATGGACTGCCAAAAAAACAAACAGATTCATCCTAGAGAGGATTAAACCAAGCAACTCCTTGGAGGCAAGGATTCTGGGGCTTCGTCTGACATACTTTGGGCATGTTGCAAGGAGGGACAGGTCCTTGGAGAGGGACATCATGCTTGGGAGGGTAGAGGGACGACGCAAGAGAGGAAGACCCTCTATGAGATGGATTGATTCAGTGACTGGGGTAATCGAGATGGGTGTGTCAGAGACAGTGCGATTGACACAGGATAGAGCAGGGTTTAGGGCTGTTTACATAGGGTCACTATGAGTCGCAAATGACTCGACGTCACATAACAACAACAACAACAACAACAATCTCTCCATACTCTCCATATCCCTTCACCATTTATTGCTTTCAGTCCTGTTAAATTTTATCACTATTATTGGGGTAAGGTGGTATCTCGTGGTTGTTTTGTTTTGCATCTCTCTTATTGTCGTGATTTTGTCAGTGAGCATCTCTTGATATGTCCATTGGACGTCGAATGTCTACTGTGAAAACTCTGTCTTTTTCCCATTATGTAATTGGTTTATCAGTTTTTCTTGAGGAGGTCTTGTAAGACTCTGTCAATTTTCATTATGAGACCCTTGTCTGAGATGACATAGCCAAATGTTTTCCTCCCCAGTCACTGGTTTTCTTTTCACCCTACTGGAGAAAGTTTTTGATGCACACAGGAACTTAATCTTCAGGAGGTCCCAGCCATTGATATTATCCTGTCCTGATTGTTCATGTCTAGCTGCATTTGCCAACCTCTTTATACCATAGAGTAGGTCTTCTAAGTTTGATCCCATTTTGTCTTTTTTGATCTTCATGGTTTAAGGCTTTACCTTTACGTCTCAGATTCAAGTTGAATTGATATTTGTGTGCAGTGTGAGATGTGTACCCTCCATTAGCTTTCTGCAGGTGAAAGTATATGGAGGCATTTTGGTGTTTTGTTTTGTTTTTAAATTGGTTTTCATATAATCGTTCATATACATCATACTTTGTACATATACTGTGTGTTTTATACAGTAATTCATAAGCCTGTTGTTTTATTTAATTGTGTTCATTATCATTGATCTATGCCTATTATAACTCCATTTTTTTTCAAGTTTCCATTGCACTTTTCCCATTTCTTCCCACCCATAGAGGTTTTATTAAAGCACAGATTGCTGGTCCTATCCCAACAATTTCTGACTTAAGAAGTCTGGAGTGGGCTCCAAGAACTTGAATTTCTGACTGCTGTCTAGGTGGTAATAATGTTGATTAGGATAGCACACTTTGAAAATAACTGCTTTGTGGTAATTTCAAAATGGAGCTATGTGTCATAAACATATCTTAAAATATATAAAAGTACCAACAGAATCCTGGAATGCATTCTGGATCTTCTGAAATAGACCTCGAAGGATTGGAGTTTGGGGTGTATATTTTTAAAAGATTTACAGATTTATTACAATGTAGCAGAGACTTCTCCAAGATCCTTCCAACTCTGAGATAAAGCTCAGACAAGATGCTATACATTGTGCACCTTTGGTTTACAAGTGATGCAAGAACTCTGACTCTGTCAGGGAAACAAAGAGGAAGCTTGTTTCTCCTCTTCCTCCAAGCTCACTTTTAGCAGCTTTATTTCTGGAGAAGGACAACTTCGCTGACTGCCCCAAAGTGATCTACTTATTCACTGAATACGAGTTAAAACTCATATTCACTCACTCATACGTGGCATGGGGTTTCCGAGACAATAAATTACACACAAGATTTCTCATCTCTCACCTTCAGAGGTGCTGGTGGGTCTGATAAGTGTGAGAGGAGTGGCCTTTAGGTTAGCAGCTCAACTCTATAGACTAATCATCAGAGATGGAATCACTCCTTTTAACTTCAGTACCTGGCATACACCTTCAGAATCACACATTAGCCCCCAGAGAGCTCCTTAAGGATAGAGATGATATCTTATTGACTTTGACTCACAAGCATATACCACTTAGTGCATCTCTAAGTCATCAGAATGAAGAGCCTGGCCTGAGCAGAGTTATTACTTGGCATGAAAGTAGTGGTGGGAAGCAAAATTGTTGAATAAAAGACAAAAATGATGGAATTGATGAATGAATATTTCTCATGCTCATATTTCTCATTGTCTACACAAAATGATAATATGGTTTTACCTTACCTGCAGACACTCCAGAGTACTAAAGAGCAATGGTGTCTCATGGAGACTAAGGTGTGCCTGATACAGGCCATGGTCTTTGCAAACACTTGCTATGCATCAGAGAGCTGGGCAATGACTAAGGATGATGGAAGGATAATTCATGCCTTTTGAGCTGTGGTGCTGGAGAAGAGTATTGAATATACCATGGACTGCTAAGAAAACGAACAGGTTCATCCTGGAAAGGGTGAAATCGGACTGCTCCTTGGAGGCAAGGATTGTGAAGCTTTGTCTGACATACTTTGGACATGTTGCAATGGGGGATCAGTCCTTGGAGAGGGACGTCATGCTTGGGAGGGTGGAGGGACAGCACAGGAGAGGAAGACCCTCTATGAGGTGGATTGATTCAGTGACTGGAGTAATGGGGGTAGGTGTGTTTGAGACAGTGAGATTGTCACAGGACAGAGCAGGGTTGAGGCCTGTTGTACATAGGGTCACTAAAAGTCACAAGCAACTCGACAGCACATAACAACAACAGCAGACATGGAGTTTTTATTTTGGTAGTTTGGATGAAATTTGACAGCAAATTCGTTTTCCATTCAACTCATTACACACATTTTGCTCCCTGACATTGGTTGTGATCCGCTCATCGTGACAACACCCTACCACTTCTGTTTTGGATACCACACTCTATTTGTTCTCCTTTCCTGCTTCTTTTCACCTTTGAAATTTTCGTTTTGGTCTCCTGTAGCTGATTTTACTGAGGACTACATTTCCCTTCTAACACTATCTGTTGTTTGCCTGACAGTTGACCCCTGGAGGTGAGTTAAGACTAACAGTGATTTTCACAAATACCTTTGTTGAAGTAGAATGCTTTGGAGTGAATTGGATGGCCTCAGAAATCTTTTCTGCTTCTGAACTTTTTGGTTCAACAAGTAATTGAAAGGACTCAATCTCCCGCTGACTGACAGCTTTGACAGCTGCTGTTCTCGAGATGTCAACGTATAATCTGTTATTCTACTTACCAATTTAAAACTGAACAGAGACATATGCACTGTCAGTCTCATTCCTGTGATCTTGCCCCTGGTTTCCAGTCCCCCCTCCTCCCTGGTTTGATCCGTGCCAGCCCTCATGTCAGTGAAATGCCTTACGATTCTGAGCAATTCAGAAGAGCCTCTGCCCCGAGCTAGAAGCTGGATTAGAGCTCATCTTCCCTGAGTATTACTACACTGTGGATTCTCCAGTTTTGCAAACTAGCAGAGCTTCATAAACTTGAGACTGTTTAAATAATAAGCACATTTTCCCCTCTTTGCCTAGCCAAGGGAAGGAGATATTAAGGAGAATAAGAGCAATAATAAAAAGTCAGTTAGCAGTATGGGTATAATTAAACTGAATCGCTCACACAAAGAATAACGCTCTGAACACTGACTTCCTCTGGGACACACCCCACTACACCCAGACCTCGCCTTGCAAAGGTATGCACCGCTTGTCATCCTAAGGTAAAACAAACACCTACACTCACTCCCATCCATAATAAGGAGAGGAGCCCACTTCCTGTCTCAAAAACTCATCTAACACTTGGGGGGGACACCCCAAACCAACTCATCAAATTTCCCTATCCTCAATATTCCAGACATCAAAATTTCAGTTCCTTGAACTATGGAAATGACTGGCACTAATTAGGTGACAAACTTCTGATGCAGCAATAACCAATTTGTAGCCAGCAACAGACTTGCATTTTCATCAGTGTCAGAAAAGAAAAAAAAAAAAAAGAAAAGAAAGAGAGAGAGAGAGGCCAGAAGCATGTCAGGGAGAGTTTGATTTCCAACGCTGATTTGCAGAACACCTGGAAGGACCTCTCCTCTGGGGAATATAGTAGAAAACTCTGAGGTAAGCTCAGAACAATCTCCACCTGAAAAGTTTTAAAATCTCGTTAGAATCAGTCACCCAAACTTCTGTTTTAGTTGTTCCATGTTGTCAAGTCAAGTACGACTCACAGAGACTTAATAACAGACCTGAACCCTGTCCTGTCCTGTGACATCATCTCTGATGTGGTCAAACACACTGCTACCATGTCTGTCAATACACCTCAGTGCGGGTCTCCTTTAAGAGCTGTAGATCCAAGTCACAAATGAAAATGTGAAGTGATTTCTTCATTGCACTTGATCAGTTGAGCTGACGTGAACATGGTACATGTGTTATTGATTTTTTGGAGAAGCTGTACATTCCTATAGTCTGTTCTTTGAAGAAGCCCTTTTTGGGGTTTTATTAGGAAATACAATATTCATCCCCAAATATGTTCTTGTAGGTATTTTTAAATGTTGATAATTCCTTTGAGTGTGTTTTTTTTAATTTTTCATCTTGCACTTTTGAGATTTAAATATTCTCTATCTACAGAAGCAAAGAGAAAAATCCCCCTACACTTCCACAAATATGAAAAAAAAATCTGTTTTTCAATTACCTTTATTCTTAACCCTTTTCAATCTGACCCTAAATGAAACTAAACTCTTCTGAAGTAGAACACAACTTAATATGAAGTTCTCCTTCCATCCATTTATCTTAGTCTTATCTAAGTAACTGGTCTTCAATGCTAATAGTTTCATAAGATAGAAAGTCTTTTATATCAATGCAGAATGTTTCAATCACTTCCTATGCAGGTGAAAGTTAGACAATGAATGAATGAATGAATGAATGAATCAATGTCTGAAGAAGAATCAATACTTTTGAAATGCAGTGTTGGAAAAGACCACGGAGTAAACATCCCATGGACTGCCAAAAGAACAAATTTTTCTTGAACAAAGTATCTCATATATATGGGCATGTGGTTAGTAGTGGACAGTCCTCGGAAAAAGACATCATGTTTGGAAAAGCGGAGGGCCATCCAAAGAGAATAAGGCTTTCAACAAGATGGATTGATACTATGAGTGCAACAAAGAGTTCAAGCACACTGGGGAGTGTTAAGATGGTTCAGGAGAGGGAAAGGTTCCGATCTGATGTTCATAGAGTTTCTATCTTTTTGGATGCAAGGCCATTTTTCAATAACAACAACAATTTGACAGATCGTGGAGTTAAAAATCAGAAAGGGGAAGAGATTCAGTTGAGACGATGAAGAAAGCTCAAGTCACACTTTTTTTTTAATCTTTGCTAGACATTTTCTCTTTTTCTCTAGTATTACCATAGTTGATTTTCATGTTAGCCGTACTGCTTATAATACTCTGACAATACTAAGTCTATGAAAAAAGCATAATTAATTGTTCATGGTGTGGTAGGAAGTTCTCCATACTATTTGAATGATCTTGAGATTTCCCTTCCCCTCTCTAGGTCTACATGTTCTTCTTAATAGGAATGCTGAGTAATGATATTTAATATACTTTCAAGTTCTAATGATCTCTGTTGCCATAGTCTGAATGACAGATGGTTGTTAAGGTGGTTAGTGTCCTCTATTGCTGTGATTAATCGAGAGTTAAACATGCATACTTAAACAGACTCAGACACAAGCATGTATAATTAAACAAATATACCTGGAAAAGGTTAGGTGTAAGAGAAGGAAAAGAAACTCCTCAGTGATATGAACTGACACAGTAACTGTACCTGTGGGATTGAGCACAGCAGAAATTATGATGATGGTACAAGATTGAGCAATGTTTTGATCTGTCATACATGGAATTCCATCAGCATCTAACAACAGCAACAATGAGAAAATATTTATGCATATAGGATTCTAGTCTATTAATTCATATAGATTAACATGCATCATTATTATGCATATTAAAGCATACTGAAATTATTCTAATATTTGATTTATTTGATAGTGCTGATATTTTCATTTTACAGAAAGAGAATGACTAGAAATCATGGGCTAAAAAGATCTCTTTTTATATTATTGGGGTTTTTGTATATTTTCCTTTTAGTCTAGCTTTGCTATTCAGTGTTACCATGTGACTTGTGCCACATCACTTTGTTTTAGTGAGCTTCAATGGCTTTACTTTCTAGTTTATTAGGACATAAAAGGCTAAGGACACAGAGTGGATAAAGGCTATTTGAGTAGAACTTCCAGGAAGTACTTTGCTTTGTTGATGCAGGTGTTAGCACATCCATGCTTGAGTTTAGAGAGAGAAGCATAGATAAGAAGTCAAGTGTTCATGTGAATTCTCTCTTTGAGTCTTTCTACTTCACCTTTGCTGTATGATTCATATTTCTTTATAGAAGCAAAAACCTCTGGACTACCACAATGGCTAGAGGTTTTCAAATGAAATGTTAGAGTCCTGGAAAGTTGCCATCTTGAGAGTTTGGGCACGTATATGTATATTGTTGTTGTTGTTATGTGCAATCAAGTCGCCTGCGAATCATAGCCGACCCTATGTACAACAGCCCTAAACCCTGCTCTATCCTGTGACAATCTCATTGTCTTCGACACACCTGCCGCCATTATCCCAGATACTGAATCAATCCATCTCATCCAGGGTCTTCCTCTCCTGTGCTGTCCCTCCACCCTCCCAAGCATGACGTCTCTCTCCAAGGACTGATCCCTCCTTGCAATATGTCCAAAATATGTCAGATGAAGGTTCAGAACCCATGCCTCTGAAGAGCAGGCTGGTTTCACCCTCTTCAGGATGAATCTGTTTGTTCTCCTAGTGGGCCATGGTATATTCAATGCTCTTCTCCAACACCACAGCTCAATAGCATCAATTCTCCTTTTATTATCCCAAATCATTGTTCAGGTTTCTAATGCATGGCAAGTAATTTGAAAGATAATGGCCTCTATCAGGTGCACTATACATACAGTAAAACCTGTGAAGCCCAGAAATAGCTTGTTTGCTTATCTGGGTCTTGAAAGTTTTCTGCCTCTGATAGGACATACATTCTTCTCTCTCTCTCTCTCTCTCTCTCTCTCTCTCTCTCTTTTCTTTTCTTTTTTTTGTGGAAAATTGTTTTGTTTTTCTTTGTTTTACATGTTGACATCTTACACAAGTTCCAGTTTTTACAGGTTTGACTGTATTTATTCTACATATATATATTCCTACTTTACCAACCGTTGATAATTTATTCATATTACATTCATAGTCATTTAGCTACATGTTTTACTTGTTTAAAATTGGAAAACAAGGACTTGTATTTAGACCTTGAGTTTTTAATAAATTATTGTAAGAAATATTGCCTTTACCAAAAATGACTCAACAACAGTAACAAAAATGCAAAGAATCCTGATTTATCTGCTTCAGACATAAAATGCATAATAAGTCAAGATCTCTTCACACAAAGCAAACATCATCATAAACTAGTTTATTCATACATTTGGCAAGCTCTCACTTTTTGTCTGCATTCCTGAACTCTCAAGAAGTGAGCAGAGGGGCAGAGTGAGTGCTTATCATTCATTGTCAACTCATATTTGACTTCCATTCAATTTCTGAGGCTGTAAATGACAACGGAGGAGATTGCCCATCTTTTGTGCATGGAGCAGCTGGTGGATTCAAGCTGTCTGCCTTTGGAATGACAGGGCAACTTCTTACCCACTAGGCCACCACAGTTTCACATAGAGACCACTAAAGAACTTTAATCACCATGTTATTAAATAAAAAACCAAACCCACTGTCACTGAATTGATTCTGACTCAGCATGACCCTCGACTGGGCTTTTAAGACTGGAACTCTTTATAGAAGGAGACTGCCAACTTTAACCCAAAGAGAGGCTGGTGTGCTTGGACCACCAATTTTAAATTTGCAGCCCAACAGATAAAGCATGTTCGTTGTTGTTGTTAGGGGCTATTTGGTCAACTACAATTCATATAACTCTGTGAACAACAAACTAGGACCTTGCTTTACCCTGTTCCATTCTTAGAACAGTTGACCATTGCTATAGTCACCATGTCAACCCATCTGCTTGAAAGTCTTCTGTCTTTCATAGTTAGGGTAAATCGACTAGAACACCTATAAGTATGCTTCATTACTGAAGCAAATGTCCTTTCTGGTAGAGAGCGTGCATGTTGTCAGGAGCTCTCCTACAAGAAGAAGGGTGTGGCAGGATACTCTATATTCTTTTTCCCCACTTCAGTTAGAGTTATTCTTCTTAAACTAAATTAATAGATCCTGGCTGATAGAACAATGAAAATCAGCATGTGGCATTTTAGCATCCAACTGCCTAAAGTGATTTACTATGTGAATAGCCCAGAAATTATTTAGATAATTTAATTTTAGATCTTTAGATAATTATTTAGAGAGCACAATTAACTTCACACAGACATTTTAATAGACCATGGACCAACGGTGCAAAGACAATCTATTTGCTTAATAGCCTTGGAAAGTCCCTTCCCCTCTTAGGTCTCAAAGAGACTGAATCAGATCAGTGGTGATTAACATTGTCTGTATATTGTAGGCTCCTGGGAACTTTTGAAACTCATTGGTGGTCAGGTCCTGTTGCACACCATCATTAAGTCAGAATTGCTGGTGGTGGGTGTCAGGATAGTGGTATATTTAAAAGCTAGCAGGGAGAACGCTGAGAAGCCCTCAAGACTCCATGCAGGGAAAGACACCATTGACAGTTGAGTGATAACCTTAGAATTATACACTGAACTCTAATAAGTAAAGGGAAAGAGTGTTTGAATTGGAAAAGTGCCATTACTGTGCCTACTCTTGGGGGAAATAGCCCATAATCTTGCTGTTGTGCAGATTACAATTTTTTAATTTGGTTTTTTTTTTTTAAATAAAGTCTTGAAAGCTTACTCAGTTTGCTTGAGGAAAATGGACATGACTACTTTCCATCGTAGTAGAACCTGAAGCTTTCTCTATTTTCCATGACGGGGGTTGCTTGAGGAAAAAAAATAATCACAAAATAACACCCCAAAAGGGCTATTGCCTCATTCTGGCAACTCAAACTGTGCTTCCCCTTAGGCTCTGTTTCGTAGGCTGGAGTTGCCATGGGAAGCAAGACTTTATTGAGATGCCAGAACAAACAGGCTCTGAAATCACCACAGCATAACTTATAGAGCTGCCTATAAATCAAAGAGAGCCCTAGAGTCAAAGCCACTTACACACGCACACACACACACACACACACACACACACACACACACACACCCATGAAGAATGTTACAAAGGGGAAGGCGTGTCAGGGAAGTCCAACTAAAATTACTGCATGTAAATTATAATAACTGAAATTTACGTGTCTCTTTCATCCATGGTTCTCAAAAGACAAAGAATGTGCAAAGATTACGTGTCTTTTGAAAGCTTTCCAAAGTTCTAAGGGATAAAAGAGGAGGGATTCTGCATATAAAACCAGGCAAATGGCTGTAATTCTAAGGGGACACCCACTGTACTTTGCTTTTAAGCCGACAAAATCAACTCTGCACCATTCAGAAGACTCACCTTCCATCCAGAGGGTATAGTTTATTCTAGAGGTCTAATTCTCAGTGATCTTTTGAGACAGGATTTTAAGCCAGCTCTCCTATCATAAGATTCAAGTGCCCTCACGCAATACTAGGCAGATTCACCACTACTAATTAACTCACCTCTCTCCAATATCGTCTTTGTTCTCTTACTTTCCTTTTTTTTTTCCAGTGAATCCCTTCCTGACATTACAGTGTGAATTCTTTCAACTCTGGTGGACAGTATTGTATCCTTTCAGACTTGGACAACCCCAGGTAACTAGATATTTAATAAATTCTTTATAATGTTTGAGCCTGTTCCACACACTAGTGTCTGAGCTTCTTCATTCTTCCATTTCTGGAAATAAGGAACAACCTCTCATCATTTCTAGCCAGAAAGTGTTCAGTAGCTATCTGTTGCTTCTACTCTCTTTATCCCACTTTTAGAGAATCCTTTTATTCTTACATTGTGATTGTTAGACTGGTGTGCAAGATTAAATATGGAATTCTTACAAGGAAAAAAATCTAGACTATATTTTCACCATGGAGGATGCCGTCAGGAAGCTCTGATGGCCTACTTCATAGTCAGGTGTGTTGCTAACCCAAAGGTGAAGTCTCTAGGTTCATTCTAATCCACTAGTGACTCCATGGGAGAAAGATAAATAAATCTATCTTGTGATATTTACAGCCTCTGAACATCCAAAGGAAGGTCAATTATGAGTCGATTCCAAGTTATTGGCAATATAAGAAGATAGGCATTTTCAAAAGGGATGGTCTTACTGTAGCAGAGATACTTTCATGGGATGTGCCCATCTTTCCTTCTCAGAGCCGCTAGTCGATTAAAATTGTTTGCCTTTATGTTGGCAGTACAATTCCTTACCACTAGCCAGTTATAGCACCATATATATTTGTATCTAGATGATAAAGATTATATATATGTATCTCCTAATATATTATATGCTTCAACACTCAAGCTCCTTTCTCTTGACATTCGAGGAATTAATTTATCTCCCTATGCCTTTATTTCCATATCTTTTCGTAGTATAACAGTTTGGAATCAAATACAAAATCTCCTTAAACACTTCCTAAAAAAATTTTAAGCACCTTGAGGAGTCTCTTACTGTCCTATATGAGTGAAGTTTCTTTGGTTACAGTCACTAAAACAGTTTAACAATTAATCATAGAGTACAAAAGTTTGATCTCTACATTTAATTCTCTAATGTACATTTTTCCCAGGTTCTTGCCTGAGCATTTTAACTAAAAGAAAACTTCAAAGAAGAAACTCTTGCTCTTGGGTGAGCTTCAAAGTCTTTCTGCAGAATCAATTAGCACCTATAAAATGTATCTCTGTAGTCACTAATGACTATTAAACTAAAGTGAGGGCTAATGAGGACTGATAACCACCACCTAGTGGGGTTGTTGTTATATAAGTGGAAAATAACCCTAACTCTCTACACTGAATATGCATTAGTTTAGAATTAATTAAGACCAAGTTTAAATTCCTTTTACTATTCTATCAGACAAGTAGGTTTGCTGTGCACCTGGTAACAGGTATAGCTTAGCTGCCTGCCTGGCTATTAAAATGCTTGATAAAACTTCTGGATGAAATGAGAACTGAGTCCCTACCCTGTTCCTCATGGTCTGAGAGGTACCAAAGATTCTAGTGAGCTCATTGACATCAGGTAGTAGAACATAATGGGAACATCAAGGAGCAAGACTGAGTGAACTCTAACCTCACTTCTACTGGTTTTGATCCTTTTGACCTTCCCAAACCAAATTCAGTACCATCAAGTTGAGTGTTTCATGGAACCACTCCACCTGGTTTCATCAAGTCCCTTTATAATAGGATACTGCTCATATTTCTTCCTCAGGGCATCTAATGTATTTAGATCCTTGACTTGTGATTAGCAGCCTAATACAATATCTAAGTCAACACATGGGCTCCTTCCTCTGACTTCTGAGGAGCTAATTATCCTGCCTCTAGCTTTATTTCCAATGTTTTCAGTGGTGTAAACAACTTGGACTCAACTACCACTAGCTTGAAGGTTGGTGGTTCAAGCTACACCTCATCATGCAAAGATTGGTTCACAACACCCAGTATAAGCACGGATTGACTTGTGTTTATTTATGAATCTGCAGCGAACAATTTCACAACTTTGATGTGGTGAAAAGGAAAATGTTAATTTGAAAAGAGGCTTTGATTTCTTTGGAAGGTAAGTGGTACTGAGAAAGAGAGACAGATGCCAGTCATATCTAAAAGGAGAATCTTTGATGTGGTGAAAAAGTCTGCAATTGTGAAAGCCATGTAGAATTGTCAACTGCACATTAGTAATGAAGCACAAGTAAGTCCGTGTTTACCTTGCTTATTGCGGATCTGCTTTTGCATGATGGAGGTATAGCTGAAATAATCAATGCTCGTTTAGTCCAAACTCAAACTAACTGGTGACCCATGACTAGATTTTTGAAGCTATAAACCACATGAGAAGATATTGCTCATCCTTCTTCTGAGAAACCACAGGTCGATTTGGACTGCTAGAGAGGCATGGCCTTTGGATTAGCACCACAACTCCTAATAGATAAAGCACCAGAGCTCTTGGGCTAGTAGTTGAGTCTAAGAGATTTACACCACCCAGAGACATGGAAATAAAGATGTGTAGCATGTGAGGGAGCTCTGATGGCTAGGTCGTAAGTGTGATGCCAATCCAAATGCTTCTGGTCTGAACTCACCACTTGCTCCTTGGGAGAAAAACAGGCAATCTCCTCCAGTGCGATTTACTACCTCTGAAACCCACTAGAGGGACAGCTGAGTTAGTTTTGACTGGATACTAGCAACAACACTTTGTTATTACTATTAGATACTGTATCCTGGAGCAGAAGTTCAAAAGATACTGCCAGCAGGGGATACTGGCAGGGGATGCTGGCAGCAGCTTGAGGCATTAGGAATCGCAGAAGCCCAGAAAGATTAACATATAAGCCTCACATCAAGGGCTGGATAGGGGAGATAGATGCTGAATTGAGTAGATGGGAGTAGAAGTGAATGCTGGTGGAGCAGAGAAAGGGGTGGCTCAAAACACTGGCAAGGGTGGGGACAACACGGAATCTTGGTTTTTTCCTACTACTGGAAAATATCTTTGATCTTCTCTGTAAAATGCTTGTCTGTCAGATAATGTTCTAAATCTAAGTGATCAAATTCAGACAGACTATGAAGAAGGATTGGCCATCCACTTCTGAAATAGCAGGCCTTTGAAAACCCTATGTACAGCAGGACACCCTTAGACTAGCATATATGGCAACTGAGGCTGAGTCTTCAATTATAGAAACAAATAGAAGGAGGAACAGTTGTAAGCAGACACTAATGATTGGAACATGGAATGTAAGAACCATGAATGTAGAAAAATTGGATATTGTTAAGAAGAAAATGGAACATGTACATATTGACATAATAGGTGTTGGCGAAATGAGATTGACTGCCATGGGACATTTTGAGTTAGAGGATCATATGATCTACTATGCTGGAGATGAAAAGGTGAGGGGAAAATGGGGTTGATTTCAGAGTTAAAAAAGGTTTTTCTAGATCTGTCTTGAAATACAATGCTGTGAGTGGCGCATACAAGGAAGTCCAGTGAATACCACCATCATTCAAATATATGCACCAACAACCAGAGTGAAAGAGGAGGAAATAGAAGAACTCTACCAACTTTGGCAGTCAGAGATTGATTGAACATGCAATCAAGATGCACTAATAATAATGGGTGACTGGAATGAAAATGTTGGGAATAGAGAAGAAGGATCATCAGTTGGAAAACAAGGACTTGGTGACAGAAAAGAAGCCAGATGAAATGATAGAATTTTGCACAATCAATGACTTACTCATTGCAAATGCATTTTATAAGAAACATAAACACAGCCTATGCATATGGATTTCACCTGATGGTATGCCTAGGAACCCAATGGATTACATCTATGGAAAGAATCGCTGGAGAAGCTCAGTATCATCTGTGAAAACCAGGCCGGGTGCTGATTGTGGAACAGACCACCAAATACTATATGAAAGTTCAAGCTGAATCTTAGGAAAATTAAATCAAGTTCACAGGAACCAAAATTTGACCGTGAGTTTATCCCACCTGAATTTCAAAACTATCTTGGGAACAGGTTTGAGGCCTTGGACATTAATGAGTAACGACTGAATAAGCTGTGGGAAGATATCAAGAATCTCATCCAGGAAGAATGGAAAAGGTCATTTTAAAGACAGAGGAGGGGGAAAAAAAGACCAAGATGAATGTCAGAAGAAACTCTAAATATTACACTTGAGCACCAGAAGCTGAAGTAAAGAGAAGAAATTGAGATAGTAAGGATTTGGACAGAAGATTCCAGAGGGCAGCACAGGAAGACAAAGTAAAGTATTACAATGAAATGTGCAAGGAGCTGGAGTCAGAAAATCAAAAGGGCTGAACTCGCTCAATATTTCTTAAGCTGAAGGAACTGAAGAACAAATTTAAACCTCAAGTTTTAATTATTAAGGATGTTTTGAGCAGAATATTAAATGATCTAGCAAGCATTAAAAGAAAATGGAAAGAGTATACAGAGTCATTGTA
The DNA here is from genome assembly GCF_000299155.1 of Elephantulus edwardii. NCBI lineage: Eukaryota > Metazoa > Chordata > Mammalia > Macroscelidea > Macroscelididae > Elephantulus > Elephantulus edwardii. The sequence continues at coordinate 4,018,908 of NW_006399949.1, forward strand.
CCAAAAGGAATTGGTGGACACAGAAGAATTTATGAAGCAACGTATCAGCAAGGAACTGTGGTGATGAAGAAGTTCAAGCTGCACTGAAAGAATGAGAAAAAAACAGGACCCCTGGAATTGATACTGATTGGCATATTTCAACAAACAGACTCTACCCTGGATGTGTTCACCAACTTGTGCCAAGAAAGCTGGAGGACAACCACCTGGCCAACTGACTGGAAGAGATCTATATATGTTCTCATTCCAAAGAAAGATGATCTGACAGAGTGTGGAAATTATCGAACAGTATCATTGATATCATATGCAAGTGAGATTCTGCTGAAGATTATCCCAAAATGACTGGAAAAGCATATCTACAGAGAAATGCCTGAAGTGCAGGCTGGATTTAAAAGAGGCTGTGGCAGTAGGGGCATTACAGCCACTGTTAGATGGATCTTGGCTGAAAGCAGAGAGTGCCAGAGGAATGTCTATCTGTGTTTCATGGACTATGCAAAGGCATGTGACTGTGTGGATCACGACAAGCTGTGGCTGACTCTGCGAAGAATGGGAATCCCAGTACACTTGATTGTGCTTATGTGAAACCTATGCTTGGACCAGGAGGCAGTCATCAGAACAGAGCAAGGAAACACTGCATGGTTCAAAATTGAGAAAGGTGTATGCCAGG
>NW_006399949.1:4020232-4021479 GCF_000299155.1 Elephantulus edwardii
TTAAGCTTCATCTGACGTACTCTGGGCATGTTGCAAGGTGGGATCAGTCCTTCTAGAGGGATATCATACTTGGGAGGGTGGAGGGACATCACAGGAGAGGATGATCCTGATGAGATGGATTGATTAGTCACTGGGATAATGGGGATAAGTGCATCAGAGACAATAAGTTTGGCAAGGGATAGAACAGGTTTTAGGGCTGCTGTACATAGGCTTGCCTTGAGTCACAGGCAACTCAACTATAGAAAACATCAACATCACTAGATACTATGAGTTGACTGATTCGTAGCAACTCCACGAACAATAAATCAAAATCTCCTATCCTGCCACTGTTAGGTGTCACTGTGTACAGTACAACTCAGTGATCTTAACAACAAACCTGAACCTTGCACTATCTTGTGCCATCCTCATCATCTCTGACACTTTTGCATTTCATTGGGGGTTTAGCTCAGCTGCATTAACCTTCAATCTTTATGAGCATGATATCCCTTTCCAAAGCATTGCCTCACCTAATAATATGTTCAAAATATAAGAGACAAATCTCTTTTATCTTTGCCTTCAAGAAGCATTCTAGCTACACATTTTTCCAAGTCATATCTCTGTTCTTTTGGCAGTCCATAGGATATTCAGTAATCTTTTCCTGAACCACAACTCAAAGGCATCAATTCTTCTGCCATCCTTATTGTCCAGCTTTCAGATGCATAGCAGGTGACTGAAAAGACCATGATCTGAATCGGGTACAACTTATTCTTCAAACTTACATCATTGCTCTTAAGAGTTTGGGAGAAGTCCGACAGTGGACTTGCCCAAACAATTTTGTTTCCTGATTTCCTGAGCTTTGGTGTCTTGGTGGTAAGAAATTGCACTGCCAACACGAGATATATGGTTCAAGTCCACCAGCTGCTTTGTGGAAGTAAGAGGAGCAATCTCATTCCATTTACTTCCTCTGAAAAGCCACCAGAAGGTCAGCTATTGGTCTCTTCTATCTGTACAGTACATAGCAACAGTCCTGTTTGTACCATGCCACGAATCTTTGCCAGGTTCACACCTATTGTTGCAGTAAGTTTAATTCATCTTGTTGAGTCTTCTCTCTTTCACCAGTGCTCTACATTTCCAATAATAATGTCTTTTCCCAAGATTTGAATCTTCTGACATGTACAGGGCATGTGAAGTTTCACCATTCTTCCTGGAACAGGATCCACATCTCACACCACATACAAAAATCAACTCAAGGTGAATTAGAAACCTGG
>NW_006399949.1:4021929-4048161 GCF_000299155.1 Elephantulus edwardii
CATTTCACTCAAGTAAGAGTGGCAAAGTTTAACAGGGCAGCAAATAATAGATGTTGGAGAGGAAGTGGCAAGAAAGGAACTCTTATACATTGTTGGTGGATTATAAAATGGTGTGATCATTCTGGAAGGCAGTTTGACGCTTCCTCAAATAGCTGAACATAGAGATTCCATATGACCCAGCTATTCCACTACTTGGAATATATCCTGAGAATATGAGAACTGAGGCACAAACTGAGATTTGTACACAATGTCTATAGAAGCATTCTTCACCATCAAAAGAACATGGAAACAGCCCAAATGTCCAACCACAAATGAATGGATTGAGAAATTATGGTACATTACACAATGGAATACTATGTAGCACGGCAGGAGCAATAACTTTGTAAACTATTACATAGCTTGGGAGGGATTAGAAAGCATTATGCTGAGTGAACTAACTCAGTCCCACAAGGAGAAATATTGTATAAAACTTTTATTGTAGAATGGGTATAAGGATCCAGGAGGGGTTGGAGAGGCTGGAAGCAGAGGGATGTGAATGTGAAGGGTAAAGGGGGCATTAATCATTGGGTTGTACAATTTGATGAGTGGAGGGTTGAGGGAAATTGAAAGAATCTGTTCAAATTTGTATTCGAATTTTGTAAATAAAACAGTAGAGAAAAAGAACATTTAAAAAAACATAATTACATTGGTTACATTTTGTCCAAGGCAGATCCCCCCCCCCCTAATTTTGGCACTCTCCTGGGTATTCGGTACTCTTTGCCAGCATAATTCAAAAGCATCTGGTCTTCCTTTTTCATTGTTCAACTTTCAGATGCATATGAAACAAATGAAAATACTATGCCCTGTGAAGGGAGCTTGGGTGACCTACTGGTAAGAAGTTGCGCTGCAATCTAGAAGGCACATGGTTTGAATCCATCAGTTGAAATGAGTAACCTCCTTCTATGACATTTGTTTGAGTTGATTCTAACTCAACAGCACACACCACCACCATGATTTGAGTTAGGCACACCTTAGTTACTAAATTGAAAACCTGTTTGTCAACATAAAAAGGTCCTTGATGGCAGATTTGCTCAAGACAACAGGTCTTTTGAATTCTTGAGCGTTCCTACTGTCAGTGGTGACCGTGGTGACCTTGGAGACAAGTTAAATGAAATCTTTGACAATTTTAACCTTTTCCCCATCTATCATAATGATGTCTACTGGTCCAGTTACAAGGATTTTTGCTTTCTAATGTGGTGTAATCCATTTTGAAGGTTGTTCAGTAAACGCTTCAAGTCTTCTGGCAAGCAAGGTTGTGTCATGTGCATAATGCAGGTTGTTGATTAGACTTCCTCCCAACTGGTTGTTACATTTTTCTTCGTATAGTCCAAATTTTTAAACTATTTGTTCAGCATACATATTAAATAAATATGGAGGAAAAAAATACAACCCTAATGCATACCTTTTACGATTTTCAACTATAATATATTCCTTTATTCTGTTTGAATATCTGCTTCTTGATCTACTTATAGGTTTCACATGAGCACACTATAGTGTTCTGAAATTCCCATTCTTCTCAAGGTTATTAATAATCTATTATGGTTCACATAATTGCATGACTTTGCATAGCAAGCACAACACAAGTATACAACTTTCTGGAGGAAGTAAGCTTAGCTTACCTTGTCTGTTAGGCAATCTGACACTATTGGGATGACAGCAGAGCCAGGACTGGTGATGATTTTTGTAAAGATCAGAGCCAAGAAAACTTACCAAACTGGTCCTCTCTGAAGCACATAGGACTGGAATGAAAAGAATCAACTGGAGGCAAGGGTTTATGTTGTTTGGTTTTGTTGTTGTTGTTTGGGTCTTTGTTCTCTTATATGTAGGATGGGATCAATGAAAGTACTCACAAGTCTTAGAAACGGAAAGAATAAAAATTAGATAGATATCCACTGCTTACTCATATTTGGTGAAATTTTCATTAACAAAAAACAAGTGATATTTAATGTCTAATGAACTTATTAACTCTTATGGTTTATTATATTTAGAGGATCTTAGGTGAAACTATCTCTCCAATTATCATGCAACACACACACATACATATATTGCTAAATAATGAAGGTAAAGTTATTAACTATATAAATTTTTGCTTTTCATCTTTTACTGCTTCTTGTGATTATAAAATTAACATAATCTATATATATTTTTGAAAGAACAAAAATAAATTAGTAAGTCAAGGAAAAGGGGGGGAACCCCAAAACTCCAACTGTATGCTCCAACTCAGATGTAGCTGTTATTTTATCATATTCATTAAACTACTTTAAAATTAGGGAATCCTTGAAATAAAAACAATTAGTTTTAACTTGTTGTTGTTGTGTACTATCAAGTCAGAACCAACTCTTAGCAGGTTTTCAGAGACAGGAAATCTCAGAGGAGGAGACCACCTAAACTTCTGCCACAGAGCTACTGGTGGAGTTGAACTGTGAGCCTTTGGGATTACAGCACAGCTTCTTATCACTAGGCAACCAGGAAACCCTAAAGGTATATTTGGTATACATGGCATTTCTGATAAATATAACATAATTATTCATTTCTTTACTTATCAGCATTTGATTTACTTTGCTACAAATTGCATTCTTCTTTGATTCCTAGAATCTTATTGTGATAAATTCAGGTCTCATTTCTGTATGTCCCAAAGAGGTGGGTTTAGTGTAAGTCCTCAGGGCCTTATCTGTCGCATTCTTCACAAATGACACTTAGCTGACCCTCCAGTGGGTTTTTAGAGACAGTAAATCCAGTGGGAGGAGACTGATATCCTTCTATGCAGCAGCTGATGGATTCGAATCAAGTGCCTTTGGGTTTGCAGTGCAGCTTCTTACTACTAGGAAACCACTACATTGTTATTCTAGAATCCCTGCTTCCTTCTAACCCTCCTTCTGCTCTTTTCTTGCAGAACACTGACAGTTCATTTGTCAGATTCCCACAGGAATTATTGATGAGAACACTAGAGGGGAGGACTGATTGTATTCTCAATCTTGTGGTGACTCACATCACAGCACACAAAGAAAGGAAAGTGATGGGAGAGAAGAAGATTAAAATAATTTAAAACAAATGTCATCATGACGTTGTTAGGTGTCATTGACTCCAGTGAGACTCATAGCAATCCTCTGAATAATCGAGTGAGATTCATAGCAATCCTCTGAGCAATTGATCCGAACCCTGTCCTATCCTGTGCTTTCCCCACAATCTCTGACACACTCAAGCCTACTGTTGATGTAACTGTATCAACTTTCCTGGTTGAGAGTTTTCCTCTCCTTTGTCAGTCCTCCACCTTCCCAATCATGATATCCATCTCCAAGAGATAATCTCTCCTAGCAACATGCCCAAAGAATGCATCATTATTTTTGCTTCCAAGGAGCCCTATAGCATAGCACGCTTTTAAAATAATATTTTTCAAGAACACTGAAGTTGTGCATACAGTCAGAAATGCACAACTAGGAGAGGATAACATCGATGAATGGGACTTTCTAAAGATTAAGTCCCTATGTGGATAAAAAATCTTTTCCAATAGGGTGAGAAGAAAACCAACTGACTGGGATAAAGTATTTGGCAATGATATCTCAGACAAACAGTTTATAAGGAAAATCTACAGAATACTACAGGGCCTTCATAAGGAAAAAAATTGACAAGCTAATTACAAAATGGGCAAAAGATATGGAAGGACCTTTCACAGAGGAAGACATGTGGATGGCCAAAGATACATGAAGAAATGGTCTAAATTATTTGCAATTAAATAGATACAGATCAAAACTACAATGAGATACAATCTCACCCTAGTAGCAGTGGGTGAACAGCAAGCAATAAATGTTGGAGGGACAGATTGAAACTCTCATACACTGTAGCTGGATTGTAAAATGGTACAACCACTCTGGAAGTCCACTTGGCATATCCTCAAAAAGCTGAATATAAGAGATTTCATATGACCCAGCTATAGGACCGTTAGGAATATACCCCAAGGAAAACAGAATAGAAAAATGAATGAATATTTGTAGAACAGTGTTCACAGCTGAATTGTTCACAATGGCAAGAATATGGAAACAGACAAAATGTCCATCAGCAAACAACTGGATTGAGAAACTGTGGTACATGATGGAATACTCTGTAGCAATCAGAAGCAATGATTTTGGAAAATACTATGTAACATGGGAGAAACTAAGGAGCATTATGCTGAGTGAACAAATACCGTTTAAGATCATTATTGTATAAACAGAAGGATAACTAGTGACTTGTGTATGGATATACCAAGAAGAAAGGGGATGGAGCAGGAAGGCTGAGGGTGGGAAGGAGGGGAAATTATGAGATAAAGAAGTTTCGTGTGTTGACAGATGGAGTGGGTGAAATAAATGTACATAATGAAAGCACAATCACAGATAAATCCTGAAGCTGAACTTTTGGTATTGTTGGGTGGTTGGTAGATGAGGAGATGTTTAAATGAGTAGATACAAATAATGCTACATTTTCTTACCCCTCCAAATAGATCAAACTAAAAAGTTATTTATTTTACATTTACTATTTATAAGGAATTGTTATAATATACAATGTACAGAAATATGAACAAATCTATCTGGAGAAGGATGTCCAGACTGTTCTTTGAAAATAAGAATGGTAAAACTTCATTTGATTTATTCTGGAGGGGCCAATGTCTACAGAGAGACATGCATTGTAAAGTAGATGGTCTGTTGTACAGTTTTAACACAGTAGCTGGAACAATGGGTCCAAACACAACTATTCTGAGGATGGCCCAGAACAGGGCCACATTCTGTTCTGTTCTGTTCTGTTCTGTTCTGTTCTGTTCTGTTCTGTTCTATTCTGCATAAAATCACATGAAGGCAGATTATTTGACAGCACCTAATTATGCTCTCCATCCTTCTCCCGTGAATGGTGCTCTATACGGACAAATTCAGACATCACACTTGAAGACAGGATATATTCTATAGTAGAAGAATACTTCATGGTTTTTTGCCATGTGATATAATTTACCATCTTAAATCCTTGCTTACCACTTTTTCCTCAGCTCGTCAACACCAAATTCTACACAAAATTTCAAGTCTTATTGGAATTTATTTCTTCTGAATACTGTGATTATTGACCAATAACTTTCTTCTTTTCTGTTAATTTTGCGTTTGTCTCATTTACTGTATTAAATAATAAATACCATGCTTTCATACCACATATTAGGCTCTCAATAAACATTTTAAAATTTAGGGCCAAATAAATATATTCCCAGTTGTTCAGAGTGGCTTTTATCCCTTTAATGAGAATTCTAAAAGCACAATTTAAGTTACTTAGAGATCTTTCTATTTCTTCTGAGAATATCTACTATTATTATTGTGATGCTATGCTAAATAAGAGGTTTTGCAAAGCTTCTCTGACAGGCTTTAGCACTAAAACAGTCCTTTCACCTTTGGCTAAGCCATATTGAAGGAAAAGGCTTAATTAGGTAATCATGAGATATAATTTCCTGATAATCCTTAAAGAAGTTGTTTGTCATTATTGCATAAATGAAGGGTAAATATGTAAAAACACAACAAGGTTGGATTTAATTAGTAAAAATAAAGTTACAACTTCAATCTCTTGTGTTATTTCATATTTCTGAGATAAGTGTAGAAACAAAGAGCTTCTTTGTTGATAATAATATTTAACAATGTTTCTTAATTCAGTCAGATTTTTTATATTTAGAAGTCATTTTATTAATGACTCAGAGAGCTTGGATTGCCTAAACTCATCTATCATTTAGTTATTAATTTAAAATCAAACATTAATACAACTAATGTTATCTTTTTCATGATGAATTTGTTTTTTTCCATAATAATGTTAGACCATTACTCACTGATGAGTACTATAAGTTTCTATTCCCTTACATTTTGTATGCATATATATTCTAGTAATCAAATCTATACTTATATTTGTGGAAAACAGAGAATATAACAATATATTGTATTTTATTGACTATGAGAGACCATTTAACCATTCAACTTTGTGGATTTTAATACATCACAGATAACACTGAGAAGACCATAAACTTTCAAACATTTAATTGTGATCCTATGGAAGCTGTACATAATCCAAGAAACAGTTTTTTGAGCAGAATAGACACTGTCACATGTTAGTCAAATAAAGGAATGTGTGTGTTCTAGGTGGATGGCAATGTGTGTGTGTGAAGGAATAGGAAAGATTCAATGGAAACTTGTAAAGATAGAGTAGCAATATATATATATATATATAAATCAATGGTAATAAAGTCTATAAAATACAATGTATACATGTAAATTAAAAATTTCATAAAACAAAATATATATGAATGAAGCACAATGTATATGAAACCAAATTTTTTTTAAAAAAACAAATTTGTGTGTCAGGGATATATCCTTTCACCATACCTGTTCACTCTATATACTTAAGAATAATCCAAGAATCCGGTCTACGTGAAGAATAGTATGTGGCACCAAGATTGGAGAAAGACTTAACATCTCATAGCATGTAGATGACACAACATTGTCTGCTTAAAATGAAAAGGAATTGAAAATATCTCAAAAAACCCTAAAGGTTATACCTTTGGGAAAGTCTACTGTTAAAGACCTCTCCAAAGTGCTAAAGAACAATGATGTTAACCTAGAGACCAAGGTGTACCTGATACAAGCCATGGTCTTCACAACTCAGAGAGCTGGATAATGACTAAGGATGATAAAAGAAGACTTGATGCCTTTCAGTTGTGGTGCTGAGGAAGTCTTGAATGTATCATGGACCACCAAGAGAACAAATAGATCTGGTTTGGAGAGGATGAAACCAAGTTTTTCCTTGGAGGCAAGAGTTTTGAAGCTCCATGACATGTATTTTGGGCATATGACCAGGAAGGACCAGTCCTTGGAAAAGGGCATCATGCTTGGAAGGGTGCAGGGACAGTATAGGAGAGGAAGCCCCAGGATGAGATGGTAACTAGGGCAATGGTGTTAGGTGTATTAGAGTCAGTGAGAATGACTCAGGATAGAGCAGGGTTCAGAGCTATTGAACACAGGGTTGCTACGAGTCATGGGTGACTCAATGGCACATAACAACCACCACCACAACAATATACTTAAGTATTAATTACACTTCAATGTAAAGACAACCAAAATTCTTATATTGGACTAATAAACATTGCTGTTGTTGATGATTACCATAGAGTTGAGCATGACTCATAGAGACCTTATAAACAAAAGGCCTGAAGCCTTTCTAAAACTATCAAAATTTATCAAAGTTCATAGAGTTTACAGAGGCATGTTGTTTAAGAAGTGGATGCTACTCCTGCTTCCAAACCTGTCTTAAATAGGGAGTTCCACCAAACACGGTCCACCATTGGTAACTGTTATGGCATTTGACACCCCAGTGGCACAAGGTTTAGCATCACAGCAACCCCAGGTTATCTCAGTACAGCATATTGATGGAAGAGTGCTGTACCACTTAGAAGAATGTTTCTCCATAATATAATAATAACCAACTTTAAATACAAAGGCCCTCCCCAAGGTATTGTTGACTCTAAACAAGGGGCTTAAATTAAAAAAAAAAACCCAAAAAGATAGTATGTTGTTATTGTTATGTGCCATTGAGTTGCCTATGATGTATGCACAGCAACTCTGAATCTTTCCTTGTCCTGACCCAGTCTTGCTAATTCTGATACACCAAGCCCCATTACTCCAGTTACTGCATCAATCCATCTCATTGGGGGTATTCCTATCCTTCACTGTCCCTCTACCCTTCTGAACATGATGTCCTTCTCCAAGGACATGTGCCCAAAGTATGTGAGACAGAGCTTCAAAATCCTAGCCTCCAAAGAGACTTGTTTTCACTCTGTCGAAGACAGACCTATTTGTTTTCTTGGCAATCCATAGTCCTGGTAAATAGAGAAAGAAAGGGAAAAAAACAAAATAAAACAAAACAAAAACCTGACATTGTCAAGGCTTTCATTTTACTTGGGTCCACAATCAACACCTGTGGAAGAAGCAGTCAAGAAATCAAAGAACATATTGCATTGGAAAAGTCTGCTGTCACGGATTGCTTTAAAGTTCTGGAGAGCAAAGAGGTCACTTTAATGGCTACAATGCAATGAATGAACTCAAGTCACAGTATTCTCAGTTGCTTCATACACATGTAAGAGTTGGACAACGAATAAAGAAGATAGAACGAAAAAAAAGATGCCTCTGGAGTGTGGTATTGGTTACGAATATTGATTATACCAAATCATGCCAAAAGAACCAAAAAATCTGTCTTGGAAGAAGTATAACCTGGGCATGCCTTAGAGGCAAGATTGGTGAAACCTCATCTCACATTCTTTGGACATATTTCCAGGACACACTAATCCTTGGAAGAAGACAACATATTGAGAAAAGTAAAAGGTCAGAAAAATAGTCAATGATCCTCAAAAAGATGGATTGACACAGTGACTGTGACAAGGGACTCTTTTAACACAACAGAGAAAACAACAGCACCACATTTATTGATGTTTATTAAAAACAACCTCAGGAAGAAGTGTGTTCTGAGAATTTACAATCTCTTACAGAAAGAAAAATATAAGATAAAAATGGCAATATTAGCTTTAAAGCAGGCACAGGAATTTTAAGAGGCAGAGTGTTCATGCTGGGCATGATAAGAATTGTGACCCGATGTATAGTCATTGCCAATAAACTGAACTTATGAAAATGGTAGCTTGGTAGGGTAGAATGTTTTGCTGTTTATACCTTCTAAAAAAAATCAACTACAACAACATAATGATCAATAACAACAACAAAAAAATCACCATTAGGACTAATATACAGTTGTATGTTTTGCTTCTTTGCAACTTATAACACATCCATTTTTTCCATATTTCTATTTATGATTTAAAATCACATTTTAATAGCTGTTTATTATCAAAAGCTTAGACATATCATAAAGTTATTTGTACATTTTTTAAATTGTAAAACTTTGAGCTTTCAGTTTATTCTGGTTTTGCTTTGGCTTTTCTTATCATAAGTTGGCTGTAAGGGACCTCTCCAGAGTACAGATGAGTAATGAGAGACTGGAGACTAAGGTGCACCTGTTCCAGGCCATAGTCTCCATAAGTGTGTGCTATGCTGGACAATGACCAGGGATGATAGAAAAAGAATTGATGCATTTGAGCTGTGGTGCTAGAGAAGAGTGTGGAAGGAGAAGAAACAGGTTTTTCCTGGAGAAGGTGAAACCAAGCTGTTCCTTGGAGGCAAGATTTATGAAGCTTCATCTGACATACTTTGGGCATGTTGCAAAAAAGGTTCTTGGAGAGAGACATCATGTTTGGGAGGGTGGAGGGACAGCACAAGAAAGAACGACCCTCAATGAGATGGATCAATTCAGTGACTGAGGTAATGGGTGCAGTAGGTATGTCAGAGACAATAAGGTTGGCACAGGGTAGAGCAGGTTTTAGGGCTCTTGTACACAGGGTCACTATAAGTTGTAAGCGACTCGATGGCACATAATAACAACAACAACAACAACAACAACGAGAACTGTAGTGAATACCTACCTATCCAGATTTATGTGTACATTTTACTTTACAAAATGAGAGTTTTTATATGTTTTACTTCTTTGAAACTTGCTATATCTACAAAGCTAAAAGAATGATAAGGATACAAGTTACCTTTGGAATTGTGGTTGTTAATGAGAATCGAGGTTCAGAGCATATTATAATGGAAATATTATTGTGTAAGACCTAAGAAAACAGACTTCTCACCCTGTCTACTTCCAGCTACTTAAAACAGCAGGATTTTCTACTTCTCATAGAAACATTTACAAGTGTGTGATTCTCCTAAATTACCCATTTTAGAATCAATTTGAAAGTGAGAATTCATAAAGTTTCATGTATATCAGAATCACTGTGGGCATGTGAGAACAGAAATGACAGGACATACCTCTAGGTTCTATAAATTTGTATTTCTAACAAATTCCTAGATGAGTCTAATAGTATTGGTCTAGGTAGTACACTTTTAAAACAACTGAACTAGAATTGTTAGTTAAAAAAACACAAGGATGGTGAGGATTCAAGAGAGTGTGCTAACTTGCTTCAAACAGCATGTTGTTGTTGTTGTTGTTGTTAGGTGCCATCGAATTGAGTATGACTCATAGTGACCCTATGAACAAAAGATCTGAACCTAGTCTTGTCCTGAGCCATCCTTCCTGACACACCAGAGCCCATTGCAGCAGTTACCATATCAATCCACCTGGTTGAGGGTCTTCCTCTGCTTCGCTGACCTGACACCCTTCCCAACATCATGTACTTCTCCAAGGAATAGCACCTCTTAGCAATATGTCCAAAGTCTCATCATTCTTGCTTCCAAAGAGCAACCTGGCTGCACATTCTCAAAGACATACCTATTCATTCTAACGGCAGTCTATGTGATGCTCAGTGCTCTTCTCCAACACCACATCTCAAAGGCATCAATTCTTTTTCTGTCGTCCTTATTCATTGTCCAGGTCTCAGATGCATAGCTAGTAGTTGGAAATACCATGGCCTGAATTAGATACACCTTAGTCCTCAAACTGACATCACTACTCCTCAATAATTTGGAAAGATTCCTAACTGCAGATTTTCCCACTGTAATGCATCTCCTTAATTCCTGACTGCTAGTTCCTAGGGTGTTAATTGTGGATCTAAGCAAGATAAAACTGTTGACAGTTTCAATCTTCTCTCCATCCATCATGTGGTAAGGATCTTTGTTTTCTTGACATTGAGCCATAGTCTATATTGAAGGCTGCATTCTTTGATCCTCTGCAACTAGTGCTTCAAGTCTTGCTCATTTTTAGCAAGTAGGGTTGTGTCATTTACATAATGCAGGTTATTGAAGAATCACGCTCCATTCCTGATTCTACATACCTCTTCATAGAGTCTAGCTTCTTAGATAATTTGGTCAGCATATAGATTGAACAGGTATGGAGAAAGAATACATCCCGACACACTCCCTTCCCAATTCCAAACCATGCAGTGCTCCCCTTCTCTGTTTGTACAACATGCTCCTGCTTCAGGTAAAGGTTCCCAATGAGCACAATCAAGTGCTCTGAGATTTCCATTCTTCTCAATGTCAGCCACAACTTGTCATGATCCACACAAATTCCTTTGCATTATCAATAAGGCACAAACAGACATTCTTATTAAAAATGAAATGGAACATATGAATATTAACATATTAGGCATTAGTGAGACGTGATGGACCACTTTGAATCAGATAATCATATGATATACTATGCAGGGAATAAAAACCAGAAGAAGAACAATGTTGCTTCCATAGTAAAAAGTCAATTTCAAGTTCTATCCTGAAATTCACAGGCCATGGTCTTTGCAATCACTTATTAGGCATTAGAGAGTTGGACAATGACCAAGGAGGATAGAAGGAGAATTAATGCCTTTGAGCTGTGGTGATGGAGAAGAGTATTGAGAATACCATGGACTGCTAGGAAAATAAACAGATTTGTCCTGGAAAGGGTTAAACCTGGTGGCTCCTTGGAGGCAAGGATTCTGAGGCTCTGTCTGGCATACTTTGGATATGTTGTAAGGAGAGACTGATCCTTGCAGAAGGCCATCATGCTTGGGAGGGTGGAGGGACAACGCAGGAGAGGAAGGCCCTCTATGAGGTGGATTGATTCAGTGACTGGCATAATTGGGATGGGAGTGTCGGAGATAGTGCGATTGGCACAGGACAGAGCGGAGTTTAGGGCTGTTGTACATAGGGTCGCTATGAGTCACAAATGACTCAATGGTATATAACAACAACAGCAATAACAACATCCTGAAATACAATGTTGCGAGTGATAGGATAATATCCATAAGCTTACAAGGAAGACCCATTAACATGACTATTATTCAAGCATATGCTCCTACAGCTAGTGCCAAAGAGGAAGAAATTGAGAATATTTACCAAGTTTTGCAGTCTGAAATTGACCAAAAATGCAATCAGGATGTATTAATTATAACTGGTAACTGGTGACTGGAATGCAAAAGTAGCAAACTGTTAAGAAGGAACAGTAGTTGGAATATATGGGCTTGGTGAGAGAAAGGAGGCTGGAAATAGAACAGTGGAATTTTGTATTTCCAATGATTTATTCATTGCAAATACTTTTCTAAAAAGATATGAAAGATGACTTTACATGTGGATTTCACCTAATGGGCTGCATAGAAATCAGATTGACTACATTTGTAGAAGAAATTGTTGGAGAAGTTAAAACTAGACCAGGGTAAGATTACAGGTCAGATAATCAATTACTCATATGCAAGTTCAAACTGAGGCTGAAGAAAATGAAAATTAATCCACAGGAACCAAGATATGATCTTGAATCAATTCCATTGGAATTTCATGATCATCTTAAGAATAGGTTTGAGTCATTGAACACCAGATGAGTTGCGGGATGTTATCAAGGATATCATCCATGAAGCAAGCAAATATGTTATTACAAAAACATAAAAGAAAGAAAAAATCAAATGGATGTCAGAAGAGACTCTAAGATTACACTGGAACATCAAGAAGTCAAATATAAAGGAAAACGTTTTGAAGTGAAAGAGCTGAACAGATGATTTCAAAGAGCAGCTTGGGAAGACAAAGTAAAGTTTTATAATCTAATGTACAGAGAGCTGGAATTGGAGAATATAAAGGGAAGAACTCGCTCTGCATTTCTCAAGCTGAAAGAACTGAAAAAACAAATTTAAGCCTAGTGTCACAATGTTGAAAGATGCTATAGGCAATATATTGAATGACCCAGAAAGCATCAAGAGAAGATGGAAGGAATACACAGAGTCACTGTACCTGAAAGAATTGATTCACATAGAGAAACTTCAGGAAGTTCCATATAAACAGGAGCCAATGGTAATGAAAGAGAAAGTGGAAGCTACATTGAAGACACTGGCAAAAAATAAGGTCCCAGGAATTGATGGGATACCAGGTTACTTGTTTCAATTAACAGATGCAGCCCTGAATGCACTCAGCAGTCTATGACAAAAAATATGGAGGACAGCTGACTGGCCAGTGGATTGGGGGAAAGTTCATATTTGTTCCCATTACCTAGAAAGGTGATCCAACTAAATGTGGAAACTATTGAACGATATCATTGATATCACATGCAAGCAATATACTGCTGAAGATCATTCAAAAATTTTTGGAAAAGTACATAGATAGGGAATTTCCAGAAGCTCAAGTGGGATTTAGAAAAGGCTATGGCACCAGGGATATCATTGCTGATGATGGATCCTGTCTGAAAGTAAGGAATACCAGAAGAATGTCAAACAGATTATAATGTCTAAAAGTCAATTCAGAACCTTTATTAGATGTGGGATTAGGACCATCGCCTTATCCCTCCTAGGGAGGTGACCTCCAGCCACCTCAACTGTGGACACATGATTAGCTGTTGATCAGTCTTCAATATCATCAACAACTGCAAGACCAACATGAGTGTGAGCATGTGCTAATTAGACTGTAGTGAGATTGTGGCAGGGCATAGCCTTACGGAATCAGGGCTAAAGCCCTTGAGAAGGGGGAACCTCAACACCAGGAAAGAAGAAACAGAGAAAACAGTGTGTGTCCTTCTGGGCTAGAGGTTACTCCTCCATAGGTGTCTTAACGCCTGGATTAACTGAGGGATTGCATTTTCCTGTTGATTGAGAAGCTGCCTGAACTAATTGAAAGATTTTGTCTTCCTGTTAACCTGGCTCAGGACTGCTATTTACTGACTCTGAACTTTCATGTATGATATCTTTGTTTCCCTAATAAACTCCACACCTGTGAGTAAACAGAGGTCTTGTAAAGTATGTGTGGATATTTGCAATAAATTTCAGACACAGTAATTAGTAGAAGTAGGTGCAGAAGCATGGGGGAGTGTATCTGACCTTCTAGAGATCAGTCTCATACTATGGATATTGTTAATGAGGACAGTTCCCCTTTGTGGAGGTAAGAGAAGTTGGACTTGGCTGTCCCTAAGCTGCTGGTTTCCTTTTACACCAGGGAAGGAGGATCACTGAATGTTTCCTTTTTAATCCACCCATTCACTTGGGAACTCATGCTGATTTCTGCCCCCACAATGCCACATCCCTGAGAGGAGTTGTTTTCCCATCCGTGGCCTGTGCCAAATGTGACTTCATAACTCATCATTCGGTTCCCTTGAAAACAATTGAGACAAGATGGAATTGTTGAAAATCACTTCTAATGATCACTTGGAAGAGAATAAATAGCAGGGAGCAGAACAATGCCTAGGCCAACAGCGTGAACATGTGACTATTCTATTACTTAATGGACTTTGAAGCATTGTAAACCCAAGTCAATGCACACTCCTTCTCCTCAGTTGGCTGCATTACACCCATAGTTCTAAGACTACTTCTTAGTCCTCTTACGTGGTTCATTTGTTTCCTAGAATCAGGTATGTCTCCGTCTGGCAGGATGTGTTATCTCTTTTTGCTTTGCCAACTATGGTGAACTGATCACTCAGCACCTAAGGCTGCTTAAGACCAATACATCTGGTCTTAATTGTTGATTCAATGACTAAGTGCTTGGCTGTTAGTAATTTGAATCCATTCAGAGCCTCCATGGAGAAAGACCTGGCTACTCCTAAATATCCTCCTATCAGATTGTTGCTGTATGCTGTTGAGTCAGAACCAATCCATAGCTGGCCATAGAGTAAATTTTCAGAGGCAGTAAATCACATGGGAGGAGACTGCCCATCCTTCTCCTGTGGAGCAGCTGGTGGACTCGAAATCTGTGCCTTCAGGATTGCAGCACAGTTACTTGTCACTAGGCCACCAGAAAGAGACACTATGGGGCAGTTTTACTCTTGTTACATGAGCTTGATAGAAACTAAACTCAATAGAATCTAACAACAACAATTGTTCTTTTTTCTTTTTTTTAAATCAGTTAGGAGGACTTTTAAGATTGACAAAGGGCTAATCCAGCCTTATCACCAAGACCTACTGCCTATACATTAGGTATGTATAGATGAGTACAGCATAACAACAATTATATCCAAACTCTGTCCTATCATGCATGAAACAAGAACTGTGCAATTACAGTGAATGAGTAATAGTGGCTATTGTTTTGACAGTAAGTGGACATTTAAAGGCAAGATTAGACCATTAAAAGACTGTAATATTAATTACATGGACACTCAGCAGGTTCTAATTAAAATTTTTAAATAATTTTTAAAAATCCTAAACAATGAATTTGAGACTGATGAATGGAGGTTAAGAGGCAAAATTTCAGAAAAAAAAACCCACAACATTTATTTAACCTATGTGGTATATTATGCTAGATGGTAGCATGTCATTTCTGAGGAACAGCATTTTCTAAAAGCAGAGTTGATGTTGTTAGGTGTCATCGAGTTGAGTATGACTTATAGCAACGCTGTTAACAACAGATCTGAACTCTGTCCTATCCGGTGGCACCCTCATCCCCTCTCATCTCTTGAAAACATTGCTGCAGACACTGTATAAATTCATCTCATTAAGGGTCTTCCGCTCTTTCACTAGCCCTCCAACTTTTCAAGTATGATGTCTCTTTCTTAGAATAACCTTTCTTAGAAACATGTACCACGTATATGAGCTGAGGTTTCATTCTCTTTTCCTCCGAGAAACACTCTGGCTGCATTTTTATGTAGAATAGACCAATTTAAAAGGTTATGCATTGCTTGTTACAGAGACATTCTAATTACATTAATGTTAAAAGTTTCATTTCCCCTCCAATAAATTGTAAATGATTTCTTATATTCTCTGATTCTTAATGCTCATTCTTTCCAACTGGTATCTTTGCATCTACTTTTGCCATTCATTGCAGATAGACTAATAATTTTAAAATAAGTTTATATTTCCACTTAAAACACTTTAATGGCTTTCAAATACACTTGGAATAAAATTCAAATTCCTTAAAATGTTTGGTATAAACTGTCCACTTCTCTGATTTCATTGCTTCCATTATCCACCATGTCCATGATACTTGAGGCACTTAGATCTTATCTGTGTTCCTGGAAAAGAAGATGGTAATGCCCTTTTCAGCCCCTTTACACTTGATAATCCTTTTGTCTGTGATTCTCTTAGCTCAGATGGATGATGACTAACTTTACTCATGCAGATATCAGCATATCTTTTTCTCTTTATGGAGACAAAACCTGTATTCTCTAAAACATATACTGCAATTTGTTGTGCCATAGAGCTGCCTGCAACACACAGTGACCAGACGCACAATAGCTCTGTACCTTGTCCTATGCTAAGCCAATCTCACTGTCTCCAACACACCTGCCTCTATTGCCCCAGTCACTGTCAATCCAACTCATCCAGGGTCTTCCTCTCCTGTGTTGTTACTACACCTTTCCAAAGCATGATGTTCTTCTCCAAGGACTGGTCTCTCCTGGCCACATGCACAAAGTATATGAGATGGAGTTTCAAAATCCTTGCTTTCAGAAAGCAATTAGGATTCACCCTTTCCAAGACCTGAAACAGGTCCAAGAGACCTGTTTGTTCTCTTGACAGTCCATAGTGTGTTCAGAACTCTTCTCCGGCATGACAACTCAAAGCCATCAATTCTTCTGTAATCCTTTGTCATTGTCCAGTTCTCTAATGCATTGCAGGCAATTGTAAAGACCACGGCATAAATTGGATACACCTTATTCTCTAGACTGGTATCTTTGCTCTTCAGCACCCTGGAGAAGTCCCTGATAGCAGACTTTCCTAATCCAATTTGTCTTGATTTGCTGGCTGTTGGTGACAAGAGTGTTAATTGTGGACCTGAGCAAGCTGAAATTGTTAATACTCTCAATCTCTTCTTCATCTGTCATGATGTTCCCAATTGGATCAGTGCTTATAATCTTTGTTTTCTTGGTGTTGAGCTTTAATGTATATTGAAGACAGAAGTCCACAACTTTCTGCAGCAGGTGCTTCAGGACTTCCTCAGTTTCAGCAAGCAAGGTTGCATCATTTGCATCATTTCTTGATGGGTCTTCCTCTAGTTCTTGCTCCTAAAGAAAAGTCTTCCTAATGATCTATTCTGAGTATAGATTGAAAAGGCATGGAGACAGGATGCATAACTAATGCACTCCTTCCCTGATTTTGAACCACTCAGTGTTTTATTGTCTTGTTGCAACTAACCACTTTTTAAAATTTATTTCTTTTTTAATATTTTTAAATTTTATAGTGGATTACTTACAAATTTCTTAGCCATTGTTTTCACACCAGCTCTTTCCCATTACCTTTACCTACCTCTCCCTTCACCCATCAAATTATGTGGCCCTATGATTAACCACCCTCTCACCACCCACCCATCCTTACCCCTCTGATCCCACCCTCTTCTCTTTGTATACTAATATATGTTCTACAATAATGGTTTAATACAGTATTTGTCCTTAGGGGACTGAGTTAGTTCACTTGGCATAGTATTCTCCAGTCCCTCACAAGTTAGGTAGTGATTTACAAAAATCATTGCTCCTGCATTCTGTATAGTATTTCATTGTGTAAATATACCATAATTTCTCAATCTACTCGATTGTAGTTGGATATTTGGGCTGTTTCCATATTCTTGCAGTGGCAAATGATGATGCTATGAACATTGGTGTACAAGTTTACATTTGTGTCTTAGTTCTCATTTTCTCAGGGGATATTCCAAGCAGTAGAATAGCTGGGTCATATGGAATTTCTATGTTCAGCTTTCTGAGAAAACACCATACTGCCATCCAAAGTAGTTCTACCATTTTTTAAAAAATAGTTGTATTGGTTTTTATATAACCATTCCTATACATTCCATTTGATATTATTTTTAATTTATTTGTTTTAAAAGTTTATATACATTCTGTATTACACTATTCTTCATTCCTATTGTGTCTTTTACAATTATTCTGATGCGTATATGTTTTATAAAATCAGTCGTCATTGGACCTTGTCCATCATTATCTTGTCTTTTCACCCCGATTGTTCCCTTTTGTTTTCCCTCTCCCTCCACACACCAAACTGTGCAGATCTGTGGTTTCACCCCTACCAACCCTTATTCCTCTGCCCTCCCCTCCTGAATTCCTGTCCATGTTTTACTAGTTATGTTCACTCAATGTAATGTTCCCTAGCCTCTTCCAAATTTTCCAAAATTATTGCTCCTGAGTGCTGCATAATATTCCATTGTGTGAATGTATCACAATGTTTCAATCCATTCTATTGTGGTTGGACATTTGCACTGTTTCCATCTGCCTGTGATGGTAAATAATGCTGCTATGAACAATGGTGTGCATGTTTTCATTTTAGCCTCAGTTCTTATTTTCTTGGGGTATAAACAATGCAACAGCTGGTTCATATGGAATTTCTAAGTTCATCTTTTTGAGGAAGTGCCAAACTTCCTTCCACAGTCATTGTACCATTATATAGTCCCACTAACAATGTAAAAGAGCTAGTATAACTGTTATGAATTGCACTTGATCATGATGAATTATTTTTTCATGTACTGTTTAATTCTATTAGACAAGATTGTGTGAAGGATTTTTGCATCAGTATTCATAAGAATAAAAATCTCTGTGTTCTCATTTTCTAAGTTCTAATTTCCTTGTGATATATTCCTAGTAGTGGAATAGCTGTGTCATATGGGAGTTCTATGTTCAACTTTTTGAGGAAATGTCAAACTGTCTTCTAGAGTGGTGGCACCATTTCACAAGCTCACCAACAGTGTTTCAGAGTTTCCACTTACTCCACATCTTCTCCAACATTTATTGCTTGCTGCTGTACTAACCTTTGCCTCTGCAACTGGGGTGAGGTGGTATCATTGTGTTTTTTTATTTGCATCTGTCATTTTGAGCATATCTTCATGTGTTTGTTGGCCACCGAATGTCTTCCTCTGTGAACAGTTTTTCTATGGGTTTGGTTTTTTTGCCCATTTTGTAATAGGGTATTAGTTTTTTTCTTCTGGAGGCCCAAGAGTTTTCTGTAAAGTTTTGTGAAGTGGGAGGTATAATATTCTCTAACCTCAAAATCTACTATACAGCCATAGTAACCAAAACAACATGCTACTGGTACAATGACAGGTATATAGACCAATGGAATGGAATTGAGAACCCAGAAATGGACCCATCTACCTGTGGTCAGCTGATATTCAACAAGGAATTAAAACCTATCAAATGGGGAAATGACAACCACATCAACATATGCTGCTGTCAAAACTGTACCACTACCTGCAGAAAGCTGAAACAGGATCCACACCTCACAGCATGCACACAAATTAACTCAGGGTGGCTCAGAGATGTGGGAGTAAAGCTTAAAACCATAAATTTCATCAGATACCAACTGGAACCAAGCTTAGAAGGCTTAGCCTACAATATAAAGAGACTGCCAAATATAGCTAGAACTGTACTGGAGAAGATAAAACTGATGAATGTGATCTAAAAATTAAATCTCTGCCCTCATCAAAACCTTTTTCCAACAGTGTGAGAAGAGAGCCTACCAACTGGGAACAAACATTTGGCAACACCATTTTGGCACCTAGCCACTTTTAAAATTATATTCTCATTTTATTCTCTTTATCATCCTTACTTCTACTTTAAATTTGCTTTGTTTATCAGATCAATTAGTGCTGTCATTCTTCATAGAAAAAGACATGCTTCATGACAGGAGAGGTCTCTTCTTTACTGTCTATTTTGAACTGTAATTTTAGCATGTAGAATAGTTCCTTTTGTATAAGGATGGAGAAAGAAGAAAGGAGGGCAAGAAGGAAGATACAAGAAGGACTTACAAGGTTTTAGCTTACTAGTTTGGTTTTTTCATTTAAAAAAAATATACTGAGTTACTTAGAAAGTTTGAATACATTGTTTTTCACAAAACATTCTTCCCATTTCCTTCACACACCCCACATGAAATTGTGCAACCCTATGATTAATACCCTCCCCAACCTCACCACTCTATTTCCACCCCCAACCTTGGATAATCAGACTCATTCTACAATAATGGTTTTATACAGTGTTTGTCCTTGTGTGACTGAGTTAGTGTACTTAGTGTTATGTTCTCCAATCCTTCTGAGTGTAGGCTCCTGAGTGCTTCATAAAAATCCATTGTATGAATGTCCACAACTTCTCAATCCATTCATTTGTGGTTGGACATCTGGGCTGTTTCCATATAGTTACAATGGTGAATAATGCTGCTATGAACCTTGTGTGAATAAGTTTCTGTTTGAGCCTCGGTTCTCATTTTCTCGGGGTATATTCCAAGCAATGGAATAACTGGGTCAAATGGAATTTCTATATTCAGTTTTTTGAGGAAGCACCAATCCCATCAACAATGTATGAGTTCCTATCTCACCATAGTTTATTAATTTTAAAAGTTTCAATAATGCTTAGACAGGTGTTTTACAAAGTACAGTTGGTGTTGTAGTGCATACAGTATTGTGCTGCTAACCCAGAGATGGGAACTCTCTGAGAATTTGTTCTAAGAAGCACTTGCTGCTGAGGGTCAAGGACGGATTCCTTCAATATGGATTGAGGCTCAATATCAAGAAGACAAAGATTCACACCACTGGGCCAATTGGCAGCATGAGGATGGTTGGTGAAAAGATTGAGATTGTTAACAACTTTATTCTGCTTGGCTCCACAGTCAACATGCTTGGCAACAGAAGCCAGAAAATTAAAAGACATATTATTGCATTGGAAAGTCTGCTGTTAGGGACCTCTCCAAAGTACTGAAGAGCAATGGTGTCACTCTGGAGACTAAGGTGTGTCTGATACAGGCCATGGTCTTTACAATCACTTGTCATATGGATCAGAGAGTTGGACAATGACTAGGGAGGATGGAAGGAGAATTTATGCCTTTGAGCTGTGGTGCTGGAGAAGAGTATTGAGTGTACCATGGACTGCCAGGAAAACAAACAGATTCATCCTGGAGAAGGTTAAACTGGGAGGCTCCTTGGAGGATTCAGGGACTTCGTCTGACAGACTTTGGACATATTGTAAGGAGGGACCGGTGCTTGGAGAGGGACATCAAGCTTGGGACGGTGGAGGGACAGCGCAGGAGGGGAAGGCCCTCTATGAGGTGGATTGATTCAGTGACTGGGGTAAGCCGGTGGGTGTGTTGGAGGCAGTGCGATTGGCACAGGATAGAACAGAGTTTAGGGCTGTTGTACATAGGCTTGCTATAAGTTGCAAGTGACTCAACGGCACATAACAAAAACAACGTAGTGACTCCGAGGGAGAAAGACAGCCAATCTCACTCTATACAATTTATAGCCTCTAAAAATGGACTGGAAGTTTAGATATGCCTCATTTCCAATTTGACGGCAGTGAGTTGTACATGCTAGTATAAAGTATTTGTAGGGATTTAAGCAGGAGTGGTGCCACTTCCTAAATAACATGCCTCTGGAAACTCTGTGAACTTTGATAAATGTCAATGGTTGTAGAGGGGCTTCAGGCCTTTTGTTCATGGGGTCGCTAGGAGTCATGCTTGACTCGAAGGCAATCAACAACAACAACAACAATGATGAATAAATAGGCTAACACCTAGTCCAACTCATGTTTCTTCCCAACTACCCAAATTATCTAATTAAATTATCTCTGCTCAGATATGGAGAAATTAAAAGCCTCCTAGATTGACTTGCTCAAGGTCATGTGTCAGAGCTGAGACAAGTCTTTCCACTGCATCATCCTGGAATTTCTTCCACACTCCAAGACTTACACCTTTTCTCTAAAGAAAGCAATAGGGAGCTCAGAGTCCTTATTTTTAAACCTGCATTAAATGGAAACCTTTGGAAGAGCAGGTGGTGGTAATGCTAAGAATCTGGCTCAGCAAGGGAACACTGAGGTCATGATATTTTTCACATTTAGTAACTTCAAAAATATCGACATGATGTAAACTTCCTAAGACTTGTTGCCAGCCTAGTGATAACTGGTATCTATGGGCAAGAAGACACATCATTGGTCAGAGCAGGGCCATTTCTGGCCAATGAGCTTTCTTTGGTCAAGGAAGATGCTCTACCAATGCTTTCAGAGATCTGCCTTGGATTCTCATCCTGCTTACAGTAACACTAGCAAGGCTGCTTAAATTTCCTATTAGATACAAGACAAAAATATCCTATGATGTGAAGAATTTGCTAACATGAAATAGTACTTACTTCATACGGTTGAAAGATTTAATAAGCGGATGTATTTAAAGTGCTTTGTATATTCTCTGACACTTTGTAAGTACTCATTAAATGTTAGTGTATACTGACATTTAATGATTACTTACTGGAATGAATGTGAATTTAAATGCTAGATTTTCCAAGTTGAATTTAGCTACTCACTATTCAGCCTGCAGATTTTCTTTGGAGGATCACAGAATCATGGATAGATCTGAAAGAAACAGTCACATTGATGGTCTGCTTATAAATGAAACAACTAAAGCAAATAATAACGAAATAGACCAACTGAAGTAAAGGTAGCAATGGTACAAGGATTAGAATGTAGAATTGAAATTAAAAGGCAGTCTATAGTTTTCTGATACAGATAACAGTGTTTGTCTAACTTGTCTTTCATTTTATTAATTTCAGTTAATGCGATTCATTACAATGTTTCATCAAACTTGCATTGTACATTGCCTTTCCTGTCCCCCACCCGTGTATTTACCAATCTTTCCTTCCTCCATCTCTATCACCTCTCCAAGACTGATTCTATCCCTGTGTAAACACTTTCTCAATCTTTTTTTTTCCACTTACCTATCACATTTTTATTTCACCTCCTTAATTAAAGTACCCACAATATCGGATCATTCATTAGCTTTACATTTTTTAAAACCTCATTCTGTTTATATTCTTTGCTAAAAATGGTAAAATAGATAGCTATTCCTGTAGGTAAAGTACCCTCTGTGGGTTCAGATTACTTTTCCATCATACTGGAAGTCTTCATGATTACATTGTATACATATTTCTTCACATGAGTGACTCAAAATAATAGATCATATCTAATACTGGTTGTAGATCTAAATTTCTGAGATTCTATTTTCATAATTATAATTCCAAATCTGTCATTTTGAAATGTTTCTTGAAAGAACTATCTCTGATGACAGAGAACTAGACACAAAGAGGAACATAAAAATTATTTTTCAGATGTTAAAATTGTATATTTTGTTTCCAAGCAAAATAATAACTCAAGAATAAGTAATGAGTTACTATAAAATACAGATAATTCTAATCTTAAAGTTTTTGTAAAAATATTTTTGTATGTGGAATTATTTACAACAGCATAAAGTTGGAAATAACTTTAGTGTCCATTAATGGAGAAATGGATCAAGAAAACTCTAGTACATTCATACAGTAAAGAATTGGGAATCATAAAAAATTATCCAGAATTGTGGAATACTACACAACACAGATGAATATAGAAAAACATTACTCTGAGTGGCTTAAATCACAAAAGGACCTCTGTGGTCTAAGTCCACTAGTATGAAAAACTTAAGGAAACATTTGCACACAGACAGAATCCATACTAGAGGGATAACAAATGAAAAACAAACAAACAAACAAAAAACAAAAAAAAAGGAGAAGAGAGAACAACACAGGTACGTTAAATGAAGAGAAAGACAATCATAATAACAAACACAATAACAGGCTGACTGTTGTTATTGCTATGTATCAAGTCAGAACTGACTCATAGCTGACTCCCCAGTGAGTTTTCAGAGGCAGTAAATTACATGGGAGAAAATTGACTTTTTACTTTCTTTCTCTCACAGAGTAGTTGGTGAATTCAAACCATGTGCCTTTGGTTTGGCAACAAAACTCCTTACCGCTATGCCACTTAGCGCTCCCTAGGAGTTGGTCAAACACTGTAATTAATAAAATATATCAATCAATTGCAATTAAGCTTAATGTCTTTGGATGATTATTAAACATTCAACATGATTTCTAAATCTCCACTCATATATAAATAAATCATATAAGGCATAAGAAATAGTTTAGTGGCTGATATAATATCAAATATGATAAAATTGATATTTTCATATCTTGGAGAATGATTTATAGGAAAATTCCAGATTATCTGTAGTACCTCATTTTTTAAACAAGTCCGCATTAATTTGTGTACATAGACACATCTAGTGTGCTCTCATGGCTTGGTGGTAATTATCTTCACAGCAATCCTGAAGGCACACAGTTCAAATCCATCAGCTGCTCCACAGGAGAAAAATGGGTAATCTTCTCTCCTGTCGATACTGCCTCTGAAAATCCCTAGAGGGCCAGCTTTGGGTTGGTTCCAACTTGATGATACACAACAACAACAGCAGCCATGCACATATCTAAGAAAATGAAATATTATTCTAATGATTGCACTTTATCAAAGGGAGCTCTGGTGGCACAGTGGCAAGAAGGTGTGCTGCAATTTCAAAGGCACATGGTTTGAAACCACCAGCTGCTCTGGAGGAGAAATATGGGCAAACTTCACCTATGTGATTAATTGTCTCTGAAAACCCACCAGCCATGGTTCAGTTCAGACTCTACAGTACACAACAACACTTTAACGATGTGTCTCTGTTCTTTACATACTTTATTATAAATTAAGTAATTATATACTACGAATTTACATATAAAATTCAAGACATGAACTGGCTTTCACGTGACATCTAAGGATTGAGAACAATGTTGAAAATTCCCTTCACATTTACAGAGATGGAAAACTAAGCAGTTGCATTTGTGTTGGAGAAAACATCACATTACCTGAATTTAGGCAGAAGCATTTTACTAAGTCCACTGAGATACATTTTAGAAATTTGCACACCCACATCCTAGTTCTCATCCGTAATCTGATCCCTTTTTCTGTATTTACATTTTCTCTGTGTTTTTCCTCTTACTCTAGCCCACAGCCAACATACAAGTAACGTTTTCCACCTATCTGATCTGGATCACAGCAACCGCAGCAACCACAGAAGTATCTCTTCTCAACGACACATTACATGAAACTGTTCTCCTCTTTGCCCACAAACGACCTCTCTAGAACATAAATTTAGTCTTGAAATCTGCTTAAAAGGGTTATTTTTAGATTTTACTTTAATAATTTTAATGAACATGGACTACTAGGAGAACGAACAAGTTCATCCTGGATAGGGTGAATCTAGGCTGTTCCTTGGGAGCAAGGATTCTGAAGCTTCATCTGACATACTTTGTACATATTGCAAGGCAGGATCAGTCCTGGGAGAGGAACATCATGCTTGGGAGGGTGGAGGGACAGCTCAGGAGAGGAAGACCCTCAGTGAGATAGAATGATTCAGTCACTGGGGTAATGGTTATAGGTGTCAGAGTTGTAGGGTATATTGTCAGAGACAATAAGATTGGCAATAGATAGAACAGGGTTTAGGATTGTTGTAAAAGGGTCACTATGAGTCACAGGTAATTCGATGGCACATAAAAACAACATTTTTGAGTGGAAGAAATTTATATTTGTTCTCATTCCAGGAAAAAGGTGATTCAACAGAATGTGGAAATTAGAAAAAGGTATCATTAATATTATATGCAAATAAAATCTTGCAGAAGATTATTTGGAATAGAACATTGAAAGGAAGTGCCCAGAAGTTCAAGCTATTATTGAGAAGAAGCTATGAAATAAAGAATATCATTGCTAGTGTCAGGTAGATCTTGCTGAGAGCAGAGGATACCAGAAATACATTTACTTGTGTTTTATTGACTACTAAAAGTCTTATTTGATTGCATGAATCATAACTAGTTATGGATAAAATAGAAAATAATGGGGATTTCAGAGCACATAATTGTACTTTGGCAAAATCTAGACCTAGACTAAGTAATATTTGTCCAAACAGAGCAAGGGATCACTGCATGTTTCAAAATCAGGAAAGGTGTGTATCAGGGTTTTAGTCTTTCTCCACACCTATTCAATCTATATGCTGAGCAAATGATTCAAGAAGTTGAACTAAATGAACAAAAATATGGCATTAGGATTAGAGAATGACAAGTCAAAATCTATCAGGAACCTCTTCAGACTACTGAAGACCAGATGATTTCAGTCTGGAGACTAAGGTGTGCCTGATCCAGTCCATGGTCATCACATTTTGTGCAATGCATCAGAAAGCTGAACAATAACTAGGGATGACAGAAGGAGGACTGATCTCTTTGAGTTGTGGTATTAGAGAAGAATATTTAATAGACTATAGATTGGTCCAGGCTGGTTTCAAAAGGGGTCGTGGTACTAGAGATATTGTAGCTGATGTTAGATGGATCTTGGCTGAAAGCAGGGAATACCAGA
>NW_006399949.1:4053560-4054547 GCF_000299155.1 Elephantulus edwardii
GTTAAAGGTATATCCCTTCTTGCGGAGTTAACAAAGGCACCTTTAAATCTTAGTTTTAAATAATAAACTACTGGAGGTATAATCAGGAATGAAAATTTATACGATATCTGCATGAATTAATATTTTCTAAATTATATGGATTATAACTAAAAAGATGATTACAATGATTTGCTAAACAAAACCAAAATTTTCTCACTATTATCTATGGCATAGTTTCTTTAGTTTCCAATGTATTTATATCCTTTATACTGAAAGATTACTCACCAGCTTGGTGATAGTATAATGGTTTAATTTTGTTTGCTTTGTCATACTATAGTTTGAGATTTTTTTTTCTTATTTTCAAGAACATGTTATAATAATAACATAAGGACAATTAAAAGTTTTCCTTTACTAAAGGATGACTAAGGCAGAAGCCGGATTCTAGAAAGGCTTGTTTGCTTGTTCTGATGGGGATTAGGGTGGATTGTGCATTGGCTAATAAGTGTGAGATGATGGAATTCGGCCTCCGATTTTAAAACCCCTTTTTCAACAGTATGGGGATGGAATCCCGTTTGGAAGTCCTACTCAGGAGCATTCTTCTAAGTGGTATAGCACTGGTCTGTCCATTTGCTGTACAGAGGTAACTTGTACAGAGTTAAGCCATTGCTGTGATGCTAAACACTGTGACACTAATGTGTCAAATGTGGTAATGGTTGCCCATCATGGACAGTGTTTGGTGGAGCTTCCCGATTAAAACAAGCTTGGAAGCAGGAGTGGCATCCACTTCTGAAATGGCTTGCCTTTATTCCTCCCTTTATTTTTTCTTTGTTGTTATTAGCTGCAATTAGATTGACTCTGTTGATGGTCTTACGTACTGCAAAGCAAAATGTTATACTGGGTTATACAAGGGTTCAGGTCTTTCGTTCATAGGGTCGCTCTGAGTCATCTACAACTTGATGGCATTTAATAACAACAACAACAAGGCAATAACTAACATGTATAAGGATA
>NW_006399949.1:4054647-4064487 GCF_000299155.1 Elephantulus edwardii
GGAGTTTAGGGCTATTGTACATAGGGTCGGTATGAGTCGCAGGCGACTCGATGGCACATAACAACAACAACAATATAGATTGGTAGGAGAACGAACAGATTCATCCTGGAGAGGATGAAACCAGGCTGTGCCTTGGAGGCAAGGATTCTGAAGTGCCATGTGACATAACTTGAGCATGTTGCAAGGAAGGACCAGTCCTTGGAGAGGGTTGTCATGCTTGAGAGAGTGGAGGGACAGAACAAGAGAGGAAGACCCTCGATGAGATGCTTTGATTCAATGACTGGGTTAATGGGGGTAGTTGTGTCAGAGATGATAAGCTTGGCTCAGGATAGAGCAGGTTTCAGAGCTATTTCACATAGGGTTGCTATGAGTTGCAAGCAACACAATGGCACATAACAACAACCATAACAATAACCTAAAATCAAAGATACCACTTTGAACTAAAGTGTATCTGACTCAAACCATTGTATCTTGAAACCCATTATAGGTACACACATACTAGACAATGAATAAAGAGGACCAAAGAAAAATAGATGTCTGTGAATTGCTGTGTTAAAGACTATTAGTTTATACCATAGACTTCCATTAGAACAAATAAAAGTGTCTTAGAGGAAGTAGAGACAGAAAATTTCTTAAAAGTTCTGATGTAATATTTCATCTTTGGGTATGTTATCAAGAAGGACCACTTCCTGGAGAAGGATACCAGACTTGGTAAACCAGCAGGATGGGGAGATATCATTGAGTTAGAATGAATAATGGTTGTAACAATGAACTTAAACAAAGACTAAGTTGTGTGGAGGGCAAGGACCAAGCACTGTTTTGTTCTGTTGTCCACAGAGTATCTAGGAATCAAAAATTATTTGAAGACTTATAGTAACAAAATTGTGTTGATGTCTTCGATTCCTATGGAGATGCAGATTCCAAGAGTCTAAGAGCCACTCCTGGCATTTAAATGTAATTAAGATATCCTACCACTTGTTTTCTGTTTGCTGTAAGGTGATGGCTTGGTGTTCCTGGAAGCTATGACAACAGTATTTAAAATATCCTTTGGATCACCTATCACCAAAGCCATACTCTTTTTAATTACTTCCTGTGTATCTGAAGGTTGGATGTTCAATAAGGATTACAAAAAAAGAATCGATGTCCTTGCCATGAGGTGTTGGCTAAGACTATTGAATATAAGTGTCAACTGTCAAAAGAACAAACAAATCTGTCTTGGAGAAAGTGCAATCACAGTGCTCCTTAGAAGCAAAGTTAACAGA
This sequence comes from Elephantulus edwardii, assembly GCF_000299155.1. Lineage (NCBI taxonomy): Eukaryota > Metazoa > Chordata > Mammalia > Macroscelidea > Macroscelididae > Elephantulus > Elephantulus edwardii. The sequence goes on from NW_006399949.1 coordinate 4,055,910, forward strand.
ATTTTATCTCACTTACTTTGACCATATTTTCAGGAGGAACCAATCCTTGGAGAAAGACATCATGCTGGGAAAAGAGGAGGGTCAGCAAAAAAGGGGGAAAGTTGTCAGTGAGGTGGATTGACACAGTGACAAACACAATGAAGGTGAGCATGAGAGAGATCATGAGAATGGTGCTGGAGAGGACAAGGTTCACACTTCCTGTTCATCAGGTCACTATGCATGAGTCATGGCCAACTTGATGGCAATGAACAACAACAGCAATGAAAATATATATGTTTTCATCTTAATTATGATCATCTACTGAAGAGCAATGAGGGCAGTTTGAAGACCAAGATGCACTTGATTCAAGCCATGGTCTATTCCATCTTGCTATGCATGTGAGAACTGGAAAATGAATAATGACAGCAGAAGAAGAGTTGATGCGATTGAGCTTTAGTGGTGGAGAAGGATGCTGAATATCCCACGGCAAGAGAACAATTAGATACGTCTTGGAGATGGTGCTACCAGAGTGCTGTGTGGGGTCAAGAATGACAGTGTTATTTCACATACTTTGGGTCTGTTATTAGGAGACCTCATTTCTTGCAGAGGAACATCATGCTTGCAAAGGAGGAGGATCAGCAAAAGAGAGAAAGATTCTTAAGATGGATTGGCACAGTGACTGTGGCAATGGGCTCAATTATGTCAGATATGATGGGAATGGCACAGAGTAGGACAGGGTTCAGATCTACTGTTCATTAGGGTCACTATGGAATCATATACTTGACTTCATGGCACCTAATAACAAAACCAAATTACTTTAGATTTCACAGAGATATACAGTCAATATTGAACAACTCTTGAGGTTGGCACAGAAAGAAAACTTACAAAGAGCATCTTCAAACTTCAAAAAAGTTAGCACATAGGAGCAATGATTTTTTAAATATTACCTAACTTGGGAGGGACTGGAGAGCCCTATGCTGAGTGAATTAACTCAGTCCCACAAGGACAAATACTGTATAAAACCATTATTGTAGAATGAATATGAAGATCCAAGGGGGGTTGTGGTGTGGAAGCAGAGGGATGAGAATGTGTGGGGTGGTGGTAGTGGTGGATTGATCATGGAGTTGTGCAATTTGATGGAGGAAAGTTTGAGGGAAATTTAAAGTATCTGGTCTGGAAAACATGTATTTGAATTTTGTAAATGAACTAATATAAATTAAAAAAAACAACAACAAAGCAAATATTTACTGAGAAGTGTTAGACCAATTATACTAAAACTGATTACTCATAAAATTAATCACAACCATTTTCTTTAAATCACCAGTGGTGGAAGAAGTTGTTGTTGCTATGTGCCATTGCGTCGTTTGAGACTCATAGCAACCCTATATATGACAGTACTAACCCTGCTCTAACTCTTGCCAAGCTTATTGTCTCTGACACACCTACCCCCATTACCCCAGTCACTGAATCAATCCATCTCATCGAGGGGCTTCCACTCCTGAGCTGTCCCTCCACTCTCCCAAGCATGATGTCCCTCTCACAACATGTCCAAAGTATGTAAGGCAGAGCTATAGAATCCTTGCCTCCAAGGAGCAGCTTGACTTTACCCTCTCCAGGACGAACTTGTTTGTTCTCCTAGCAGTCCATAGTATATTTAATACTAATCACCAGCACCAAAACTCAAAGACATCAATTTTCTTTCTATCATCCCTAGTCATTGTCCAGCTCCCTGATGCATAGCAAATAATGGCAAAGACCATGGCTTGTATCAGGCGCACCTTAGTCTACAGAATTACATCATTGCTCCTCAGTACCTTGGAGAGGTCTCTGACAGTAGACGTTGCCAATGGAACTAATCTTTTAATTTCCTGGCTGCTAGTACCAAGAGTGTTGATTGTAGAGCAAAGCAAACTGAAGCTGTCAACAATCTCAATCTCTTCACCATTTATCATGATGCTGCCAACCAGCCCAATAGTGAAAATCTTTGTTTTAATAATGTTGGGTAAATAAACCCAACAAAACCAAAAAACCTTTTTGCTGATACAGTGGTTTAAAATAGCTAAGTTGATAGAATATTAGTTTGTTTCCAAAGACAAAATAAACTTCCAACTTTTCTGTGAAGATCGGTGCTAATGTTTTTCCACATGCACTCACAGTTGAGCAGTGGGATTGGTATATTCTAGAACGAGTTCCATATTTCAGTTTAGTACAACAATGACATTACAAAGATACAAATACACACTCAGCCTAGGATTTTGTGGAAAGCATTGCAGTAATATAATAAAACTTTCCACATTTACTTAAACACAGCTTTTTAGCCACCCAGGGAAGACTGTCTCAGCAATCTCACATGCCAAGATTTTATTTGTAGAGAACTTGCAGGCTATTTTACAGATGGTAAATAAAGGCAAATTAATGTCAGGGGCTGTGTTTCATCTCTTTGAAATGGTACTTTTCTTGTTATTTAGCTGCCCTCGAGTTGACCAGGACTCAGCAACTCTGTGAACAGTAGATCTGAACCTTGTCCTATCCTGAACCATCCTCATCATCATTGACATTTCTGAAGCCATTACTCCAACCACTGTGTCAATTCATCTTATAGAGAATCTTCCTTTCTCTGGTCCTCCATCCTTCCAAGCATGATGTCCTTTTCCAAAGAGTGGCCTCTTCTAACAACATGCTCAAAGTATGTGAGGTGAGTTTCAACAGGACGAATAAGGCTATACTTTGACAGCAGTTATTAATCCCCCAGAGACTTACAGTCCTGTCACTTTCTATCCACAGTGTGGTTCCTCCTAAGGCCCTCCATCTCTGCCCTAGCTTGCAAAAACAACTACTATCACAATCTCACCTTTCCACTCTCAACTCTCTTTTCCAAATTTGGGCCGGAAAATTATTGCTGAAGCACAAGCTGTGTCATGTTATGAGTTTTCCCCATGAATCTTGACCACTATCCAATACCTATCCAATACCTACAATAATAGAGTAAGACTTTCAAGTCTTCCTCACTTTGCCCTGGAATGGCCTCTCCCATCTCACAAAACTCCCTCAATTTGCATTTTTCAAGTATCATTTTACCAAAGAAGTAGTCCAGCCCCAATTAAAAGAAACGGTTCCTCTAAAAAGCCACATTTATCTTTTCCCCTGTAGCTTATTTTAAGTTCTTTGTAAATTTTAAATATCCCAAAGTCAGAACATGTCTTATTTCTTTTTGCATCTTGTAAAACATCTTTGAATGATAGAAGATGGCAGTCTTTTCTTCAGAGACAATTTCTGATCTCAAAATGTTAATAAGGAAGATTTAATGAAGTGGAGAAAGATCATGAAAAAACAATCGTTAAGAGACAATCAATCACATGACACTAGTAGATAGATTTCATAGTTCCAAGGATTCACTTGGACAGTCCTGATTCTTGGTGTCCAGCTAAAATTAAATATCTAAATGTGCATTAAGGATGTGTCCTATCTCCATATCTTTTCAATCTATATGCAAAACAGGTTATCCAGGAGGCTGGGCTCTAGGAAGGAGAAGTGCGGCATCAGGATTGGAGGAAGACTCATCAACAACCTGCATTACGCAGATGACTTGCTGAAACTGAGGAGGACCTGAAGCACTTGCTGCAGCCTTTAATATGGATTGAAGCTCAACATCAAGAAAACAAAGATTCTCACCACTGGGCCAATTGGCAGCATAATGTTAGATGATAAAAAGATTGATTGTTAACAGCTTCAGTTTACTTAGCTCTACTACAATCAACACTCTTGGTACTAGCAGCCAGGAAATTAAAAGATGAATTATGTTAGTAAAGGTTGCTGTCTGAGACCTCTCCAAAGTACTGAAGAGCAATGATGTCAGTCTGGAGACTAAGGTGTGCCCGAAACAGACTATGGTCTTTGCAATTACTTGCTATGCATCAGAGAGCTGGACAATGACTAGGGATGATAGAAGAAGAGTTGATGCTTTTGAACTGTAGTGCTGGAGAAGAGTATTGAATATACCATGGACTGCCAGGAAAACAAACAAGTTTGTCCTGGTTAGGGTGAAGCCAGGCTGTTCTTGGAGGCAAGGATTCTGAAGCTTTTTCTGACATACTTTGGACATGTTGCAAGGCAGATCAGTTCTGGGAGAGGGATGTCATGCTTGGGAGGGTGGAGGGACAGCTGAGGAGAGGAAGACCCTCGATGAGATGGATTGATTCAGTCACTGGGGTAATAGGGATAGGTGTGTCAGAAACAATATGATTAGCAAAGGATAGAGCAGGGTTTAGGATTGAGCTGTTGTACGCAGGGTTGCAATGAGTTGCAGGCGACTCGATGGCACATAACAACGAGAAATATTTTTCAGCAGGCCAGCTTTCAAAGCCATATAAACAAAATGAAAACAAAAAATCCACCAACTTTTAAAATAAAAGAGACTTTCTATTTCCTCCCAAACTTACAATCTGTTAAAAGTATCTTATTATGGAGCTTGTATTTTAAGTTACATTTGTCATCTATTTGAGACAAGACATGCTCAAACTCATTTTATAACTTAGATGAGATTTTATGAATGTGTAAATAAAGTTAGTTTCATTAGAAAAAATATGTCCCAGAGAGCAATTACAGGTCATTTCTTCAAAATTAAGAGACAGACAAAAGAAATTGGGTCATGCAAGTTTTGTGACAATATAGCTGGCTGGCTCTATATTTTGATGTGCTTCTAGGCTGAAGTCTGGGCTAATTGGGATGATGTGGTGGGCAGTTCCAGTTCCTTGTTCTTGAACTTATTTATTGGCCTAAAACACTAATCAGACTACTCCGAGATGCAGCCTCTGTTCTGCGTGTCAGTAATGAGGTACATAGGTCCAATGCTAGTGGTTCCCTGGTCCTGATTGGGTAGGGTCTAGTCTTGGCCATTCCCTTTAATCTATTCCTTCTATTGGCTCCATGTATCCTCAGGTCTTCCTTATCTCAGTAGCATTTCCCTCAACACACTTTTCTCTCATTTCCTCCGCAAACATATAGATTGAAAACATATAGAGATATAGTATATAGATTGAAAACATATGAAGAAAGGAAATATCCCTGACATACTCCTTTCTTGATTTTGAGCCATGCAGTGTTTGGTCCCTTGCTCTGTTTAGACAACAGCTTCCTGGTCTTGGTATAGGTTTCACATGAACACAGTCAAGTGTTCTGTGATTCCCATTCTCCTCAGTATTAATCATAATTCATTGTAATCCACACAATCAAGTACCTTTGCATAATATGTCTGCCTTGCTCTTTAGATACAATTTTGCCCCTCAGAGGAGCAACTGTGAGAGAGTACTCACATAGCTTTCTATGTTAGTTCAAAAACATGAGTGATGTGTTAAAGTTCCTCAGTGAACTTACAACAATCTGCTAAAATGTTTCCTACTTTTCCTCAGAGGTTTTCTTGATGAAAAACCTACTTGCACTCTCACAAGGTGCTTTCCCAGTTATGCTACTTCTTGCAGTGATGTTGTTAGGTGCCGTCGAGTTGTCGGGGACTCATTAGTGACCCTATGAACAAAAGTCCTTGACACTTGTGTGTCTTTCATCCTTTCTCCAGGTTCATAGGGTTTCTGGAGGCAAGCTGTTACAGAAGTCAATGCCACTCCTGCTTCAAAGTTTGTTTTAATCAGGGAGCTCCACCAAACACTGTCTGCCATGGGTTAATTAACACATTTGACACTTCAGTGTCACAGTGTTCAGCTTCACAGCAACCACAAGTTACCTCTGGACAGCAAGTGGACACACCAGGGCTCTACGACTTAGAAGAATGTTTGACCAAAACCTGTGAAAAACCGGCCTGAGGGTCGCGAGTTAGAGCCACCCACCTGTGGCTTGGTAGCATCACTTTCAGTCCACTAGGCCAACTGGTCTATCTCTATGTTGCTAAGTGATGTCGAGTGGTAGGCAACTCATAGCAACCCTATGAACGAAAGTCCTCAAAGTTAAAAAGGGAAACTGGGGTTGGTGCTGGGGAGTATCTGGGACTGTGAGGATCCTTGTGAGTGGTTGGTGGGGAGAGAGGGGTTCTAACTCACTGGAAAATGCTGTAGTCAAGCCATCTTGAGGACAGGGCATTGCTAAATTATGTAAGGTCCTCCCAGGTGCAGCATCTTTCTGCTCAGCAAATTTTTCTGCTAGCCCTTACTGTAACTGGGGATTGTCTCTTAGTTAACTAAGGGATTGGACAAAAGAGACTACATCCCATCCCTATGGAAGACTAAGTCTAAGTAAAAACTGCCACTTTGGGGGTTATTTTTTGATTGCTGAGGGCACGTTCTGGCCATGCTATGTTGCAGAACAAGGCCAGCTTAGTTTGTTGGAGTCTGTCAAAATCTAGAATCTTCCAACTGTTGAGGAATTTGTTCAGGGGTGAATTCACAAGTATGGAGATTCCCTTTCCCATGGAGCTACAGGGAAAGAGAGAAGAAATAGTGTGGGGACCCCAGTCTCTGGGTGGAGAAGTGAAGTGTCCGCCCATACATTTCCCCAAAATTTCTGCAAAGTCACACTGGCTTTTGTTTTGAAAGCAGATCCACCTCTCCTTCCAGATAAGAATGATATAAATGTATTGCAAAAAGAAGTGACCTCTTAGTAAAGAGGAATAATTCTGAGGTAAAAACCATCCAGACAAACCCCTTCTTATTCCTTATGTTGCAGTCTGACTCCACGATATAATCTGGTTACTCCTTCTATTAACAAACAACAGAACCTTCCCATAAGGCAACCTTCAAGGAATGAAATGGGGGGAAAAATTACTAGGTTCTGAATTACAGACTTTCTTTGCCATCTCTTTTCCTTTTTTCAGGATTTACAGAGTTAAAAGTATTTCCTTTGAGACAGCTCAGATCAGAAAATCAGCATCGAGCTAATGTAGGCATTTCAAAACCAAAGAACACACCTTAAATAAGTAGCTGAGGAAGCTCCAGAGGCTCCCTTTTAACAACCTTTATAGCTGATAAAAAAATGTCAGGTTCCATGCCCAGGATCCTGTATGACCTTCTAGAGAGTGACCATCTGGAAAGACCATATTTTATGATGAGGTGGCAACCATGGAAACAGTTATTTTGATCACGTACACATGCTCGTTCGTTGTCAGAGTTTGGTGGCAGCATCTTGAAAAACCATATTCCCATTACCATGTTCACAAGAAGGCGACCCTCTTAAACAGGCCCTAAGAAAGGTCCTGTGCAGCCTTTCAGAGAGCAGCCACCTTGAATAGGGCAATGCTCTGTTTATCACGTTGGCCAACAGGAGGCAGACATTGCGAAAGGCCAGCTACACATGTGATTATCTTAAATCCCTTCCACTTGCAATAATCAAGCTTGATAGGCCAAAGATATTTTGCTCTTCTATGCTTCCCCTTGTAAAGTATTTTCTCCTATAAACCTCCCTTTCTGCTAACACAGAAGACCATGGATCCTGCTCTATTGCTCCTAAGAAAAGCACAGGAGACCTTTCCTTGGTAATCACACCTCAGGAGCAGTTTGGATACAGTTGAGAAAGGTATATGTTATTCTAGTATCTAAGAGAGTTACTTTATCCCTTTTCTCCTTCCCACATGGCAAATGTGTCCCCTACCATAACGACTGCTTAGAGATAAAAAGGAGCAGAATACATCCCTCCATGTACGTGGGGAATAGAAAGTACGCATGCTAACGTTCTACTTCTGTCCACCACAAACTCCAAGCCGACTTGGTAGGTGCATTTTCTCACCTACCAATTAGATGTTTTTGTCTCCCTTGACTGCGGTTGTGAATCTGTTCTCTCATGTGATCCCAGGTTTCCTGTAATGATCCTAGAGTCCTTTACAGTATTCCTAGGTTTCAATATAAAAAAAAAGTGTTACCATTTACTGAATGTTGTGGTTCAGCTTCCCTTGCTCAGAGAACTGAGCCAGGAGGGAGATATCAGAAAGATCGGCAATGGATGAATCCTTGTGCTTTTGGCCTACTATGTCCTAATACAATACCAGAATGAGCTGAGCCCTGATGGGAACACAGTTGAGGAGAAAAGACAAAGAGTCAGGAATGGAGGTAAAAGTGGTTTTATTAGAAAAGATATGTCCCAGAGAGCAAGACAGGTTAGTTCTCTGAAAGTAAAGAGGTTGAAGAGAAACAAATTAAAAGTTTTAACGTGAAAAAGCAACTGTTTGATTTTACAAAAGGTCGCTATTTTAATCTTTTATATGAAATATAAGTTTTAAATGTATTCATTTAAAAACTGACTTGGAGTGAGAAAAGTGAAGCTAGGAATTAGCCAGAGTATGTGCATCTAGGAAGGTGACAAAGATCAACGAAACGGGAATGAGAATTTAGGAAGAATCAGTAGTTGGAAAACATGGACTTGGTGACAGAAATGAAGCTAGAGATAGAATGATTGAACTTTGCACAATCAATGACTTATTCATTGCAAATACATTTTTTAAGAGACATAAATGTAGATGCACATGGATTTCACCTGATGGTATGCATAGGAATCAGATCGATTACATCTGTGGAAAAAACCGCTGGAGAAGCTCATTATCAGCTGTGAAAACTAGGCCAGAAGCTGATTGTGGAACAGACCACCAACTACTCATATGCAA
>NW_006399949.1:4069377-4082362 GCF_000299155.1 Elephantulus edwardii
ACAATTTAACCTGGGAATAAATAAGCAAAAATATACATTACTATGTTCCTAATTTTGGAGTCATGCATTAGTTTTATTTTTCTCACTTTTTACACTGGGCTAATACAGGTTAAATAAAAGGAAACAAGAAAAATATGTTATTCAGTATATAAAATTATTCTGCAGGATTTTACATGTCTTATATGCTGTCTTGGCTGCTCAAATAGAGTCTAAACAACGATTTTTGTCTCTTTTCCTTGTTTCTTTGATGACCAATTCTCTACAATGTTGATAAGTATGTAAGAATAACTTCTTAACCATAGACATTCCATAAGGATGTTGTTGTTGTTATGTGCCGTCGAGTCACTTGTGACTCATAGCGACCCCTATGTATAACAGCTCTCAACTCTGCTCTGTCCTGTGCCAATCTCATTGTCTCTGACACACTTATCCCAATTGCCCCAGTCACTGAATCAATCCACCTCCCAGAGGGCCTTCCCCTCCTGTGCCTGCCCTCTGCCCTCCCAAGCATGATGTCCTTCTCTGAGGACTGGTGTCGCCTTACAACATGACCAAAGTATGTCAGACGAAGCCTCAAAATCCTTGCCTCCAAGGAGCAGCCTGGTTTAACCCTCTCTGGGATGAATCTGTTTGTTTTCTTAACAATCCATTGTACCCTCAACACTCTTCTCCAACACCAAAGCTCAAAAGCATCAATTCTCCTTCTATCCTCCCTGATCGTTGGCCAGCTCTCTGACGTATAACAAGTGATTGCAAAGACCATGGCCTGTACCAGATGCACCTTAGTCTCCAGAGACACACTGTTGCTCTTCAGTACTTTAGAGAGGTCCTTTTCCCACTACAATACGTCTTTTCATTTCCTGGCTGCTGGTGCCAAGAGTGTTGATTGTGGAGCAAAAGTGTTGATTGTGGACTAAAGCTGTGAACAATCTCAGTCTCTTTACCATCCATCCTGATGTTGTCAATTGGTCCAGTGGTGAGAATCCATAAGGATAGCTATGTAAATTTCTTCAATAACTAATAAATCATCATCAATATTATCTCACTGCTGTTGACTTGAAACCCACTCAAAGCTGACTCTCCTCCACTGGGCCACCAGGTTTCTGAGCCTGCAAATTCCACTGATGTTATACAGAATAACGTCATTAAGTAATGAAATTAATTTGAATTTATTTGGTGTATGTACATTTCTCTACTAGTTATGTTTCTTTAAAAAAATTGCATGTCAGTTTTCCACTAAATTCATATACATTGTGTTTCATGCTATCCTTCATTCACATTGTGTTTTTATTTTTATTTTATTGTTTTTGTGTGTGCCCCATCAAATTAGATCTGACTGGTACAGGAGGAGATTGACTCTCCTTCTCCTGCAGAGCACACATTGTGTTTTATAAATCATTCCCATTGATTATAAAATGAATCACCACTGAATTACGCCCACCATTATCCAGTATTTCCAGATTCCCAAAGGATATTCCCTATTTCCTTAATCCCCTCTCCTTCCATTGTTACCCTATTATTTACCTCCTGTCCATCCTGACCCGTTTGCTCCCACCCCTTTCGCCCTTTGGATATATATACACATTTTACTTGTTACCCTTCTCTTCTTAAAATAACAGTCTTATGCAGTATTTATCCTTATGAGACTGAGTTAATTCACTCAGCATAAAGTCCTCCAGTCTCTTCCAAGTTACATATTAATTCTCAAAACTTGCTCCTGAGTGTTGGGTAGTGTTCAGTCATGCAATGTACCACAATTTCTCAATCCATTAGATTGTGGTTGGATATATGGGCTGTTTCTATACTCTTACAATTGTGAATAACATTCTAGGAAAGTTTGTGTACAAATAATTTCTGTTTGTGTCTCAGTTCTAATTTCCTCAAGGTATACTCCTAGCAATGAAGTTTCTATGTTCAGCTTTTTGTGGAAAGGCCAAACTGCCATCCAGAGTGGCTGTACCATTTTACAGTCCCACCAACAATGTATAAGAGTTCCTGTCTTTCCACATCCTCTCCGACATTTATTACTTGCTATCCTATCAAACATTGCCACTGCTGCTGGGGTGAGATGGTCCCTACTTGTGGTTTTGATTTATATCTTTCTTATTGCCAGTGATTTTGAGCATTTTTTTCATGTGTCTGCTGGCTTCTGAATGTCTTCCTCTGTGAAAAGGGTTTTGCCTCTTTTTTAACTAGATTATCAGTCTTTTTCTTTTGGAGGCCCTGTAGGATTCTGTAAACTTTTATTATAAGACCATCATCGAGATGGTATTACCAAATGTCTTTTCCCTCAGTCAGTAGGTTTTCTTTTTACACTGATTGGATAAGCTTTGATGCACACAGGGATTTAGTCTTTAGAAGGTCCCCTTCATCAGTTTTGTCCTTTTCTGGTTATGTATTTCTGGCTGTATTTGACAGCTTCTTTATAAACAAAGCATTCTAAGCTTGGTCCCTGTTTGTCTCTAATGATCTTTATGGCTTGGGGCTTTACCCTTATGTCGCTAGTCCACCTTGGGTTGTTTTTGTATAACGGGAGAGGTGTGGATGCTGCTGCTTCTTTCTGCAGGTAGCAGTCCAGTGTTGTTAATGCCATTTGTTGAAGAGGTTGTTGTTTCATCATTTGATGGGTTTTCTTTCTTTGTCGAATATTAGTTGACTGTAAAATAGATGGTTTAATTTCTGTGTTTTCTTTTGTAATTCTGTTCCATTGGTCTACATTTCTATCATTGTACCAGTCCCATGCTGTTTTCATTATTACAGCTGTATATTAGGTCCTGAGATCAGGAAGTGCTATGTCTCCCACTTCATTCCTGTTTTCAGTAGTGTTTTGCTTAAAAAACCACACAAAACCTTGGTCAATAGTAATTCTGTATTAGACAATGCATATTAATGAGTATACAAAACACAATGTACATGAATGAAACATAATGTATATGTATGTTATTGTTGTTATGTGCTGTCTAGTTGCTTGCCCTAAACAAGAGCCCTTAACCCTGCTCTATCCTGTGCCAACCTTACTGTCTCTGACACACCTACTCCCATTACTCCAATCACTGAATTGATTCATCTCATGGAGGATCTTCCTTTCTTGAGCTGTCCTTCCACCATCCTAAACATGATGTCCCTTTCCAAGGACCAGTCCCTCCTTGAGACATGCCCAAAGAATGTCAAATGAAGCTTCAGAATCCTTGCCTCCAAGGAGCAGCCCAATTTCACCCTCTCCAAAACAAACCTGCTTGTTTTCCTAGCAGTCTATGGTATATTCAACACTCCAGTACCACAGCTCAAAGGCATTAATTCTCTTTCCATCATCCCATGTCACTGTCCAACTCTCCAATGCATATTGTGCAATTGTGAAGACAATGGCCCAGATTAGGCACACCTTAGTATCCAGCCTGATGTCGTTGCTCTTCAGTACCCTGTAGAGATCCCTAACAGCTGACTTTCCCAGTTCAAATTGTCTCTTGAATTCCCAGATGCTGTTACCAAGAATGTTGATTGTGGAATCACACAAACTAAAACTGTTAACAATCTCATTCTCTTCACCATCCATAATCATGCTGCCTGTTGGCCCAGCAAAGAGAATCTTTGTTTTCTTGATGTATATAAACCAATAAAAAAGGGAAAAAAATTTTAAAAAATGTAACACAAAATAACATAAAAAATAAAAATAAATAAACTTGCCTGTTCACTTTTTTATCTCTTTGAAAAATGAATTTGGTATCTACATTGGGATTGTGTTAAATATATAAATTGATTTTGGAAGGATGTCATTTTCACTGCATTGAGTCTTCTTATCCATGAACGAAGGCATTTTTTCCCATTTATTTAGGTCTTTATTTTCTTTCACAGACGTGTTTTGTAGTTTTCTTTGTAAATGTCTTTTGTGTCTCTGTTATAATTATATGCTGTTGAGTCACTTACAACCCTGTGTACAACAGCTCTGAACCACACCTTATCCTGAACCAATCTCACTGTCTCCACACTTTTAACCTTTTTACTCCAGTCACTGTGTCAATCCTTCTTCTCCAGGGTCATCTTCCTCTCCTGAGCTGTCCCTCCATCCTTCCAAGCATGATATCCTTCTCCAAGGAATAGTCGCTCCTGGAAACATGCCCAAAGTACATGAGATGGAGCTTGAAAATCCTGGCCTCCAAGGAGAAACTTGATTTCACTCTCTCCAGGACAGACCTATTTATTTGTTCTCTTAGCTGTTCGTGGTATGTCCAACACTCTTCTGTAGCACCACAACTCAAAGGCATCAATTCTTCTTCTACCATCCTTAGCCATTCTCCAGCTCTTTGATGCATGTAATTATGAAGACCATCATCTGAATCAGATGCACTTTAGTCTCTAGACTGGCATCATTGCCCTCAGCACTCTGGAGAGGTCCCTGACAGCAAACTTCCCCATGCAATTCTTTGGATTTCCTGACTTCTGGTGCAAAACAGTGTTGCTTGTGAAGCTGAGCAAGCTGGAAAAAACCCTCAATCTCTTCTCCATCCATCATGAAGCTATCAACTGGCCATTGGTGAGAATTTCAATTTGTGGGTCGCTAGAATTCACAGGAGACTCGATGACACATAACAACAACATTGTAAATGGTATTGCTGTCTTATTTTCCATCTCTGTATTTCTTTGTTGCTGTAAAGGAATTCCACTGACTTTTTTAATGTTGATCTTCTATCCTGCCACTCTACTAAATTGGTCTACAAGTTCTAGCAGTTTGCTGTTATTGTTGTTTTTCAGTTATATGGGGTGTTCTGGGTACACTATCATATCCTCTGCCTATAGAGACAGCTTCACCATTTCTTGGCTGATCTGGATGACTCTTATGTCCTTTTCTTGCCATCTGGCTCTTGCATGTACTTCCTACATAATATTAAATATGAGTGGTGAAATTGGGCATTCTTATTCTAGTCCTTGTTCACAAAGAGAATGCTTTTAGTCTTTCTCCATTGAGAATGAAATTGACTTTTGGCTTTTTTATATATCCTTTAAACAATGTTGAAGAAATTCCCTTCTATTCCTGTATTTCTGAGTGTTTTAATCAGAAAGGGGTATTGGATTTTATCAAAGCCTTTTTGGGTCAATTACTAAGATTATGTGATTCTTTTTATTTGCTTTGTTAGTGTGATAAATTATAATCATTGCTTTCCTTAGTTAAACCATCCTTGCATACCTGTTACAAATCCTACCTGGTCATGATGAATTATTTTTTTCTTTATATCCTCTTGAATTATATTGCAATATATGATAATCCTGTTGGATTTAGTTAAGTGTTTTTGCATTTATATTTATGATATATATTGGTCTGTAGATATATTTTATTTGGTAATATCTTTGCCTGGTTTGGGTATATTAGAGTTATATTTACATCATAGAATGACCCTGGGAGTGTTCTTTATTTTTCTGGGTTTTGTTGTTGTTGTTGTTGTTATTGTTTTGTTTTTTTAATAACTTAAATAGAATTGGTGATAGATATTCTCTGAAAGTTTGATAGAATTCAGCCATGAAGCCATCTGGTCCTGGACTTTTTTGGTTGGGGAGTCTTTCTATGATTAGCTCAATTTCTTTTTTGTGTTGGCTCTGTTCAAGTGTTCTACACCTGTCCATGTCAATCTAGGTAAGGCATGAATTTCAAAGAATTTGTCCATTTCCTCTAAGTTTTGAGATTTATCAGCATATAAATTTTTTTAATATTCAGATATTATAGATTCCATCTGTTTCTGTTGTAATATCATCTTTATTATTTCTTAATATAATTATTTGTCTTCTCTTTTTTCTTTTGTTAAATTTGCTAATGATCTGTCAATTTTATTGACCCTTTTCAAAAATCCAGCTCTTGGTCTTGATAATGGTTTATTTTTTTTTTCTGTTTTCTGTTTCATAGATTTCAGCTTTTGCCTTAATAATTCTCTTTCTTCTAGATGCTATGTGTTTAGATTGTTTTCTCTTTCTATTTGATGTAGTTATTGAGTGAGATCATTGTTTTGTTTTTTCTTTCCTTTTATGTGTGCCTCTTGCTATGAATTGCTGCCTGAGGACTGCCTTATACCAACATTTTGGTATGTTGTATTTTCATTTGTTTTGAGGAACATTTTTATTTAATTATTTATTTGTTCTTTACCCAATCATGTTGTAACAGGGTGCTATTTAGCATCCACATGGGTGGTTTGATAAACTTTATCCTTTTATGGTAAATTTCTTGTTTGATGGCATTGTGGTCTGAGAAGATACTTTGTATTATTTCAGCATTGTTGTTTTTAATTTGTTGAGGCTTTCTTTGTGTCCTTATTTATGATAAATTACTAGACCTCTTTTATCCTCATTCATTCATTCATTGTTGCACTTTTCTCCCCTCCCAACCCTCTTCCCCCAGTACACTACCCTCTTGAAATAGTAAAAGAAAATTCTTTCATTGTTTTACAAACCCTCCCCCAGGTCCACTTCAACATGTAGCCTTCGCTCTAGACTCCTGTCATGACAAAAATACCTAACCACATATCCCTTTTAAACAGTTTTCTCCCTCATCTGTTTCAATGCAGTGTACATTATTGAACCCATCTTTCTCAGTCTCTCCCCAACCCCAAGGTCAGTCCTGTTTTACAACAGTGTCACCATGCAGTATTTGTTCTTTTGTGCTGAGATACTTCACTCAGCATAATGTCCTCCACAGTCACCCATATTGAATAATATTATATGAGTTCCTTGTTTTTAAATGCAGTATAGTATTCCATTGTGTGAATATACTACAGCTTCTCTGTCCATTCATTTTTTGATGGGCACTTAGGTTGTTTCCAGCTCCTTGTTATTGTGAACAAAGCTGCAATAAACATGGGTGTGAATATATCTGCCTGGATGTCAGTTATGGTCTCTTTGGGGTATGTTCCCAATTGTTGGGAATTGCTGGGTCAAATGGTACCTCTATTTGTAACTTTTTGAGAAAGTGCCATATCACCTTCCAAAGTGGTTGCACCATTTTACACTCCACCAACAGTGAATAAAGGTTCCAGTTTCTCCACAACCTGGCCAGCATTTGTTGCTTGCACTAGACCTCTTTAAAACTATTTTCAGATGGCAAAATAGATGAAGACCCTCAATCACACAGATAGACACAGTGGCTGCCACAATGATCTTGCACATGTCAGAGACTGGAAGGATGGAACAGGATAGGAAAGGGTTTACATCTGTTGTTTGTAAGTTTATTATAGGTCATATTCAGCTCAGAAGCACCTAACACAAATTATTTAGTGATTCATTTATATTGACACTTGTGTATCATCAGTGTATTGTTTGTTTTCCAATTATGAATTTTCCTGATGCTTTCTATGTTTATCTGTTGATGAAGATTTGAATTATTTGTAGTTTTTCTTCTTAACATGACTGGAAACATTTTTGCATAACACTGTGTTTGATCACATGCTGTATTTTTCTAAGGCAAATGGCTAGGTTATGTCAATGTCTCGTTACTGTCAAGTATGAGCTGACTAATAACTGGCTTTCTACTTGCTTTAAGAGACTTTAAGTCACATATTACTCATATGTCTACTTCAGAAAAGCTGATGGATTTAAACTGCCAAAGAAACTTGACCTTTGGGTTAACAGCATAAGTTCCTACCACTATAACACTAGAACTCTCTAGTTAAGTAATACGTTTTCTTTTACTTTAGTACTTTGTAGTTGTTGTGCACCATCCATCCTGATGCTTCCAATTGGTCCAGTGGTGAAAATCTTTGTCTTCTTGACATTGAGCCTCATTCCATACTGAAGGCTGCAGTCCTTGACCCTCTGTAGCAAGTGCATGAGCTCTTCCTCAGTTTCAGCAAGCAGGGTTGTATCATCTGCATAACGCAGATTGTTAATAGATCTTCCACCAATCCTGATGCCACAATTCTCCTCATAGAGTCCAGCCTCCAGATAATCTGCTCTGCATACAGGTTGGAAAGGTATGGAGATAGGACACATCCCTGGCATACACCCTTCCCAATTTTAAACCATTCAGTGTTACCCTGCTCTGTTCTGACAACTGCCTCTTGGTCCAAGTATAGGTTTCGCATTAGCATGATTAAATGTTCTGGGATTCCCATTCTTCTCAGAGTCAGCTAAAGTTTGTTATGATCCAACAGTCAAATGGCTTTGCATAATCAATGAAACACAGATAGACATTCTTCTGGTATTCCCTGCTTTCAGCTAAGATCCATCTAACATCAGCTATAATATCCCTAGTACCACGACCCCTTCTAAGCCCAGCCTGGATTTCTAAAGACTAGCTCTTCTTATATTTCCTGAACACCTTAATAAGAATCATAGAGAGTTTTTGATTGTGTTTGGTTTTTTTTTCTTCAAAATTGTTCCAGATAGTGGAGATCATAAACAATTATTTGTAATTGAAATTGGAGGACATTTAAGTTAGATTAAAAAGGATAAATAGGGAAGATTTAATACTTTGGGAAAACCAGAATCATAGAATATTGAGTGCTAGCTCTGTTGGTTTGCATTGATTACGGATTACAACTCGATGGCACTTAACAACAGTAACACCAGCATAGAGAGTGATCAGTTGGCCTAATGGACAGAAAGTGATGGCACCAAACCACAGGTGGGTGATTTTTAATCTGCAGCCCTCAGGCTTGTTTTTCATTGTTTTTGTTCAAACTTTCTTGTAGGTAATATAACTCTGGTGTGTCCACTTTCTGTACAGAGGTAACATGTGGTTGCTGTGAAGCTGAACACTGTGACACTTAAGTGTCAAATGTATTAATTAACCCATGGCAGACGGTGTTTGGTGGACCTCCCCGATTAAAACAAACTTGGAAGCAGCAGTGGCATCCACATCCATAACAGCTTGCCTCCAGAAACCCTATGAACCTGGAGAAACGATGAAAGTAACACAAGTGTTTAGGACTATTGTTCATAGGGTCGCTATGAGTTCCCTATGACTTGACTGGCACTTAACAACAATAGTAACAACAACATACTTAGATAGCTTATGTGTGAAGCTTATATTGATGAAGCCATGATACTAATGTTTCAAAGGAAAGCAGTCATCCATAGTACATGTATTTCTGCGTAGTGTCCAGATTAAGACTGATTAAGAAGAAAAACCCAACAATGAGCTTCTTAAAACTGTTTAATTAAAGACTAATTGTCAAATATAGATACTATAAAGTGAAACAATTCCATGAAAATACATTCGATTTTGATTAGTGCTGTAATGTGAACTCCTTAAGCTGAAAAATATTAAAAATATACAGTGTTGCAACAATGAATATAAAAATTCTGAAGATGGCTTTGAACCAGTCCATATTTTTTAATTATTAACTTTAATGAAAATTTACAGACTTTGAATTTCCATTCATTCATTGTTGCACTTTCCTCCTTTCCCACCTCTCCCTATAGTTCACTCTTCTCTTTGAAAAATAAAATAACAATTCATTCATTGTTTTACAATCCCTCCCCCCAAGTTCACTTCAAGGCAAAGATGATAAAACTTCCTCTCCCATACTTCAGGCATGTTGGTAGAATAGGCTATTCTTTGGAGAGAGACATCATAATTGGAAAAATGGAAGGTTAGCAAAATAGAAGAAGACCCTCAACCAGACAGATTGACACAGTGACTATGGTAAATTGCTTGAGTATGTCTGTAATTGTGAGGATGCCACGGGATAAGACAGGGTTCAAATATGTTGTTCAGAAGGTTAGTATGGGCTATACTCATCTGGTTGGCACCTAACAACATCAGTATGGTTTCTATAAGGGATTTCTAGTGGCCTTTTCCATCAATAGCCCTTTGGTAGCCAGGGCCTCTTATGTAAAGCAGCTGTGGCCCAGAAGAAGGACTTTCTTGATCAACAGTTGTTCGGTGGCTGTGAGCCTCTTATTTAAAGCAGTTGGTACCCAGAAGGCAGGTCCTTTTATTTAACAGTCATTTGGACCTGCGGGCCATGTGTGAAGCACCAGCATCAAAGATTCAGCAGAGATTACAACATGATCATAATATTCACATCTGGGAAATTATTTCAGTGTACCAGCTGTGAGTCTCAACTGGAATACCTCAAAACTCTCCCAGGGGCACATCCTGCCACATCTGTGTTGGCTTCAATTGGATCTGATAATGTAATATTCATATACTTGGTTTACTATTAGAGGTACAACGCTAATTTGTCAGTTTCTTGTACTGGAAGAATTCATTGTTCTAATTAGTATGGCACTTGCCTATCAGTTTGCTAAACTGAGCTAACTTATGATGCTTAAAGATATGCCATCAGTATGTCAAATACCACAAAGGTCTCTCATGCTGGCCAGGTTTTAGGAGAACTTCCAGATTAAGACAGACTAGGCAGCAGAGTTGACTATCCACTTCTTAAATAGTAGGTCTCTGAAAAGCTTATTAACAGTTGAAAATCAAGGATAGTTATAATAGTAGAGGTGGAAGCCAGATTGGAAGTCAAACGAAATGAGGAAAATAGTAGCAACTTTCCTTTAATAATTGGAACGTGTAATGTATGAAATGCAAATGTTGAAAAATGAAATATTGACATTATAGGCATTAGTGAAATGAGGTGGACTAGCTTTGGTCACTTTGAATCAGACAATAACATGGTATACTATTCTGGGAATAAAACACAGAACAGAAATGGTTTTGCATTCATAGATAAAAAAGATGATTTCATGTTCTATCATGAAGAACACTGCAATGAGTGATAGGATATTATCCACACACATCCATGGAAGACCTGGAAATATGACTATTATTCAAATATATACTCCTAAAGCTAAGGTTAAAATGGAGAAAATGGAAAATTTTTATCAAATCTTACAGTCTGAAATGGACCAAACATGCAATCCAGATGCATTAATATTAATTGGTGATGACAGCAGTGTAAAAATTAGAAACAATAAAGAAGAAATTGTAGTCAGAAAGTATGGAGTTTGTGACAGAAATACGGCTGGAAACAGAATCTTTGAATTTTGTATGTTCAATGAATTGTTCAGTACAAATACCTTTTTTAAAACCCCAAATGTCAACTTTAAACATGGACCTCACTGATAGACTTCACAGGAATCAGATTTACTACACATATGGAAGGAATCATTGGAGAATCTCAGTATCAACAGTCTCAGAACCAGGTCAGAGGCAGACTGTGGAACAGACCTTCAGTTGCCCATGTGTCAGTTCAAATTGAGGCTAAAGAAAATGAAAAGAAGTCCACAAAAACTATGTGAACTCTGGTACCCAGTAGCAAGAAGCTGCACAGCAATCCTAAAGGCTTGCTGTTCAAATTCACCAGCTGCTCCACAGGAGAAAGATGGGCAATGTCTTCCCATGCAATTAACTGCCTCTGACAACCTGATGGAGGGTCAGCTATGGGTGGATTCTGACTCAATGACATACAACAACAACCACCATGATAACCAGAATATGATCTTGATTCTAACCCACCTCAATTTACCAATCATCTAATAGACAGGTCTGAAGAATTGGAAACCAATAATCAAAGACCAGATGTGTTGTGGATAATATCACGGATATCATCCATGAAGAGAGCAAAAGGTCCTTATAAAGACAGAGAAGAAAGAAAAATCCAAAATGGATGTTAGAAGAGACTCTGAAAATTATAGCATCAGAAGCCAAAAAGGAGGGGAAAGAGCTGAACAGAAGATTCTTAAAGGCACCTCAAGAAGACAAAGCAAAGTATTAAATTGGAGGAAAAAAGGAAATAAGCAGAGAGCTGACATTGGAGAATAAAAAGGAAATAACTCATTCAGTATTTTTCAAGCTGAGAGAAGTACAAATTAAAACGTTGAGTCACAATATTGAAGGATGTTATGGAAAATATGTTGAATGATACAGGAAGCATCAAAAGAAGATGGAGGGAATACACTGAGCCACTGTAAGAAAATAAAATTGGCTGCTACTGAAAAATTTCAAGCAGTACCATATAAACAAGAGCCAAGGGTAATGAAATAAATTGAAACTTTATTGAAGGCATTTGGCAAAAATTAATGTCCCAGGGATCAGTGGGATATTGATTGACATGTTTCAACTAACAGATGTGAACCTGGATTTGATCACCAGTCTATACAAGAAAATGTGGAGGACAGTTGTTTACCCAATGGACTGAAAGATATCTATACTTGTTTCCATTCCCAAAAAAGGTAATAAAAATAATTTTGAAATTTTTGAATAATATTAATATCACATGAAAAATGGCTAGAACAGTATATAAATAGGGAACTACTATAAGTTCAAGTAGGATTTAGCAGAGGCCTTGGTACCAGGGATATCACTGCAGATGTCAGATGGAGCCTGGATGAAAATAAAGAATATCAGAAGAATATTTATGCCTTATTGACTATACAATGGCATTTTACTGTATGGATAATAACAAATTATAGCTAACATGAAAAAAAAGGGAATCTCAGAATACTTAATTGTGCTCAAATGAAATCTAAATATAGATCAAGACACTGTTATGAGAACAGATCAATGAGCACTACATGGTTTAAAATTACTGAAGGTGTGTGTCAGCATAGTATACTCTCTATATACATATTAAATCTGTATGGTATGACCAACAAATTATTTAAGAAGCTGGACTCCAAAAAGAAAAAATATGGCATCAGAATGTGAGGGAGACTCATCAATAGCCTGCATTATGCAGATGTCACAACCTTGCTTGCTGAAAGTGAGGAGGACTTAAAGCATTTGCTGGCTGCGGAAGGTGAAAAAATACAAAATTTAATATGGATTAAGTCTCAATGTCAAGAATACAAAAATTCTTACTGCTTGACCAATAGCAACATCATGATAGATGGAGGAAAGTTTGAAACTGTAAATTGCTTCTTCTTTGAATCTACAATTAACACCCTTGGTACCAACAATCAGAACATCAGATATATTACACTGGGAAAGTCTGTACTTAGGGCCTTCTCCAAATTAGTGAGGAACAATGGTGTCAGTTTGAGGATGAAGGGCATG
>NW_006399949.1:4082648-4095217 GCF_000299155.1 Elephantulus edwardii
TGTAAAAGGAACAAACAAACATGTCTGTCTTTGAGAAAATGCAACCAGAATGCTCATTGGAGGTAAAGATGATAAAAACTTAATTTCACATACATCAAGCATGCTGTTGCTATGGGAGGCTGAATGAAAGGAAGACCCTCAACCAGATGCATTGGCATAGTGACTGCTGAAATGGGCTTGAGTGTGTCAGAAAGTGTTAAGATAGCACAAGATAGGAGTAGGTTCAGATTTGTTGTTCATAGGGTCCCTGTATATCATACTCAGCTCAACTGCACCAAATAACAACAGTGGCCTCGTGATAAGAAGCTGCACTGCAATCCCAAAGGCATTCAAAACCACGAGCTGTGGCCCCGAAGGATAAGCAGTCTCTTCCTGTGACATTTCAGCTCAAGGTTTCTATAAATTGTAGCCAACTCAACAGCACCTAACAACAAAAACTTTCCGTATTCCTAATGAATAACATGTATATCCTGTTCTTGTGCCAGAATTGACTCATAGCCAACCCTCTATGGGTTTCCAGAGCTACTAATTTTATGGGAGATGTTCCATCTTTCTCTCAAAAGTCATGAAAGAGATTCTGGCCTTTGGTTTAACAATGAAACTTCTTATATATTAGGCCACAGGAGATTCTTTAAAAATTGATGGAAAAACTTTTAGTATTAAATAAAGCATCTAGATTTAATCAAGGGAGCTTCTGGGGGGCTAGTGCCAAGAAGTTGCGCTACAATCCTGAAAGCTCGCAGTTTGAGGCCACCAGATGCTCTGCTGGAGGATGGGCAGTCTCCTCCTGGGAGATTAACTGCCTCAGAAAACCCACTGGAGTGTCAGCTATGGATTGGTTCCAACTTGATGGTACACAACAACAACAACAGATTGAATTAGAGAGCACAGATGCAGAATGTCCTCAAAAAGTCTTGAGAACTTGAGAATAGATACGAATAATAAATTTACATGGGTATATGGTTAAAAGATAACAGAGCATAGCTTAGTCGTAAAGTATCTTTATCATGTTTATTCAGACCAGACCTATAGGCAACAACTAATTTTGCAAACAGAAACTGAAGGAACAGATTTCTCTAAAGTCCTTGGAGATCCTGGGGCACTTCCTTGGAATGTACATGAAAGAATTAGTAATGAAAAGTTCTTCCCACCTTTGCACAGAAGTCAACTAGAATTCAAGAAAAGAAGACCTCAGATTGTTACTCTGGAGTTCTACGGTTTTTCATTCAAATGATCTTTCCTATCCAGAGATTAACTGTTTATTTTGCCAAAGTACTTACTGGATTAAGGAAAGAGGATTAGGATGAGATATAAACCCTATCCTACTAGCTACTAGAAGCTTATAGAAGCTGATGGAACTTCATGGCTAGCTCTCTCCTTATATTGGGATGTCTGTCTTCAGAGGATAGTCTACAGGACTCGCCAGTCTCTGTAAAAACCAGTCGGTATACCTATAATCACGTAAGTCATTTCCCTAATGGGTCTACATCTGTAGGAGATCTTCCAGGGAACCACAGATCCCAAGACAGACAAAGAAGCTAGGAAATGGAACAAAAGAGAACTGTTGATAATCTGAAATTGTGGACTTACACAGCAGACCAAGCTTTTGGGATAACATTCACTTGACACTTCTTATAACTGGTCTACTCTACTAATCTTAGCACAATGAATTACGAACACAGTAATATTCAATACCTTGACCCCTTTTGAAACATATGACATGCAGTGGCAGTAAAGATAAATTCCAAAGAAACTCACTGGTCTTAAAAACAGTGAAAAAGAATAGCAGCTTCTTAGCAACACCTTCAAAGATACCTAAACAGGAAAGAAAAGATAAAACAGTCTTACATGATTGAAGGCAAGCCAAAGTTATAAAAGCAAATGTGACATAGTCCTTGAAGACTTCCAATAGTAGTAATGAATCAGAAATTTGAAAGGATTGCAGTGCTCTGTATTAGGAGATGTCAAGAATCTATCCAGCAGGTAGTAGTATTATTTAGCCTCCATAAGGGTTAGAAATTTGGAGTCAGAGAACCTTGAATTTGAATACTTTCTTGCAGGTGACTCAGTGACACAAACAACAACAAGGTTTTTTGAATGTCAGTAAACCTCAATTTCCTCATTTGTAAAATGGAAGAAAAAGGCATTCTTTGTATTCACTAAACTGTGTTGACCTCATTACAATTTTTAATCCAATGGATCTAAACCAACCAGAAATACTCACTGGCATGTTGTTGTTAGGTACCCTGGAATTGAATATGACCCATAGCCACCCTATGAAAAAAAAAAATGAACCCCATCCTACCCTGTCTATTCTTACAATCTCTGTCTAATACCCTCAAGCCTGTTATTACCTGCAGTCACCATGCCAATTTACCTGGATGAGGGTCTTTCTCTCTTTCACTGACCTTTTAATATATAATACCCTTTTCCAAGGAAAAACTTCTCTTAGCAACATATCCATAACATGTGAGACAAAGCTTTATCATATTTGCCTCCAAAGAGCACTCTGGCTGCACTTCCTCCAAAATATATCTATTTGTTCTTTGGGAAGTCCATGGGATATTCATCACTCTTCTTCAACACCGTACATGGTTCAAAAACACCAATTCTCTTCTGCCATCCTTTTGTCCAGCTCTCATATCTATAACGAGTGACTGAAAAGACTATGTCCTCTATCAGGTGCACCTTAGTCCTCAATAATTTGGAGAGGTTCCTGATGTTACATGTCATGAACCTTTCCCCCCCTCTCTTTACTCTCTTTAGAAAGCTGGCCATACTCATGTGCTTTCTGTAGATTACTCATAAGCTGAAGACTGGTTCTACATCACCTCAGCAGCCTTGACTCTTAGGCCTCAGGCCTAAACTGTGCTCTCCAATCCCATTTCATAAGCTTTGTCATTTGTGGGATTTCCCAGACATTAATAATATCAGCCTATATCAGCATTTTATTTCCTTTTTGGCTCCTGATTCTTTTGTGATTTTCCTCTTTGGCTAGAAATTCTGTTAAGAGGAGGGATGAATAGTAGAACCTGAGCGCTGATCCAACTGTACCTTCAACCACACCCGTATGCATCATCTTGCCTTTTCATAGGATTTTGGGAAGATTAAGTAAGACGATGCAAATAAAGTACTAAGCTCCTGGCATCTGATGCCTACTCAATAAATTATAATTATTGTTAATATAACACGTGGATCACAAATAAATACCATAGTTATCTAGCTGATCAAAGCTACCAAATTTGAGGGAAAGTTCTCTGGGTTGGACGTCTGAACTTTTTTTTTTTGAGAGTAAAATGGTTGTTGTTATTGTTGTTATGTGCCGTCAAGTCATTAGCGACTTATAGCAACCCTATGTACAACAGCCCTAAACACTGCTCTGTCCTATGCCAATCGCATTGCCCCTGACACACCCATCCCAATTACCCCAGTTACTGAATCAATCCACCTTACAGAGGGTCTTCCCCTCCTGCGCTCTCCCTCTATCCTCCCAAGAATAATGTCCCTCTCCAAGGATCTGTCTCTCTTACATGTCTAAAGTATGTCTGACGAAGTCCCAGAATCCTTGCTTCCAAGGAGTAGCAGCCTGGTTTAACCCTCTCCAGGGTGAATTGGTTTGTTTTCTTGGCAGTCCATGGTACATTCAATACTCTTCTCCAGCACCACTGCTCAAAAAGCATCAATTCTCCTTCTATCCTCCCTAGTCATTGTCCAACTCTCTGATGCGTAACAAGTAATTGCAAAGACCATGGCCTGCATCAGATGCACCATAGTCTCCAGAGAGACAGTTGCTCTTGAGTACTTTAGAGAGGTCCCTAACAGCAGACTTTCCCATAGCAATACATCTTTTGATTTCCTAGCTGCTGGTGCCAAGAGTGTTGACCATGGAGCCGAGCAAACTGAAGCTGTGAACAATCCCAATCTCTTCGCCATCCATCCTGATGTTGCCAATTGGTCCAGTGGTGAGAATCTTTGTCTTCTTGACATTGAGCTTCAGTCCATACTGAAGGCTACAGTCCTTGACTCTTTGCAGCAAGCATTTCAGGTCCTCCTCAGTTTCAGCAAGCAGGGTTGTGTCATCTGCATAACAGATTTTTAATAGATCTTCCACCAATCCTGATGCCACCCTTCTCCTCATAGAGCCCAGCCTCTCGGATAATCTGTTCTGCGTACAGGTTGAAAAGGTATGGAGATATTGGAAGTTACATCCTCAAAGGGACAGAGTACCCTCCGTGAAAGGAAATAAGGTGAGGCCACAGTGGTAGTGAAGTAAGGCTCTTTTTCACATCTGAACTTTTGATTGGTAAAAACTAGAATGAAATGAGTATTCTAAGTTCACTGTGAAGCTTCTTTTCAAATGTGGTTAAATAAGAAAGTGAGATATATAATTTTCTAAGACATAATACTCTTTCTTCAGGTAGACTCTACTTTATAGACTTTTCTAGTTATGAACATGAAAGTAGCGCTCTTTAACTTGTTTGCCAGTGCTGAAGGGGCAATATGGATGCAAATCCTCAGGCAAATTTTGGTAAAAATAGCTTTACCACAGTAATGAAAAAGTTGTTTAATGGGATGTCATTATGTACTGCAGAGTCAGAGTTGACTCACTGGTGGGGTTTCAGAGGCAGTTAATTTCATGAGAAGAGGCTACCACTCTTTCTCCTGAGGAGCATCTGGTGGATTCAAACCACATGACTTTGGGATTGCAGCACAGCTTCTTAACCACTAGCCCACCAGAACTCTTTGGTGGAGATAAGGAGTGGCTGTATCTTCTTAAGTTATTTTTATTGTCTATGTTAAAAGTTTCTTAAAGATATTCTCTTATAAGATTGAACATCAGTATTAATATTCATGGTTAAATATTGAAGGAAAAACCCAGTAGAAGCACATGTGATCTGTAGCATTATGGAGGAAGACGTGGGGCTAAAGAGAGACACGGGGAGCTCAAAACTTTTTTTTTTTAATTTTATATTGATTTCCATACAAATTCATATACATTGTCTTTCACACTTTCTTTAATTCACACTGTGTCCATATAATCATTCCTATACAATGTGTTTTATAAAATTAATCATCATTGATCTATGTATGCCCACCATTACACCATCTTTTCAAGTCCCCACTGAAACTTTCCCATTACTTTCACCCCCTCAAATTTCACCCATCAAATTCTACAACCCTGTGATTTTCCCACTGCCCATCCTCAGACTGACTGCTCCTTCTCCTCTCCCTTGGACCCTCATACACATTTTATGAGTTATCTTTCTATTTTTACCATGTAGACTCGATGGCACATAACAACAAAAACAACAGCACTCAAAAGCAACAATTAAAAAAATATGACACGACATAAGAGAAGCTGGAGAATATTATACTGAGTGAACTAACTCAGCCTCATAAGGACAAATATTGCATAAGACTATTATTGGAAAAATAGGAAGCTCTAGACTTGTTGGGATAGACAAGGAAGCACCTAGGAAGTATTGTTCAATATGTTTAACTTTCTCTTCATAGTTCTGCAGTTTCCCTATGCAACCATCATATCTTCCACAAATGTTTGGAACACCATCTTCAGTGATTAGGGAATGAAAGTATGAGTATGACTTGATTAGAAGTACATAGGGGAGACAATTAAGGAGCCCACTAATGTGACTTGAAGCTGAGAAAGGTGAACAAAGTGCCAGATGAAGCTAGAGCCTAAACTATGTAAACATTTCTGCAGAATCCTGAGAGGTACCACAGAAGGAGTTCATTTCCTGGAGTAAAATAGATTGGGCCATGCTTTATTGTGTTTGACTAGTACAGGACAGAGAGATTTAGAAGGAATTAGAACTTGAACACCATTAAAAAACCCTACAAAACTGACTAGCAGGAATCAGCTTTTGAGTTGTCTGTTTCGGTATCTTATTTCTTTGATTAAATATTCAACTATTTTCTAAGTGTTCTGAGAAAAAGGCAAATACATAAAGAGTTTGCTTAAATACAGTGTAAATGTATGCATGGTAAGGAGGACACCACTTCAGACTGAAGATATATTGGGACTACAAACCAATTCTTTATCAGCTCAGTCATGGGTGACAAAATAGAACCTAACAGATCAGAATTTGCAAAAAGTTCTGATACCCAAAAGGGAAGATAATCCCAATGAACTACTGAAACATATTCTTCCTCTTAGGAAATGTGGTAGTGTGCATGCAACACTAATAGCAATTAATTATCTGCCTTCCAGTAAGAAATAGTGTTTCATGGATCAAAGATGGTAACTGACCACTCTTATTTGGGCACTGACGCATGGGCAATGCTCATCAGTTCTGACGATAATCTACTCTTGCATATCAGATTCTAGAAAGGGCTCACTGTGCCTCTTACAATTTTTCCATACTACATCTTCAACCCAACATTTTGTTTCTTGTAGCTATTATTACCTAAACTTTAAAAATTCTGGTCTATAACCATAATTGTACTGTCCTGAACCAGTTGGAAGCTCTATGTTAGATGTAGTTTGCTACAAATGACTCTTTCAGACTGACTCATAATGTTGACTCAGTTTGTTAACTTGACTCCTATACATTCTCTTTTTAATTTAAAGTACTGTGGTAAATGCAGACGCGAGCTCTACTTACTAAATAATTTTTCTGTAGGAAAGATGCAGATACTATCAGAGAGAAACGAATTACTTAATGCTAGTGATAGATATATAGCTTCAGGATAAGGTCAGCTTAGTTAAAGACAATGTACTGGATTTCAAAAAAACTCCTGTTCTAATTCTGATGATCACTTAATCTATCATGCAACTATGGACAATTTAAAAGCTGACAGTGAATCTCACTACCCCTTTCAATGACAAGGGAATCATACTATATTCTCCTCTTCTCAGGAGGCTGTCAAGAGGATCAAATGAAGAACTGTTTCTTAAAGTGTGTTAACAATTATAAAGAGATTTCCTCACTGATGAAAAATAAACTCTGCAGTCTATGGCTTTCCTTTAAAGACAGAAGCGTCTGTCTGATGTAAGGATGGATTATTGTAGAGAATGAGCAGTGTCATATTGGTCTGAGAACTCCCATCAATCTCCTTAACAAGTGGGAGATTGCAGTTTGAGGACAAGGATCTTAGAGGATTAGACTGTTCCCCAAGCTGTTTCAAAGACCTTTCTGCCATTCTTATGTAAGTGGGAAACAGGGACAGCACTAAGTGAAAGACAAGAACAGTGTCAGGGAGGGGCCCTGTGTCAACCATCGGTGCAGTGACAGCTGTCAGGGCTCACAAGGCACATGAGGACGGCCACAAGATTGGATCAGACACATTCCTGAGGCTTTGTATCACACACTAAGGATGGTGGTCCTTGCTCAACTAAGTCCATTCTCCTATGCTGCCTCTCTGGGCGAATGCTTTCCAGGCAGCCATATCTACTTTCCTACCAGAAAGAATTACTCATGTGCGCTGTCGCAGCCCTGTTGTTAAGATGAGAGGGATCTTCTGCCATCCTGCTGGGCCAGCAGATCCCCTGACCTGCAGGTTATTAAACCCACAAGTTCCACAGGCACATTCCCTGGAAAGAGGACAGGGCCAAGCAGCATGTCCATCACACCCTCAGTGTAGCTAACACTTAAAAAAATCATGTTTGTGTGTCTTCTGATAAGTAGTCGGAAAGCATGCTAAGAAGGGTGCTAGACCTTGAGTCTTTCACCTCAAATCACCTGAAAAGAAGGAAAATAAATATATATAAAATAATAAAAGAAGAAATAATGGCTTCAGGATGGCATGCCAGGCTATGAGTCCAGGCTTTAGACATTTATCCCCAGCCACAGTCAGAAGGAGACCTTTTTATATCTAAATTTCAGATTAAGGGGCTGAGACACAGTAACTTGCCAAGTATCTTTCCTGAGAGTACTCAGTGGTTAAAAAAGAGACTAGGGCTTCAGCCCTAATAAGGGCCCATTTAAAGTCCCAGCTCTAGACCTTTATTAGAAAATAGGGTGGTGATAATGTCAGAAGAGTTCATATAGTCTCCGTATCTTCGGGAGTGGGTGATTTCACTTTTTAGCCAAAAGAACAGTTTATGTTTTCTATACACTTGGTAAAGCAGAGGGTTATAGGAGGGGAAAAAAACAACAACAACAGACCCTCAAGAAAATTGATGTCATGTCCTCAGCAATGAGCTTAATTAAGCCCAGCAGAGATCATGTGAAAGGCACAAGATTCGACAGAATTCTATTAGGAGCTGACTCAATGGCATCTAAGAATAAGCACAATTCAGAGTAACTTCTTTTTCATGGGATACATAAGGTATTTTTAAACAGTTTGTAGCTTCATTAATGGAAATGTATTTTCTAAAGCTTATTTTTTCCCACATCTAAATTTATAATAATGATCTCTTAATTAAAAGAATCATACGGTTGTTTTCAGGCTGTTATGAAACCCTGTGTATTAGGGAAAAAAAAAATCTCAAACCTCACTGTTATCAAGTAAGAAATGACTCAGAGCTGACCCTCCAAAGGCTTTTCTGAGGTTGTAAATTGCCAAGGGAAGAGACTACTCATTTTTCTTTTGTGAAGTTGCTGGTAGATTTGAACCACCAGGGAGGAGCGACCTTTGGTTTAGCATCACAGTTCCCTGTGGACTATACCATCAGAGCCTGCTTGTGTCTGAAAGCTCTTAAAAAATATTAATGACATTTAATATTCATGTAACATATATGTATATTATATATACATGCTGTGCTTAGGTGCTGTTGAGTGTGACTCATAGTGATCTAATTAACAACAGATCTGAATCATCCTGCGTCATCCTCACAATCTCTGACATACTCAAGCCCATTGCTGTGGTCACTGTGTCCATCTGCCTGATTGAGGAGTTTCCTCTCCTTCACTGTCATCCTTCCACCTCTCCAAGCTTGGTGTACCACTCTCCTAGCAATGTGTCCAAAGTATGTGAGAAGAAACTTCGTCAACTTTGCCTCCAAGGAGCACTCTGGCTGCACCTTCTCTAAGCAATAGCTCTTTATTCTTTTAGTAGGTCAAAGGGTATTATTTAGTACACTTCTTTAACACTACAGTTAGTTCAGAGACATTGATTATTGGTCTGTCATCTTTATTTATTGTCTAGCTGGCCTGACTCAATGATATTTAAAAAGTTAACATCCTCAGAGAGACAGAAACTCTCATTCACTGATGGTGAGTTTATAAAATGATGAGACTATTCTGGAAAGCAGTATGACATTTCCTCAGAAAGCTGAATATAAAAATTCCATCGGATGATTGGGTATTATGGTTATGACAAGAGTTCAGAGTGAAGGTTGCATAGTGGAGTGTACTCAAGGTGGGGGGACTGTATACCAATGAAGGAATTTTTCTTTTACTTTTCAAAGAGAAGAGCGAATGGCGGGGGTGGGGGGTGGATAGGGAGAAAAATGCAACAGTGAATGAATGGAAATCCAAAATCTCTGTAAATGTTCATTAAAATAAATTTAAAAAAACACACACACCAAAACACAGATTCAGACACACAGAAAAAAAAAATCCATCAGAGTTGGTGTTATATGCTATCAAGTTGACCGAGACTTATAGTGACTCTATGTACAATATCGCTGAAGCTTGCCCTATTCTGAACCAGTCTCACTGTCTCTGACACATTTACCCCCATTACCCCAGTCACTGTGTCAATCCATCTCACCCAGGGTCTTGCTTTCCTGTGATGACCCTCAACCCTTCCAAGAATGATGTCCTTCTCCAAGGACTGGTCCCTCCTGGCTATATGCCCAAAATGTGTGTGATGGAGCTTGAAAATTCTTGCCTCCAAGGAGTAATTTTGTTTCAACCACTCCAGGACAGACGTGTTTGTTCTCTTGATAGTCCATGGTATGCTCAATACTATTCTCCAGCATCACAACTCAAAGACTTTGATTCTTCTTATGTCATTCTTAGTCATTGTCCAGCTCTCTGACAAGACCTATCTATTCCACTGCTCTCTGCACATTCCATTATAGTACTTTACTTTGTCCTTCTGTGCTGCCCTTTCTTGTTTAACTCTTTCTCTTTGTGATGTTTGCCATTTGTTTTCGCTTCTTGTCACTCCAGTGCAATTATTTTTAGAGTCTCTTCTAATATCCATTTTTAATTTTTTCTTTCTACTTTATGAAATGACCTTTTGCTTTCTCCATGGATAATATCCTTTATATCATCCCACAACTCATCTGATCTTCAATCATTGCTGTTAAGTGCCCCAAACCTATTCCTAAAATGATATTGAAATTCAGATTAATTCAAGATCATATATTGGATCCTGTGACTTATTTATTTTACTTTGGCCCCAATTTGAATTTGTATATGAGTAATTGATGGTCTGACCCAGTCTGCCACTGGCCTAGTTTTGACTGCCATTAATGAGCTTCTCCAGTTATTTCTTTCATAAATGTAGTTAATCTGATTCCTGTGCAGCCCATCAGATGAGATCTATGTGTAAAGTCATTGTGTCTTTAAAAAAAGGTATTTCCAATGAATAAGTCATTGTGCTCATGTGAAAGCTATACTTAGACCAGAAACAGAACAGGGGAACACTGCATGGTTTAAAATTAAGAAGAGAGTGTTTATTCTATATCTGTACCTATTTAATCTGTATACTGAGCAAATTATTCGAGATTCTGGACTCTATGAAGAGGAATGCGGCATCAGGAATGAAGGGAGATTCATCAATAACCTGAATTATGCAGATGACACAACCTTGGAGGACGACTTGAAGCACTTTTTGCAAAGAAGGCAGCCTTCAGTATGAATTACATTTCATTGTCAAGAAAACAAAGAATGTTTCCACTTGACTGATAGGCAACATCATGATGGATGGAGAAGAGATTGAAACTGTCAACAGCTTTATCTTACTTGAATCCATACTGAACATGCTTATTATAAGC
Source organism: Elephantulus edwardii (assembly GCF_000299155.1). Classification (NCBI taxonomy): domain Eukaryota; kingdom Metazoa; phylum Chordata; class Mammalia; order Macroscelidea; family Macroscelididae; genus Elephantulus; species Elephantulus edwardii. Next base: position 4,093,558 of record NW_006399949.1, read on the forward strand.
AGTCAGGAAATAAGGAGATGCATTGCACTGGAAAAATGTGCTGTTAGGGACCTTTCCAAACTATTGTGAAGTAATGATGTCAGTTTGAGGATTAAGGTGCATTTGATTCAACCCATAGTCTTCCCAATCATTTGCTATGCATCTGAGAGCTGGAAATGAATAAGGATGACAGAAGAAGAATTGATGCCTTTGAGCTGTGGTGTTGGAGAACACTGAACTTTCCTCAGACTGCCCAAAGAACAAACAAACATGTCTTAGAAAGGGTACAGCCGGAGTGCTCACTGGAGGCAAGCATGAAGAGGCTTCTCCTCACTTACTTTGGGCATGATCCTAGGAGGGGCTATTCGTTGGAGAGTACATGGTGCTAGGAATGGTGACAGGTCAGTGAGAGGAGAGGAAGATCCTCAACTGGTGGATTGACACGGTGACTGCCACAATGGGATCTTGCATGTGAAGATGGCATAGGATAGATCAGGGTTCAGATCTTCTGTTCATAGAGTTGCTATCACTCAACGGCATCTAACAGTAACAACTACAACTTTCCACTGCTAGCAGTATAACCCAAGGAAAATAGAATAAAGATAAAAATGGGGATTTATATACCCATGTTCATGTTACTCTTACTGTGTATGTCATCAAGTTGAAACCAACTCATGGCTGACCCCCCAGCGAGTTTTCAGAGGCTGTAAAATGCATAGGATGAGAATGCCTATACTTCTTATATGGAGCAGTTGGTGTATTGAACCATGTGATTTTGGGATTGCAGTGTAGGTTCTTACTGCTACATTACCAAAACAGCAGTATTATTCAAAATAGTAAGAAAACTGAAACAACCCAAATATCCATCAACAAACGAATAGGTTGAGAAATTGTGGTACATTCACACAATGTAATATTATGCAGCATTAAGGAGCAATGATTGTGTGAAATACTATATAACATGGGAGAAACTAAAGAGCATTATGCAGAGTGAACTAAGTCAGTCTCATAAGGACAAATACTGCATACGACTATCATTGTAAAAGTAGAAGGAAACAAGTAAGATGTGTATAAACCACCAAAAGGTAAAAAGGAGGGGGGCAAAGAGGCAGAGGGCTGGGAAAGGAGGAAATGAGAAGGATAACAGAGTTTGGTGAGCAGAGGAAGGACATGAAAGAATCAGGTAAGATCTAATCAGGACATGAAAAGATGGTGTAATTGTAGACATAGATAAGTGGTGGTGAATTTTTATAACACAATGTAAATGAATATGAAACACAATATGAGTGGAGGACTGTGTGAGGCACATTGTACATGAATGAAATACAATGTATATTAATTTTGTATGCAAATCAATATAATTTTTAAATTAAAAAATAAATTGTTGTTGTTACTGTTGTTATGTGCCATCCAGTCTTTTGCCACTCATCGTGACCCTATGTACAACAGCCCTAAACCCTGCTCTATCCTGTGCCAATTGCATTGCCTCCAACACACCCATCCCGATTACCCCAATCACTGAATCAATCCGCCTCATAGAGGGTCTTCCCCTCCTACGGCATCCCTCCACCCTCCCAAGCATGATGTCCTTCTCCAAGGACCTGTCCCTCCTTACAACATGTCCAAAGTATATCAGACGAAGCCCTAGAATCCTTGCCTCCAAGGAGCAGCCTGGTTTAAC
>NW_006399949.1:4097059-4102433 GCF_000299155.1 Elephantulus edwardii
GTAGGTGTGTCAGAGACAGAAAAGTCGAAACAAGAATGAGCAGGTTTCAGGGCTGCTGTAAATAGGCTCATTATGAGTCTCAAGTGACTTGACAGTCCACAACAACAACAACAGGTGGATCTGGCTGAAAGTAGAGAGTACCTGTGTTTTATTGACTATGCAAAGATATCTGACAGAATGAATCACAAAAATTATGGCTAACCTTGAGAAAAAGTGGAAATCCCAGAATATTTAATAGTGCTCATATAAAACCTTTACTTGGACAAGGAATCAATCATCAGAACAGAGCAAGGACACAGTGCATAGTTTAAAACCAAGAAAGGTGTATGTCAGAGATGGATTCTATCTCCATAGTTTTTCAATCTATTTGCAGAACAGATCATCTAGGAGGTAGGACATTATGAGTAGAAATGTGGAATCAGGATTTGAGAAAGGCTCATCAATAATCTATTTTATGCAGATGACACAACCTTGCTTGCTGAAACTGAGAGGGACATGAAGCTTTTGCTATAGAGGGTCAAGGACTGTAGTCTTCAATATGGACTGAATCTGAACATTGAGAAAACAATGATTCTCACCACTGGCCTTATTGGCAGCACTAAGACTGATGGAGAAGAGAGTGAGATTGTTAACAATTTCCATTGCTTGACTCCACAATCAACATTCTTGGCACCGGCAGTCAGGAAATAAAAAAATGCACTGAATAAATATGCTGCCAGAGGGTTCTCCAGAGTACTGAAGAGCAATGATGTCATTCTGGAGATTAAGGTGTGCCTTATCCAAGTCATGGTCTTCACAATTACTTGCTATGCATCAGAAAGCTGGACAATGCCTAAGGGTGAGAGAAGAAGAATAACTGATGTCTTTGAGTTGTAGTACTTGAGAAGAGTATTGAACATAACATAGGCTGCCAAGAGAACAAATATGTCCGTCCTAGAGAGGGTAAAATCAAGATACTCCTTTGAGACAAACATTGTGAAGTTCTATATGACATACTTTGGGCATGTTGCCAGAAGGGACCAATGTTTGGAGAAGTACATCATGCTTGGAAGGATGGAGGGACAATGCAGGAGAGGAAGACCCTAGTTGAGATAGATTGACACAGTGACTGGGGAAAGGGAGTTAGCTGTGTTAGAGACAGTGAGATTGACTCAGGATACGAGAGGGTCAGAGCTGATGTACATAAATTCTATGATGTACATAAAGTTCTCTGACTCCATGGCACATAACAACAACAATGATATGAATGAGGTGAATAGGAGAACACCAATAGCAGCAGACAAAGAGAGACCAACATTAGACACTGATTCCACAGAGCTAAAGGCAGAGTAGATCATTTTCCTGAGTTTGGTGGAAGACTGTGGGTTGCAAGGAGACACCACCTTGGCTGGACTAAGAGCTTTGCAACACTGGCCTAATGCTGTGAGGCTGAAGGTCAAAGGATCTGCAAACACACTTGAGAAGCTTTACAAACTGAATTATGAATTGTAACATGAATTTCAACATTTGACTTCTCTAAAATACCCTATAATTGCCTGTGATTTCTGTGTGGCCATTGCAACATATTAAAGGACCCAGTGGCAGATTAGGGAGAACCTTGGAATGATGTATGATGTTAGAATTGATTGACATAGGTACAAAGAGCACAAGAGTGTTTCTGACCTCATGGGAACCAGTTTTATATTGCTAAAATTACTGATGGCGATTGGTCCCCCTCCTGAAGTTAGTGGAAGTCAGCTGTAGGTTTCCCTTATGTTTCTTGTACGTTTAAAAATAGATATAAAAGTAATTTTCAAGAACTAAATATTTAAACAGTGAAAACAAAAACAGAACGAAGAAGAAAAGGTTAACTATATCTCTATCAGTATAAATTGCTCAGCAGGACATGATCTGGTAGATTGTATTTTACTAGTTTCTAGAAGTGAGGTTAACTAAATCCTAAAATCCCAGTTTGATTACCAAATAATGTACACATTATTTTACTTTATCCCAGCTGGTATTCTTTCTTTTTCTCAGACTTAAGTCTCTGATACTTATTCTAGATATTTGATCAAATATTCAATCAAAGTATCAAGATAGAGCAATAATAAATAATGACTGAAATGTGAAAGTTGGAAATAAAGAAAAAATATGCTAGTTGTTGGAAAAGATGGCCTGGGGTGACAGAAATGAGGCTGGAGTTCAAATGATATATTTTTATACAACCAATGATGATTCATTAAAAATGCTTAAAACATGCACACACATACACACACCAAGTATAAACAGTGATGACTAGACTCATAGACTCACCTGATGGACTATACAGCAGTCAGACTGACTATATTTGTCAAAAGTGTCAATGGATAAGCTCAGTATCTGCAGTCAAAACAAGGCCAGAGAGTGGTTGCAGATTAGATCATCAAGTAAATATATACAAGTTCAAATTGAATTTGAAGGAAATGAAAAATTTACAAAACCCAAAAGATAATCCAGAGTCTCTCCCAAGTGGATTAAAAAACACTTAAAGGATAGATTTGATGCATTTACACCATCAGTGACATTAAGAATATCATCCATAAAAAAAGAAAAAGGTCATTTAAAAAAAAAGAAACACGAGAAATTATCTAAATGGATGTCAGAAGAAACTCTGCAACTTGCACTAGAACAGAAAGAAGCCAAATAAAGAAAAGAAATACTAAAATAAGAGAGTTAAAGGGCAGCTTGAGAAGACAAAGCAAAATAGTCGAACCAAGTTTTCAAAAAGCTGAAATTAGAAAACTCGAAGGGAAGAACTTGTTATGCATTTCTCAAGCTGATAGAGCAAATTCAAACTTCGAGTTCTCAAGCAAAGATGCTATGAGCAAAAGACATAGATTCATGCAGAAGGCAACAAAAGAAGATGGAATACACAGGCTCACTGTACTATAAAGAACAGTTGTATATTAAACAATTTCAGGAGGTAGTATATGATCAAGAGCCAATGGTAAAAACGGAAGTAAGCTACACTGAAATCACTGGCAAAAAAAAAATAAGATCCCAGAAGCTAATAGAATGTCAATTAAGGTGTTTCAACAAGCCCTGCACCTGCTCTGGTATATGCCAAAAAATGTGAAAACAGCCACCTAGCAACTGACTGGAAGAGATCCATATTTATTAATATTTTTAAAATATGTAATTTAACAGTGTAGACAATATCACTATAGTAAAATATTGCTGAAGATTATTTAAAAATGAATGGAATTGTAAGTACACTGACAAAGGACTGCCAGAAATCCAAGCTGGATTCAAAAGAGGCTGTAGTAAGAAGGGACCTTGCTTATGTCAGATTGGCTGAAAGCAGAAAATACTAAAAAGATGTTTGTACTTTATTGCCTATGCAAAAGCATTAGACAGTGCGGATAACATCAAGAAGAATGGGAATCTCAGAATAACGAACTGTGCTCAAGCAAAACTTATAAATAGAGTAAGAAGCAATTATTTGAACAGAACAAGGGAGTATGGTTCAAAGTCAGAAAGTTGTTCTTCAGGACATATCTTTTTTCCCCCCAGACTTAGTCAATATGGATGCTGAACATACCATTTGAGAAGCAAGACTATATAAAGTTGAATGTGGCATCAGAATTGGAGGCAGACTCATTAACCTACTTTATACAAATGATACAGCCTTGTTTGCATGAAATTAAAATGACTTGAAGTACTTGTTGAAAACAGTTAAAGACTATAGCCTTCAAAATGGATTACATCACAGTTTCAATAATCCTAAGGAAAAAACCTTCAAAAAATCCTCATACCAGTTGACCAATAGGCAGCATCATGATTGTTCTTGTTGTTGCTATGTGACTCATAGAGACCTTATGTACAACAGCTCTGAACCCTGCCCTGTGATGAGCAATCTAATCGTCTCTGACAGACCCAATCCCACTTCTCCAGCCACAGTCCATCCATCTCATCCTGGGTCTTCCTCTCCTGTGCTGTCCCCCTAGCCTTCTAAGCATGATGTTATTCTCCAAGGATTGGGCCCTCCTGGCCACATGTGAAAAATATGTGAGATGGAGCTTTCAAATTGCCTCCTGGGAGCAGCTTGATTTCACTCTCTCTAGGATGAGCTTGTTTGTTCTTCTTGGCAGTCCACAGTACAGTAAATACTCTTCTCAAGCACCACAACTCTAAGGCATTGATTATTCTTCAATCATCTTTAGTCATTGTCCAGCTTTCTGACACATAGCAAATAATAGCCAAGACCATGGCCTGGATCAGGAGCACCTTAGTTTCCAAAACTACATTGTTGCTCTTCAGTACTCTGGACAGGTCCCTGACAGCAGACTTTACCAATGCAATTCATCTTTTAATTTCCTGACTGCTGATGTCAAGAGTGTTGATTGTGGAACCAAGCAAGCTGAAGCTGTTAAGAATCTGAGTGTCTTCTCTATCTATCAGGAAGCTGCCAATGAAGCATCATGATTCACGAAGAAAAGATTAAAATTGTCAATGGTTTTCTTTTTCTTGAACCTATACTTAGACTATTAGGGCTCCCTTCTGTGATGGTAGCAGTCAAGAAATCAAAGACATGTTGTACAGGTATCAATTTAAAACCTAAGGTGCAGCTGAGCCATGCACTGATATTTTCAAGTGTTTTGCATGTATATGAAATTAGGACAATATATAAGAAAGACAAAAGAAGAGTCAACTCCTTTTAATTATAGTGTTGGTGAAGAATATTGAACATACCATCTCAATTTTGGAGGAAGTGCAATCAACGTGTTCCTTAATGGCAAACATGGTGAAACTGCATCTCATATATTTTGGGCATGTTAAGAGGAGCTAGTTACTTGAAAAAGATATCATGCTAGAATAGGTAAAGGGCCAACAGTAGAGAGGAAAACCCTTACAGAGATGTAGTGACATATTGATGTTAACAATGGGTTCCAGCTTTGAGAAAATGATGATGATTTTTCAGGATATAGTTCTGCAATGTTGCTTATAGGGTGGTTATGAGTCATTGATTTGAGGCCACCTAACAATATGACAGTAGAAGAATTGATGCCTTTGAATTGTGGTGCTGGAGAAGGGTATTAAACATACCATTGACCACCAACAAAACAAATAGGTTTGTCCTAGAACAGGTGAAACCATGTTGCTTCTTGGAGGCAAGGATTTTGTAGCTTCATTTCACTTACTTTGATGACATTGCCAGGAAGGACCAGTTCTTGGAGAAGGATATCATGTTTAGAAGGGCAGAGGGTCAATTTAGGAGAGGAAGACCCTGGATGAAATGGATTGACAGAGTGACTGCCGTAAAGGGACAAGCGTGCCAGAGATGGTGAGGTTGACTCAATTTAGGGTAAGGTTCACAGCCATTGTTCAAAAGATCACTATGAGTCATAGTGTTTTT
>NW_006399949.1:4105358-4108008 GCF_000299155.1 Elephantulus edwardii
TTTGGAGAGGTCCCTAACAGCAGACTTTCCCATGGCAATGCGCTTTTTAATTTACTGGTCAAGAGTGTTGACTGTGGAGCCAAGCAAACTAAAGCTGTGCACAATCTCAATCTCTTCACCATCCATCCTGATGCTGCCAATTGGTCCAGTGGTGAGAATCTTTGTCTTCTTGACATTGAGCCTCAGTCCATAATGGAGCCTGGAATCCTTGACTCTCTGCAGCAGGTGCTTCAGGTCCTCCTCAGTTTCAGCAAGCAGGGTAGTGTCATCTGCATAACGCAGATTATTGACATATTTTCCACCAGTCTTGACCCTAGATTTCTCCTCATAGAACCCAGCCTCCCGGATAATCTGTTCTGCATACAGGTTGAAAAAATATGGAGATAGGATACATCCCTGGTGTATGTCCTTCCTAATTTTGAACCATGCAGTGTTCCCTTGCTCTGTTCTGACGACTGCCTCCTGGTCCAAGTATAGGTTTCACAATCGAATGATAAAGTGTTCTGGGATTCCCATTCTTCTCAGAGTCAGCCACAGTTTGTTATGATCCACACAAACACCTTTGCATAGTCAATGAAACACAGAGAGACATGCCTCTGGTATTCCCTGCTTTCAGCTAAGATCCATCAAACTATATAACTAAGGAAATAACTCAATTTCTCTTTCATTTCATTTCATCATTGAAAAAAATGAGGATAATTATCACCTACACTAGAGAGTTACTTAAAAGACTAATTGATATAACTTTTATGTAAAATGTAGAAATTATAGAAAAATTAGCCACTGACAGTATAAGTAAAAAGAAATAAGGAAGATTAAAAAGCTTAAGAGACATGCAGCATCAATAAGAATAGCACATAAAAAATGTACTACAGAAATAAGTTGATCTATTTAAATTATTCTTGAGAGTCTTTCTCATGTATTCATTATTCTTATATTTTACTAGAAAGGGGAAAAGTTCTTTTCTAGTACAGAGAATTTATTTTTCAGTATTTCTGTTGGAGAAATTTAGGGGACAATTAAAAATGATCAGACATGGTGGAAATAGGAGTGGCATCCATTACCTAAACAGCATGCCTCTGGAAACTCTGTGAACTTTGATAAGTAGCAATGGTTGTGGAAGGGCTTTAGGCCTTTTGTTCATGGGGTCGCTATGAGTCGTGCTCAGCAACAACATATATTGTGAGTCTACTCTAGGAAATGGTTTAAGCTGTAAGCAATAAGTGAACATTTTGATATATGCATGTCCATGCATGATTTAAACAAAAAATACCAATGCCAATGCTGTCTACTGGATTCCAACAGAATATTATATACCTACTGAAAATCAAGAAGAAATGTGTGGTAGTAATTTACAAAATCACTGCTCCTGCATGCTGCATAATATTCCATTGTGTGATTGTACCATAATTTCTCAATCCAGTCAATTGTGATTGGGCATTTGGGCTGTTTTCATGTTCTTGCAATGGTGAATAATGCTGCTATGAACACTGGTGTACAAGTCTCTTGTAAATGACTATCTAGCATGGGAGAGAATGGAGAGCATCATGCTAAGTGAACTAACTCAGCCTCATGAAGACAAATACTGTATAGGACCATTAACTTAGAGCATGTACAAGGATGGGGGTGGGGATGAGCTTACTATAGGGTCACACAATTTGATGGGTGGAGGGAGGGATTGGTAAAGGAAAGGGGAAAGGTCCAGTGTGAAAAACAATGTATATAATTTTATGAATTTTGTATATAATAAAATATAAAATAAAAATGAAAAATAACAAATAACGTTAAAATAAAATTTAGAATGCCAATGAATTAAGTTAATCAGCAGCTCACTAGACAGGTAGTTAGGAGTGTAGACCTTACAGGGGCAATGTTAAAAAAGAAACTTATTATTTTCATAAAAATACCACTGTGGTTAGTTTTAGCAATAAAAGCATTTTTTCCTTGGGGGGAAAAAAAAAGAAGTATGATCACACACAACTAACAATTAATGACCTATATCTATCTTAGAGAGATATGATGGCCTAGTGGTAAGAAGCTGGGCTGCAATCTTGAAGGCACAAGGTTTGAATCCACCAGCTGCTCTGGAGAAGGATGGACAATCTCCTCCCATGCAATTGTCTCTGAAAACCCACTAGACGGTTAGATCTACATTGATTCCAATTTGATGGTACACAACAAGAACAACAGTATATCTATCTTTCCTAACATAAATGAATCTTAAAACATATGATTTGTATTGGGGAAAAAAGTAGTATGCAAAGGATGCACCACTACCCAGAAAGGGAGTTGTTGTTCTTGTGTATCTTTGAGTCAGAACTGACCCATAGCTGACTGTTCAGTAGGTTTTTAAAGATAGTTAATGGCAGGGGAGGATATTGCTCATCTTTCCCCCATGGAGCGCAACTGGTGGATTTGAACCACATGCCGTAAGGACCAGAGCTTCCAAAAAAAGTGTTATTGTTAAGTGCCGCTGAGTCATAGACGACCTATAGCAAAAGAGCTGAACACTAGTTTAACTTTCATCCTTTCTCCACGTTCATAGGGTTTCCGAGGCAAGCCGTTTCAGAAATGGATGCCACTCCTGCTTCCAAGCTTGTTTTCACCGAGAATATCCACCAAACACTGTCCACTATGGGTAACCATTATC
>NW_006399949.1:4108198-4129094 GCF_000299155.1 Elephantulus edwardii
ATAGGAGGCCGAATCACATCATCTCACACCCATTAGTGAGTCAACATTCCACCCTAATCCTCACCAGAACCAGCAAACAAGCCTCTGTAGAGAAAACTTCCAAACTAGATTCTAGCCCCATACAGCTGAACAATTGCATTTTTAAATAGGAGGCCAAATCACATCATCTCATACCCATTAGCAAGTCAATTCCGTCCTAATCCTCAGCAGAACCAGCAAACAAGCCTCTGTGTGGTCATTATACATTGCTGATGGATGTATATATTCAATGACTTAAAATTTATCCCACTATTTTCCACAGGAACTGGACAACACCATTAATTAATACTATCTTTTCTTACCTTAAATGTTGAATACCTGATGGAGCTTTATGAAGATATGTCTATCAGTGTTTAGATTAGACATCTAAGTGGTTAAAATCCAACCACATTGCTATTAACCCAAATGAGATATTTTAAATCCATCCAGAGGTGCTTAGGAAGAATGTTTAAGCAATCTACATCCAAATTACAAAAATCCAAATTCAAGTTCCTTGTGACTGAGTTAAAACCTACTGGTAGTTGACCCCCAAGCAGGTTTCTGAGTCTCTAAATTACAGGGAAAAGGTAGACCATCTTTCTTAAGCAGAGGTGCTGGTGAATTTGAACCACAGGAGAGAGTGGCCCAGCCTTTTAGTTAGCAGAGAAATTACCTATGGAGGATGCCACCAGAGTCCCTTACGTCCAAAAAGCAACAGTCATCCAGAACCATATGGAGTGCAGTTCTACTGTGAAATCACCAAGAGGCAGAATTGATTAAACAGCAATTAAGTCTTTTTATTTAGGGTAATCCAACCTGCATTCCACTACCATCAATTCAATTCTGACTCACAGCTACCCTCCATCAGTTGCCCAAGGCTGTAAATCTTTAAGCAAAGAGAACTTCTCCCAATGAATGGTTGATGGATTCAAATTTCCCACCTTTCAGTTCACAGTCCAATACATTATCCATTATTCCACCAGGATGGATATGTGTCATATTTAAAATTAAAATAGAGATGTTGTAAGATTATACATTTTTTCTATTAAAAACAATATAGTGTGTACTTAGGTACACACTAATACTGTGTTGATGAGGAATATCTCAAAAACACAGTCAGTGAACTTTACAATTTTTTTTTATATCTAGCTTTAAAATTGGTGAAAAGTGTGGTTTCATCAGCTTTTGCATTCCATCTACCATGATGTTGTTTTTGTTGAAGTGTGGCCTAGTGGCAAGAAGCTATGCTGCAGTTCTGAAGGCAGCAGTTGAGGGACACCAGCTGCCCCATATACGAATCCTGATTAACTGCCTCTGAAAACCTGTCGGAAGGTCAGATATAGGTCGGTTCCAATTCTATGGTATACAGCAACAACATATGAAGTATATGTGGCCTCATATAAATATATAACCAAGAAAGCGAAGAGCTTGCAAACCTCTTGAAGTAGTATCAGGGACTCAAGGAGTTCTCAGATCTCAGTTTGAAAATAGTAGTCCTAGGACATTGTGAGACAACAAAACCTTGTGGAATGAAGCCATCAAGTGGATTACCACCATTTATGAATTGTTACTTGTGAGGAAATAAATTTCTATTTTCTCTGTATTCCCCTTTATGTTGCGGGGGGGGGACACTCTTGATTAAAAAAAAAAAAACACCAAAAACTTATCAATACCTTGTTGTAATATATTGATGTAGAATTAAAGCATAAAATATATATTGAAACACATATAAAACCAAAACATTCACTGCCACTGAGTAGATTTCTAAAGCTGCAAATTTTATGGGAGTAAACAGCATTGTCTTTCTTCTAGAGACCTTTTATGGACCTTTTGATTCGTAGCCCAATGCTTAAAGCACTTCAGCAGAAGAGGTCATGGGGAGTGGTCAAATATTTCAGATGGATCTTGGCTGAAAGAAGAAGATAGCAGAGAGATGTTTACTTATATGTTCTTAATTATGCAAATGCCTTGACTGCATTGCTCATAACAAATTATGACTGACATTGAGAAGACTGGGAATTCCAGAACACTTAACTGTGTTCATTCAAAACATAGAACAAGGGAACACTATATGGTTTAAAATCAAGAAAGGTATGCATTAGTGTTATGGGTTTCCCCACCACCACCACCACCACCATATCTATTCAATCTTAACACTGAGCAAATCACTGGAGAAGCTGGGCTTAAAATATGAGGAAGAATATGGCAACAGAATAGAGAAAGACTCACCAAAAACTTGTATTATGCAGAAAGTAAGGGAGACTTGAAACATTTATTGCAGAAGACAAAAGAGTGCAGCTTTCATGGGAACAACCCAAATGTCCAACCAAATGGAATGGACTGAAAAGTGTGGGATATTCACATGATAGAATACTATGCAGCACGCGGGAGTAATGATTTTGTAAATCATTACCTAACTTGGGACGGACTGGAGAACATTAGGCAAAGTGAACTAACTCAGTCCCATCAGGACAAATATTGTATAAGACCTTTATTGTAGAACATGTGTGAGCATCCAAGAAGGATAGAGGAAGAGCAGAGTAATGTAGACGGAGAGGTGGTTAATCATAGGGTTGCACAGCCTGATGGATAGAGGGAGGGGTAGGTAAAAGAAGTGGGAATGATCTGGTGTGTAAAACAATGTATATGAATTTTGTAAATAAACCAACATAAAATAAAAATTTTCTTTAAATTTAAAAAAAATGAAAGGGGAAAAAAGATTACAGTCTTCAATATGAGTTACACCTCAAAATCAAGAAAACAAAATTGCTCACCATTAGACTAATAGGAAACATCATGATAGATGCAGAAAAGATTGATGTCAGAGATTTCCTGGTGTTTGGTTTCACAAATAACATCGTGATAGCAAAAGTCAAGAAATCAAAAGATGTGCTACATTGGGGAAATCTGCTGTCAGGGACCTTTACAGAATTTAAAACAGCAAGAATATCAGTTTCAATACTAAGGTGCAACTGTTGAAACTATGATCTTTTCAATTGCATCCAATGAATATGAAAACTTGACAATGAGTAAGGATGACAGAAAAATTGAATTTACATTGTAGTGTTGGTGAGGAGTACTGAATATCCCATGGATTGACAAAAGAACAAACCAATCTGTTTTGAAGAAGTGTAATCAGAATGTTCTTCAAAGGGAAAGATAATGAAAATTCACCTCACTTATTTTGGACCGATTTTCAGGGGTAATCTTTCTTTGAAGACAGACGTCGTGCTTGGAAATGTAGAGGATCACAAAAGAGAAGAAGATATGCAACAAGATAGATTGACACCGTGACTATAACAACGGACTTCAGCACCTCAGAGTTTATGAAGATGGCATAGGATAGGACAAAGTTCAGATCTGTTGGTAATAGGGTCACTAAACTCTGTGAACAAGAGACCATATCTTGACTAATTTTGAAAACAATAGGACTCCTAGAATTATCAATTCCTTTAATTTCAATTCAATTGTGCTTGTACAACAATTAAATTAAGCTTGTGCAAAACTTATACCTAGATCAAGAAGCTATTGTGCAAACAGAGCAAAGTAACATTGTTGGTGTTGTTATTGTTAGGTGCCATCAAGATGAGTACAACTCATCGTGACTCTGAATGCTGACATGAAGTCTGCCCTATCCTGTGCCATTGTTATCATCTCTAACACATCAGATTCTGTTGCTGAAATCATCTCATTGGAGGTCTTCCTATCTTTTGCTGACCTCCATCATTCCAAGCATGATGTCCCTTCCCAAGGAATAACCTTACCTAGCTATATGTCCAAAGTATGAAAGATGAAGCTTCCTTACTTTTGCTTCCAAGGAGCACTCTGGTTACATTTTTTCTAAGACACAACTGTTCTTTTGACAGTCTACAGGATATTCTTCCTCTATCATCTTTATATTCATTGTCCAGCTCTTTGATGCATAACAGGTGATTGAGAAGACCATGGTCTGATTCAGGTGCTATATGTTTTAAAATGAGAAAAAGTATGTGTCATGATTATACTTTTTCTCCAAACTTATCTAATCTGTGTTTTTATTGGTATTGTTTTGTGCTGTCAAGTTGCCAATGACTCCTAGTGACTCTATGTACAACAGCTCTGAAGTCTGCCACGTCATGAGCCAGTCTCACTGACTCTGACTCACCTTCTCCCAGGCTCCAATTACTGCATCAATTTACCTCATCTGAGGTCTTCCTGTCCTACCTTGTGCTTCCATGCTTCTGAACATGATGTCTTTCTCCTAGGACTAGTTCCTCCTGGCCATGTGCCCAAAGTATGCATCTGAGAGCTAAACAACGGATACTCATGACAAAAAAGTATTGATGCCTTCGAGCTGTGATATTTGAGGACAGTACTAAATATCCCATGGACAGTCAAAAAGAACAAACATTGGACAAGTTGAAGCTAGGGTGGTCCTTGGAAGTAAAGATGATGTTTTGTCTCATGTAATTTGGGCATGTGGCTAGGAAAGGTTATGCCTTAAAGAGGGACATGTTGTTGTTATGTGCCGTCAAGTCACTTGTAACTCATAGCCACCCTATGTACAACAGCCCTAAACTCTGCTCTGTTCTGTGCCAATCACACTGTCTCCAATACACCCATCCTGAATACCCCAGTCACTGAATATCAATCCACCTCATAGAGAGCCTTCCCCTCCTGCACTGTTCCTCCATCCTACCAAGCATGATGTCCCTCTCCAAGGACCTGTCCTTCCTTACAACATGTACAAAATATGTTACATGAAGCTTCAGAATCCTTGCCTCCAAGGAGCCGCCTGGTTTAACCCTCTCCAGGATGAATCTGTTTGTTTTCCTAGCAGTTCATGGTACCCTTGATACTCTTCTCCAGCACCACAGCTCAAAGGCATCAATTCTCCTTCTATCCACCTTAGTCATTGTCCAACACTCTGATGCATAACAAGTGATTGCAAAGACAATGGCCTATATCAGACACACCTTAGTCTCCAGAGAGATACCATTGCTCTTCAGTATTTTGGAAAGGTCTCTAACAGCAGACTATCCCATTGCAATATATCTTTTAATTTCCTGGCTACTGGTACCAAAGAGTTACATAGTGTTTGTAAAAGTGAAGAGACGATGAAGGAGAGAAAGATACTCAAGCAGATGGATTGACATAGTGACTGCAACAATGCTCTGGAGAGTGCTGGAGATTGTGAAGATGGCACAGGATAGAAGAGGGTTCAGATCTGTTGTTCATAGGGTCTCTAAGAGTCATACTTGACTCAATAACACCTATCATCGGATATCATCAGATAGCACTGGAAGCTGAGTCCTCATATTAAGAAAAACTAAAGAAGAATACTTGCAAACAGCTACTAATAATGGAAATGTAGAATATATGAATTATCAATGCAGGGAAATTGAACTGTATTATAAAAGAAATGGAATGCGTACATGTTGACATCGTGGCATTGGTGAGCTAAGATGGATTAGTATGGGCCATTTGGGGTCCACTTCTTAAACAACATGCCTCTGAAAACTATGAACTATGAAAAGTGGCAATCAGTATAGAAAGGCTTCAGGTCAAGAGCAATTATGTCAGTAAGGTGCATCTGATATAGGCCATGGTCTTTGCAAATACTTGCTATGCATCAGACAGCTGTACAATGACGAGAGATGATAGAAGGAGAATTGATCCCTTTGAGCTGTGGTGCTGGGGAAGAGTATTGAATATACCATGGACTGCTAGGAGAACAAAGAAATTCATCCTGGAGAGGGTGAATCCAAGCTGCTCCTTGGAGGCAAGGATTCTGAAGCTTCGTCTGACATACTTAGGATATGCCGCAAGGAGGGCTCAGTCCTCAGAGAGAGACGTCATGCTTGGGATGGTGGAAGGACGGTGCAGGAGAGCAAGACACCCTAGATGAGATGGATTGATACAGTCACTGGGGTAATGGGGATAGTTTTGTCAGAGACAATGAGATTGGCAAGGAATAGAGCAGAGTTTAGGGCTGTTGTACATAGGGTCGCTATCAGTCAAAGGTGACTCGAGGGCACATAACAACAACTATAGTGATAGAATTACATATGAAACATAGCTACTCTGTCTTCTTGTTGTTGTATATCATTGAGTTGAAACCACGATGCCTTCTCAGAGGCAGATAATCACATGGGAGTAGATTGCGCATCCATCTCCCACAGAGCACCTGGTGGACTGGAACCACACACCTTCAGTATTGCAACACAACGTCCCGCCACTAGACTATCAGAGCTTCCTAGGTACATTAGGACAGCCATTTCACTTTGTATGACTGTATGATGAGGAGGCTCTGCAAACAGTTTAATTAAATGTGATATTTCACCTTTTTTTTTTTTTAAAAAAAGGCTTTAGGTCTTTTTGTTCATAGGGTCCCTATGAGTCATGCTCGACTTGATGGCAATCAGCAACAACAAAAAATTTGAATCCTATAATCACTTGATCATATAATCACTATTCCTGCAATGAAAAAGTGAGGCAAAAGAGTCAAAAGGCCATTTGTAGATCCATATTGAGGTACAATGTTTTGAGTGGTAGGATTCTATGCATACATTCAAAAGAAAGATTAATATTACTACTTTTCAAATATATTCACTAAAAACAAAAGCCTAAGAAGAGGAAATAGAATATTTCTATCAACTTTTCCATACTGAAATCTACTTAATGTACAACCAAATAATAATTGGTGACTGGAATGCCAAAATTGGGAACAAGGATAAGGACCAAAATACAGGTTTGTGAAGAAATGAGGATTTAGATAGAATGACAGAAATTTGTACAATCAGTAATTTATTTATTGCAAATACCTTTTATAAAAAACACTAACAGCAACTGTACCCTTGGACCACACCTGACAGACTGCAAAATAATAAAATTGATTACATCTGTGGAGAGAAATTTTAAGAGAAGCTAAAATCAGCTGTGAAAATCAGGCCAGGTGCTAAACATGGAACAGACCATCAACCACGCGTGTACAAGTTCAAGTTGAAGTTAATGAAAATTCAAATATATCCACAAGAACCAAAATAAAACCTTGAGACTAACCACTTGAATTTAAAAATATATATCCAAGAAAAGTTCTGTGGCATTGTTGTTAGGTACCATAGAGCCAAGTACAAGCCAAACAACCCTATGAACAATAATTCTGAATCCTGTCTTATCCTGTGCCATTCTCACATTCCCTGACACAATAAAACCCATTACCACAATTAACATGTCAATCCTGTTTGAGAGTCTTCTTCTCTTTCAACAATCTTCCACCTTTCCAAATATGATTTTCCTCTCCCAGGAATAGTGCTTCCTAGCAAATGCCTATACTACGTGAGATGAAGAGTCAACATCCTCACCTCAGAGGAGCATTCTGCCTGCACTTTGTCCAAGACATATGTATTTGTTTTTCTTGGCAACCCATGGGATATTTAGTATTGTTCTCCAACACCATAACTCAAAGGCATCAATTTGTCTTCTGTCATCCTTATTCATTGTTCAGCCCTCAAATGCATAACAAGTAATTGAAAAAAACCATGGATTGACTCAGATGCACCTTAGTCCTCAAACTTACATCATTTGCTCCTTGAAAATTTGGAGAAATCTCTGTCTATAAACCTTCTGAGTGCAATAGATCTCATGATTTTGTGACTGCTTGTACCAAGGGTGTTGACTGTGGATTCAAGCAAGATGAAATAGAGGACGATATTAAATATCAATTAATGAAGACCTGTTGAGCTGTTGGATTATGTAAAAAATATCATCTATGACAAAACCAAAAGGTTGTTACAAAGTCAGAGCAGAAAGAAAAGACCAAGATGGATGTAGGAGAGATACTGAATATTTCACTAGACTGCCAAGAAGCCAAAGCAAAGGGATAAAATAAAAAAGTTAATGTGTTGAACAGAAAATGTCAAAGGACGCTTCATTAAGATGAAGTACAATATTATAATGAAATGTGCAAAAAGCTGGAGTGAAATAATTTAAAAAGGGAGTAATTCACTTAATGTTTCTCAAGCTGAAGGAATGAAGAACAAATTCAAGCCATGAGTTGCAATATGTGCAGATGCTATGGGTAAAATAATGAATGATCCAGGATCATTCAAAAGAATATGGAATGAGTACACAGAGTAACTGCACAAAAAAGAATTGGCTGACACAGAATTTAATGAAATATTATATGATCAAGAATCAATGGTGATGATGGAGGAAGTTCAAGCTGTTCTGAAGGAATTGGCCAAAACTAAGGCCTGAGGAATTGATGGAATGACAAATGACATATTTCAACAAACAGATACAGCCTTGGATGTGTTTACCAGGTCATGTCAAGAAATCTGGAGGATAGATAACTTAGCACATTTACTGGAAGAGATTAATTTTTATACATAATTATTTCCATCCCCCAAAAAACATTATCAACCAGAATGTGGAAATTATCTAACACTATCACTAATAGAACAAGCAAGCAAAATCTTACTGCAGATTGTCCAAAAATTACTAGAACAGTACATAGAGAACTGCCAGAAATACAACCTGGGCTTAGCAGAGGTTGTGACGTTGATGATGTCAGATGGATCTTGGCTGAAAGCAGAGAGTCCCAGAAGAATGTCTATTTTTGTTTATCAGCTATGCAAAAGTATCTTGAGTGTGTGATCACAAAATTGTGGCTAATATCAAGAAGAATGGATTTCCAGGATATTTGATTATGCTCATGTGGTATGCTACATGGTTAAAATCAAGAAAGGAGGTCTATCAAAAGTGTATCTTTCTCTAGAACTTTTCAGTCTATATACTGAAAAGATTATTCAGGAGGTTGAATTTTTTATGAAGAGGAGTACAGGATTGGGGGAAGAATCTTCAACAACCTGCCTTATGCAATTGAAACAATTTCACTGAAACTGACGACTTGAAACATTTACTGCAGATGATGAAGGATTTGAAGCCTTTAATACAGATTTCATCTCACTATCAAAGAAACAAAGATCCACAAGACCAGGCCAATAGACAGCATCATGATACATGAAAAAAAAAAAAGATTAAAGTTGTTTAATGATTTATTCTTGCTCAGATCCACAATCAATACACTTGACACCAGCAGCCAGGAATCAAAATAATGAGTTGCAATGAGAAAATCTGCTTTCAAAGACCTCTCCAGAAAGCTAAAAAGCAATGATGCCAGTCTAGAGATTAAAGTGCACCTGATCATGGTCTACTCAATTGCTTACTATGCATCTTAGAGTTGGACAGTGACTAAGGATGACAGAAGAAGAATCAATGCCTTTGCTATTTTGTGCAGAAGAGCATAGAACAATATCATGGTGGTGGTTGTTGATAGATCCCTTTAAGTTGAGAAGGACTCATAGTGATACTATGAACAAAAGATCTGAGCCCTGTTCTCTCCTGTGACATCCTTGCACTTCCTAAAACACAAGACCTCATTGTGCCAGTCACCATGCCAATCTACCTAGTTGAGAGGGTGAAACCCGGTTGCCCCTTGAAGGCAAGGATTTTAAGCTCTGTCTCACACACTTTGGGCATATTGCCAGTAGAGACCAGTCCTTGGAGAATGATGTCATGCTTGGAAGGGTAAAAGGTCAGGACCGGAGAAGATCCTGTATAAGATGGGTTGACACAATTACTGTGGCAATGGAGCCAAGTGTATCAGAGATGGTGAAGTTGGTTTAGGACAAGGCAAAGTTCAGAGTCACTGTTCATAGGATCCCTTTGACGCATGATCAAATCAAAGACATATGACAATAACAACAATACATACATGTATCCCCACCTCAATATCTGATTTGGTTGTGATACAAAAAAGTTTTTTATATCAGTAAATTTATTTAAAGACGTATATTTGAAGCATGGCAAAATATCAGTTTTTGTAGTACATTAGTAGTGGATAGTTAGTTGCTGTCAAGTGGCAAATTTATGCAAATCCAAACAAAATTCTTGCCTGATTCTGTCATTATCATTGGTTTGTTTGTTGTGGCTATACAGTCAATCCATCTAATTGAAGATTCCCTCACCCTCTCTTTCTTTTTTGTTTATCCTCTAGTTTATCAACCTTCAAATCCTTTTCTAACGATTAGTCTTTCTTGATAGTGTGTCCAAAGAGTCAGCAAAAATGTCAACATTCTCACTTCTAAAGAACATTCTAGTTGTTTTTCTTTTTATGATTGATTTATTTGTTCTTTTTTCAGTCCCTAGTATATTCTATATTTTTAACACAATTAAAATGCATCTGCTTTCCTTTTTAATAATCTTGCTTTCACAAACATTACAGGGAGTTGAAAAACACATAAGTTGAGCCAGGCACATTAAAGATACTATTCAAGTGACATCTTTATTTTGGAAAACTTTAAAGTGATGTTTTGCAAGAGTAGCCAATGGATTGCATTGTTTTACTTTTGGACTCATGTTTCTATAAGCATTGATTTTGGATCCAAGTAGAAGGAAATAATTCACAACTTCATTTTTTTTCCAGTTATCATGGCATTGTGTAATGTATACTATTGTGTTAGGTGCCATTGAGTCATCTACGACTCATAAGCATGATCCTATTAATAAGATATCTGAACCTTGTCCTAAATTGTATTATACTCACTATCCAATACGCTCAAACCCATTGTTATAATCACCATGCCAATCCATCTTGTTACAGGTTTTCCTTTCCTACTGCGACCCTCCACTTTTCCTAATATGATGTCTTTTCCCAAGCACTAGTCCTTCCTAAAAAAATGCCCCAAGTGTGTGAGACAAAAAAATTAAAAAAAACAAAAAATAAAAAAAAAAATTTCACCATTCTTGCCTAGGTAATGCATTTGTTTATTCTTTTGGTAATCTACAGAATATTCATTAGCCCTCCCCAACACATAATTCAAAGGCACTTATTTTTCTTCTGTCATCCTTATTCATTGTCCAACTTTCAGATGCATATTAAACAATTGGAAATACTATGTCTTAGACCAGGAACTTTAGCCTTTACACTGACATCATTGCTCTTTAGAACTTTGGAAAGGTCCTTGATAACATTTTTTCCCAATGCAACATGTCTTTTAATTTCTTGACAACATTTATCCAGTGGTGAGAATTTTCATTTACATGATGTTGAGATATAATTCAGATTGAACACTGTAGTCTTTGATCTTCTACATGAAGTGCTTCAAGTTCTCTTGTGCAAGTAATGTTGTATTATCAGCATAAGACAAGTTATTGATGAGTTCTTTCAATTCTGATGCCACATTATTATTCATATAGTCAAATTTCTCAAACGTGCTCAGCATATACATTGAATGTGCATGGAGAAAGCATACAACCTTGATACATACATCTTTTTTTATTTGTTATAAAATTTAATAATTGATAAATAATGCTACCTCCTGAAATAATTTTAAGTTGACCAATTATTTTTGGTATAGATTTTGGATTTTCTCTTCATCTTTTATAAATAGTTGCTGCATTTTACCCATAAAAATTCCTCACTATTTACCCCAAGTTTCTTTAAACGTTGTTATTGTTGTAAGATGCTGTCGATTCACCTATGGCTCATAGTGACACTATGAACAACAGATCTAAATTCCAACTTATCTTCTACCATCTTCACTATTCCCAACACACTTGGCCTATTACGGAAGTCACTGTATCAACCCATTTTCCTGACCATCCACCTTTCCAAATATGATATCCCTCTCCTAACAACATGCTAAAAGCACATGAAATGAAGCTTTGCCCACCTTGCCTCCAAATAGCACTCTGTACCTTCTTCAAAATATGTCTATTCATTTGGCAGTTCATTGGGTATTCAGCACTCTTCTCCAACACAACTCAAAGGCTTCGATTTTTTTTCTGTCCTCCTTATTTATGTCCAGCTCTCATACACATAACAGGTGATTGGGGAGGTAAGCATGGCTTGAATCAGGCATACCTTAGTCTTTAAACTGACATTATTGCTCTTCATGACTTTGAAGAGATCCATGACAGAAGACTTTAAATATGTACATTTCTGGTCTCTTGACTACTGGAAATAAGGGTGCTGATAAAGGATTCAAATAAGATGAAATTATTGGCAACATCAGTCTTTTCTCCATATGTTATGATGTTGCCTATCAGCCCACTGCTAAGGATTTTTCTTTTCTTGATGTTGAGATGCAATTCACATTGAAGGTTATAGTCCTTGATCTTCTGCAGAAATCACCTCAAGTCCTCCTCATTTTCAGCAAGGTAGTTTTATTTGCCTAACACAGATTGTTTATAAGTTTCTCTGAAATCTTAATGTTATATTCTTCATAAAGTCCAGCTTATCAAATTCTTTTTCTCAGCATGCAGATTAATTAGATACAGGATTTACTCAGCATGTTGATTGAATGGGTATATTATTAAGTATCATCATGTCAACTATGACTCATAGCAACCCTATGAACAACAAATCTGAATTTTGCTATAACTTGCACCATCCTCATGATCTGATATGCAGGAGCCCTATTGTTACAGTAACTGAATCAAGCCTTCCATCATCATAGCAATATATTGTATTTTTTCCAAGAACCAGCAAACAGGCCCAAAGTATATGAGAGGAAGTTTCACCATATTTACTTCTATGGAGTATCTTGGTTGTACTTGCTCCAGGAGAAATCTGTCAGTCCATAGGATAGTCAGTACTCTTCTCCAACATCATAATTCAAAGACATCCATTCTTCCTATGCTATTCTTATTCATTATCCAACTACCAAAAGTAATTGCATAGGAAGTAATTGAATAAGAGACTATGGCTTGGATTAGGAGCACCTTTGTCTTTAAACTGACATCTTTACTCTTTAGTACTTTGAAGAGGTCCTTGACAGCAGACTTTCCCAGTATGAATTTTCTTTTTTTTTAAACTGATATTACAATAGGTATTGATCATGGAAATAATTGACAACTTCAGTTTTTCTCCATCTATTATGATATTGCCTATTCTTTCAGTTGTATGGCTTTTTGTTTTCCTATTTTTGAAATGAACTCTATGTTGAAAGCTGTCATATTTGATCTTCTGCAATAAGCATTTCAAGTCGTCTTCACTTTCTGTAAACAAGGTTCTGTCATCTTCATAATACGAGTTGTTTATAATAATCTTTCTTCATAATGTTCTGTTTTTCTTCATATAGTGCAGCTTCTGAAATTATTTTCTTAGCATATAGATTGTTGCTATGTGTTGTCAAGTGGAAATAAATCATAGCTGACCCTCCAGTGGATTTTCAAAGGCTGTAAACCCCACAGGGAGATCACCATCTTTCTCCTGCAGAGCAGGTGGTGAATTTAAACCACATGGGTTTGGATTGGGAACACAACTTATTCTAAGTGGGACACCAGAGCTACCCAAACTGAATAGGTGTGAATAAAGGATACAGCTCTGATGCATACTTTTCTTGAATTTAAACCACACAACGTTTGCTTGTTTTGTTCCTACAATAACTTCTTGGTCTATTTTTTGGCTTCACAAAATCACAACAATTATGTTCTGAGATTCTCATGCTTTTCAATATGAGCCATAATTTTTGTGATTCACACTGTAAAACACCTTCAAATAGCAAATAAAACACATACACATCTTTCTGGTATATTTCTGTTTTCAGACAACATTTATCTGAACTCAGCAATGATATTCTTGATTCTACAGCCTCTTTTGTATTGAGTTTAAATTTTTTGCAATTTCCTGTCAATGTACTATATCTGTTTTTTTAAATAATCTTCAGCAAGATTTAACTTGTATATTTTTAATTGTTTGATAATTTCCACATTCTGTTGGGTTTTGTTTTGTTTTGTTTTGAGAATGAGAGAAAAGTGGATCATGTACAGTAGCCAGGTAAATGTCTTCCAAATTTCTTGGTATAGACTACTGAGCATATCCAAGGCTGCATGTGTTCTTGATATGTGTCAATTGACATTTCATCAACTCCTAGGGCTTTATTTTTTGTCAATGCCTTTAGTACAGATTAATTTTTCCCCCTTCATTTCCATCGAGTCTTGATCATAAGTTACTTTTTGGAACAACTTGGTGTTGATCAATTCTTTTTGGTACCATGTCTGTGTATTTCTTCAGTTTATTTTAATGTTTCCTGCATCATTCAAAATTTTGCTCATTGCATCCTTCAATGTTGCTACTTGGAGCTTGAATTTGTTCTTCATTTCTTTCAGTTTGAGAAATGCTGAGTGCGTTCTTACCTTTTGATACTATAACTCTAGCTCTTTACACTTTTGGTTATAATACTTTGCTTTGTCTTCTCAAACTGCCCTTTGAAGTCTTTTGTTCATGTCTTTATTTCAGCATTTAGTGCAATTTCCAGTCTCTTCTGACATAATTTTGGTCTTTTTCTTTTGTATTTGTAATGACACTTTGCTTTATTCATGAATGATATACTTGATCACACAACTCATTTGGTCTTCATTCTTAAGTGTTCAGCACACCAGATCTTTTTTTAAAATTAAGCTGGAGTTTACTTAAGGTTTGATTTGGTTCCTGTGATCTTGTTTTAATTTTTCTTCAACTTTGATTTCACCTTGCACATGAATAATTGATTATCTGTTCTCTAGTGACCCACTGGCTTTGTTGTGATTGTGGATAGTGAACTTTTCCATTGACTCTTTTCACTGATTAATTCAGTCTTAATCCTGTGAGATCCATGTGTATGGGTGCTTAATTTTGTTTCAAGATATTTTCCATGAATATTTAATTGTAGAAAATTTATTTGATCTCTAGCCTCATTTCTGTTACAAAGTCAGTATTTTTCAACTAGAAATTCTGCTTTGTGAACACTCGAGGCAGTTTTCTTACCATTCCTTCTTAATGAAACTTGATTGAATATTTAACCAATTTAAGACTCCAAAAGTTGGTTGTTATTGTTACTTTCGATAGTGTCAACTGCAGCTCATAGCTGTCATGCACATTATAGCTCTGTACCCTGCGTTATCCTGAGACAATCTCACTTTCTCTGATATATGTACCCCATTACTCCAGTCGCTATGCCAATCCGTCTAATCCAGGGTCACCATCTCTAGCCCTTTCCCTTAACCCTTCCAAGCATAATGTTCTTTGTCAAAGACTGGTCCTTTCTGGCACCATACCCAAAGTATGTGAGACAGAGATTCAAAATCCTTGCTTCCAAGAAGCAACTTTGTTTCATCCTCTTCAGGACACACCTGTTTGTTCTCTTGGTAGTCCATGGTATGTTCAATACTCTTCTCCAGAACCATAACTCAATGGCATTGAGTCTTCTTCTATTATTCTTAGACATTGCCTAGCTCTCTGATGGATACATAGCGAGTAATTGTGAAGACCATGGACAAGATCAGACATCTTAGTCTCTAGACTGACAGTGTTGCTCCTTAGCACTCTGGAGAGATCCCTGATAGCAGATTTTACGAATGGAATTGTCTTTTAATTTAATTACAGCTGATGTCAAAAGCATTGACTGTATATTCAAACAAGCTGAAGTTGTTAACAATCTGAATATCTTCTCCATCTACCATGGTGCTGTTATTTGCTCCAGTAGCGATAATCTTTGTTCTCTTGATGTTGTGTTTCAATCCATATTGAAGACTGCAGACCTTCTGTAGCTAATATTTCAGGTCCTCTTCAGTTTGGGTAAGCAAGGTTGTGTCATTTGCATAACACAGGTGGTTGATGAGTCTCCAATCCTGATTGCACATTCTTCCTCATAAAGTCCAGCCTCCTGAATCATCTGTTCCACATATTAGTTGAAAAGGTATGGAGATAGGATACATCCCTGACATAGTCCTTTCCTCATTTTGAACTACGCAATGTGTTTTGGGTACAAGTCTGGGGCTATTTCTAGGTTGGGAAGAAGAGTGGAATGGCTAAATTCTGCAAAGGTGTGTTTTCTGGTTTCGAGTTGAGATTAGGGTGTGGATATTGCTTACAACAGGGTGTGAGCTGATTGGATTTGGCCTCATATTTAAAACGGTTTTTGGACCCTTTAGCCTGGCTTTTGTGGATCTCCTCAAATAAAACAAGCTTGAAAGCAGGAGTGGCATCCACTTCCAAAAAAGCTTGCCTCCAGAAACTCTATGAACTTGGAGAAAACATAAAAATTCTGCATTCAAGACTTTGATTTATGGGTTCACTATGGATCATTTACAACTCTACAGCACTTAACAACAACAACGTTTCCTTGCTCTGTTCTGCCAACTGCTTCCTGATCGAAGAATAGATCTCACATGAGCATAAATGGAGTGTTCTGAAATTCTCAGTCTTCTTGGAGTTAGTCTCAATTTATAGTGATACACACACATAGTCAAATGTCTTTTCATACTCAATGAAACCCAGATTTCCAGACATTTCTCTGGTACTCTCTGTTTTAAGTGTTTTAAGTGAAGATCCGTCTCACATTTACTATGATGTCCCTACCCGTGGATTCTTCTAAACCTGTCTTGCACTTCTTGCAGATTTATCAACGTACTATTCAATACATTAGTTGTTTTTGGATAATCTTCAGTAGGATTTTGCTTGCATGTGATAAATTCAGGTAGGATAGGCTCAAAGTCAAATATTGATTCCTGTGGATTTAGAAGTGCCCAATTTCTTCTTCTTTGGTATTAGTGTTTGGAATTTATATTTGAATAATATTTATATTAATAAGTCTTCCTCATATGCCTGTTGCTGCCTCCATCTTCTTGGGTTCTTTAACCAAGAAGTTTGTTTTCCTTGGGTATATATATTCAGAATATATATATTCAGAATATATATATATATTCAGAATATATATATATTCAGAATATATATATATATTCAGAATATATATATATTCAGAATATATATATATATTCAGAATATATATATATATTCAGAATATATATATACACACTTTTTGTTGCTGTTTGTTGGCACTGAACTGAACTGACACTGTACTCTGTAACCACATGTGTACAGAGTAGATTTCTCCAAAATCTCTTCAAGGCTAAGACACCATTGAAACAGATTTCCAGGTCTGTGTTCAAAGATGATTCTGCATGTGTTTGGACTCTTAACCTTTTGGATAATAGTTGAGCACTTTTCTTGGTGCTTTCTTTGTAACAGCTCCTTTGATCTTTACTAGAGTCCTATGAGGTGGGTACTATTACCATCATTCCTCTTTCACTAAGGAAGAGATTAACTTTCTGGAAAGAAAAGTAAGTTGATCAGGGTTATAGAGCAAGTAAATACTGGGGTTGAGATCTCAACAAAGTAAGTCTGGCTCCTAAGTCACTGTGGATAATTATTTTACAGTGGTATCTTTTTAAACTCTAGTTATATTAAAAATCTAGGTCATATCTTTCCTTTTCCACAAAAACTTCCTCCCATTTGGAGTTTATATCTTTCTCTTGCATATGCTGCTTACTCTGTAATCATGGCACTTTTAAAACTCTGTTTTAAACTGAGGCTCAAATGGAGACTTGTACACCAATGTTAATAGCAGTGTTATTCACTATTGCAAGAACATGGAAACAGACAGATGTCCAACCACAATTGAATGGATTGAGAAATTATGGTACATTCACATCATGGAATACTATGTAGCACACAGAAGCGATGCTTTTGTAAATTACTACCCAACTTGGGAGGGACTGGAGAGCATTATGCTAAGTGAACGAACTCAGTCTCTTAAGGACAAATACTGTATAAAATCATTATTGAAGAATGAGAAAGCAGATGCAAGGGGAGGAAGGGGGAAAGCAGAGGGGTGAGGATGGTTGGGAAAGTGGGAGTGTTAATCATAGGGTCTCACAATTTGATGGGTGGTGCAGTGAAGGAAATGAGTATGATCCAGTGTGGAAAAACAATGCATTTGAATTTTGTAAGTATATCAGTATATAACAAAATAAATTAAAAAATTTAAAACAACAATTCTATCTTATATCTTAGTTAATTATTTAATGCTTAAATTTCTTCCAGTATTCTCTAATATTTAAAGAACTCAAGCAAAATTCATTTTTCTCCAAGTCCATCCGACTCTCCTCTACCATTGAGAGCTTACCATAGGGCTTTTACACATTTTGTACTTTATAATGAACACTGGTGAATATTCTGTACATCCCTGCAAGTTAAATTCATCAGAATAATCAAGCATAAAAGCCAAGTCAAATCATAAAGCTACTACAGTAAGTGCACCTGAAAGCTTGGAGTTAACAATGACAGACCAAGAGAAAGAAAAAGGGGCGGGGGAGAAGGAAGAAAACCTAACTCTGTCATTTACTACTGTATTTAACAGATGTCAAGAGAGGAAAATATTATTGAGACATAGACACTTTGCCCTTTAATCCAATCCTTCACCTTGCATTTTGTGTCCAGAGAACTTGCTGGGCCAGGCAGTTACCTCACACAAGACACAAGACACCCCTGCCTGTGGAAAGTCCCCTGAAGTCACCGGAACCTGCAGAAGAGTGTGTGTCTATGGATATAAATATAAAATGCTTCATTCACCTTGGCCTCTGAATCTGTCCTTATTTGTCAGCACTACATTGGCAGGGTCTGGATGAGAAATAAAGAATAACTCGACCAGCTGATGCTTTGACAGATGCGAAGGGGCACGTGTGTTTGAGAGATGTGCAGGAAGCTGGCATGTTCTGTGTGCATCTTTACCTTTGTTGCCCTCACAGCTCTCCTGACAGATGAACACTCACTATTTCACACTGCAGCTTTCTCTAGAAAGTCCTGTACAAAGCTTTTGTAAAAATATCACGATTGGTGGGGGATCGAATAACAATGAAAAAATTTTCTTTTTACTTTTCAAAGAGAAAAGCAAACTGGGGAGGGAAGGGATGGGCAGGGAGGAAAGTGTGCAACTATGAATGAATGGAAATCCAGTCTCTGTAAACTTTCATTAAAATAAATTTTTAAAAAGAATATATTATCCATTGTTCTTTTTTTAAAAGTCATGATTGAATTCATTGCCTCAAATGGAAGCAAAGAAGAGAAAGCAATTCATTATCTCCCTTAACCAACTACAACGTGAGCACTACAAAAATACCCTTATGATCTTTCACTTTAAATCTTCGAAAAAAGTCTAATTGTATTTTGTGTCTAGTCCTTGTTCTGGATATAAAGTAACATCATGTGGGGGGGGGGATGCTTAAGCTATAGTTGGGGTAACCAGGTAATGTATTTTCAAGGCTAGTTTTAAACATAAAACTCAAGAAAAACTCACTGGCATGGAGATGACTATGACTCAAAATGACCCTCCATCAGGTCTCTCACAGTGTAAATCTTAATGGGACAAGACTGCTCCTCTTTCTGCCATAGGGCTGCTGATGGATTCAATCTGCTAGAGTCTTAATGCCTATTGCCTTTGAAATGAGGAAGGATGTTAAAATTCATTATTAGAGCCTTTAAATTTTTATTTATTGGCTAATAAATTGGATGTAGTATCAAGCCTTCTTTAAGTGATCCAATTTTAAAAACTTAGGTGAATGATTATTTTTTTGTATGTGTTCACCATTTACTTTTTTTCATAGTATCTTTCTTCAATACCACATCACTGGTGTTTTCTGAACAATTTCTTTTTTAAAAAGAACTTGTATTTTCATTTTTCCAGGTAATTGCCTGATATTTTTTCTTCATTTGCATTTTATAAGTAGTTGTTGTTATGTGCTGTCAAGTCACCTGAAATTCATAGAGACCATATGTACAACAGCCTTAAACTCTGCTCTATTCTGTGCCAATCTCACCATCTCTGACACACCTGCCCCCATTATTACCCCAGTCACTGAATCAATCCATCTCATTGAGGGTCTTCTTCTCCTGCATTGTCCCTCCAACCTCCTAAGCATGACATCCTCTCCAAGGACTGGTCCCTCCTTGCAACATGTCCAAGTATTTCAGACGAAGCTTCAGAATGCTTGCCTCCAAGGAGAAGCCTGGCTTCACCTTCTCCAGGACAAACCTGTTCATTTTCCTGGCAGTCCATGATATATTCAATACTCTTCTCCAACACCACAGCTCAAAGGCATCAATTCTCCTCTGTCATCCAAAGTCATTGTCCATCTCTCCAATGCATGGAAAGTGATTGCAAAGACCGTGGCCTGTATAAGGCACACCCTAGTCTCCAGACTGACATCCTTGCACTTTAGCACTTTAGAGAGGTCTCTAATTGCAGACTTTCCCATCGCAATACGTCTTTTAATTTCCTGGTTGCTGGTGCCAAGAGTGTTGACTGTGGATCCAAGCAAACCAAAGCTGTGAACAATCTCAATCTCTTCACCATCCATCATGACGCTGCCAATGAGTTTAATTAGTACATTTCAAAATATCTATTTTGCAATTGAAATTCCTCTCTATAAAGGTATTTTTACTGATAATGTATTCTCTTTATAGCAGTTGAATATTTAATAAATGCAGTAAGAATTGATTAATGGAAAATCTTGTCAATTCTAGTGTATTTGATGTAAAACATAAAAATATTTCAATCCAAGAATTTCTACACGTACTCTTCCTCTTCTCCCCTACCCCCTGTTTAAATTACATTTTCCTAGAATGGAATTACAGTGCTAATCCTAAATCTATAGCTCTCTTGTGGTTCAAATCCAAAAGTGGCTCCATGAAGGAAAAGAAAACAAGCTCCTCCTCTGGGATTTACAGCCTTAGAAACCCAGCAGAATGTCAGCTATGAGAGGGAACCAATCTGATGGCGAAGAGAGATTTCCCTCTTCAGTAAGTAGTTTTAGAGGCAAAATTATCAACAATATTGTCTCTTTCTTTATCATTCTGAAAGGTTCATCAAATGTAGGTACAGGAAGATAAAAGTTCTTCCCTATATTAAATTTTTAAATAATAAAAGTTTATTCAGCAAATTAGAGCTTCATTATGTTTCTTTCCAGGTTGGAAGATAGTTACCACTTTTCAAAAGACGAAATAAGTATTTGT
>NW_006399949.1:4129409-4140752 GCF_000299155.1 Elephantulus edwardii
TTTTAAATAGTTTTCTCCCTCATCTGTTTCAATGCAGTATACATTATTGAATTCATCTTTCTCAGTCTCCCCCTAACCCCGAGGTCAGTCGTGTTTTACAACAGTGGCACCATGCAGTATTTGTCCTTTTGTGACTGATATACTTCACTCAGCATAATGTCCTCCAGGGCCACCCATTTTGAATAATATTGCATAAGTTCCTTGTTTTTCAATGCAGCGTAGTATTCCATTGTGTGAATATACCACAGCTTCTCTATCCATTCCTTTGTTGATGGGCATCTGGGTTGTTTCCAACTCCTTTCTAATGTGAGCAAAGCCGCGATAAACACGATGTGCATATATCTGATTGGATGTCAGTTATGGTCTCTTTGGGGTATATTCCCAGTAGTGGAATTTCTGGGTCAAATGGTATCTCTATTTGCAACTTTTTGAGAAAATGCCACACAGCCTTCCACAGTGGTTGCACCATTTTACGCTTCCACCAATAGTGAATAAGGGTTCCAGTTTTCCACAACCTCGCCAGCATTTTTTGCTTGCTGTTCTGTTAAATTTTGCTATTCTGACTGAGGTGAGATGATATCTCATAGTTGTTTTCTGTTTTAAAAAATGTTTTCTTTTCAATATTTTTAAATTATGACTTGAGTGAAGATTTACAAAACAAATTTATTCTTCATTCATGAATATTTTGTTCAATAATGTTAATTTTGATACCACACTGTGATCCTACTTTTTGTACTTCTTTGTTGCAATTCTAATTTTCATTAATCTTTCACATTTTTGTGTCTTCCCTTTGTTTAGTAATATATGTTGATAATTGACTCATTGGATACTGTGTTTTCCTTCAAATGTGCCTTTTATCTATTTACCAATTTTTACTCATCTCTCTCCCTTCTATTTCTGGTGACTATTCAAGAATGATGAATGGATAGATAATGAACACTGTATTGGAACAGATGAGGGAATAACTGTTTCAAAGGAATATATGATTGGGCATTATATGTAAGACATTGTCCAGAATATGAGGCATATTGCAATTGCAAAGAGGACTGGAGGAGGAAAGGGGGAGGAGGGGAAGAAAGTGTACAGGATTGCTACAGTCACCATGTCAATCTATCTCATTGGAGATCTTCCACTCTGTAGCAGACCCTTCACCTTTCTAAGCATTATACTTTCCAAGGAATATCTTCTCCTAGAAACAACTCTAAAGTATGAGAGACAAAGCTTTGTCATCCTTGCCTCAAAAGAGCACTATTGCTGCACCTTTTCCAAGACATACCTGTTCATTCTTTTTGTTGTCCATGGGATATTCATACTTCAGATGTCTTACTTCAGACATTGAGTGCCAGTACTGTGAATCCTCTCTAACTTCAGTCTTGGTATATCTTTGTTTCTATTTTGATCTTCCTTTGTTATTTAAGCTATTATTGTACTTATATCTTTCCATAAGTTTCCCGTGACCCTTCTGATATTGTACCAAACATCATAGAGAAAAAGTGTCTTAGGCAAACAGCTATTGTTAGAAATAGAAATTTGAAGAGCTGGGGTATATTTGACCTCTACTTCACAGGATGCAGCTTACTATTTCACATCGTATATTTCAAGGATCAGGAAACTCTGTGCAAATAAAAAAACAACAAAACTATAAGATAACATCTCACCCCAGTGAGAATAGCAAAATTTAACAGAACAGCAAACAACAAATTCTGGCGAGGTTGTGGAGAAACTGGAACCCTTATTCACTGTGGTGGGAGTGTAAAATGGTGCAATCACTCTGGAAGGCAGTATGGCACTTTCTCAAAAAGTTGCAAATAGAAATATCATTTGATCCAGCAATTCAATTACTCAGAATATACCCTAAAGAAACCAAAATGGCCACCCAAGCAAATATTTGCACACCCACCTTTATTACAGCTTTGTTCACAAAAGCAAAGAGTTGGAAACAACCCAAGTGCCCATCAACAAACAAATGCATAGAGAAGCTCTAGTATTTTCACACAATGGAATACTACACTGCACTGAAAAACAAGGAACTCATGAAATATGCAAAATGGGTGACCCTGGAGCAAATTATGCTGAGTGAAATATCTCAGTCACAAAAGGACAAATACTATATAGTGTTACTGTTGTAAAATGGGATTGACATTGGGGATAGGCGGAGAAAGGGGATAAATAATGTGTACTGCATTGAAATAGATGAGGGAGAGAACTGTTTAAAAGGGATGCATGATTAGGTACTATTGTCAGGACAGCAGTCTAGAATGAAGGCTGCATAGTGGAGTGGACTTAGGGGGAGGGATTGTATAACAATGAAAGAATTTTTCTTTTACTTTTCAAAAAGAAGAGTGAATGGGGAGGATGGAGTGGGCAGAAATAAACTGCAGCAATGAATGAATGGAAATACAAAGTCTCTGTAAACTTTCATTAAAATTACTAATTTTTTTCAAAAAAAAGATCAGGGAGCTCTAGTCGCGTAGTGATTAAGTAGTTATGCTGCCAACCTGAAGGCATATAGTTGGAACCTAGTAATCTCAAGGGGAGACATATGGTCAATCTCCTGTCATGCAATTTATAGCCTCTGGAAACCCACAGAGTGTTAGCTATGAGTTCCTACTTGACAGCACATAGCAATGTAAGAAGATGTTGAGGATTAACAGAGATGAGAAGTTGAATCAAAAGATATTTTTTAAATTTCACTTTACATTACAAAATAATAAAGTCACAGAAAATCAAAAGCTTTTAAAAAATACCAATACCTCTAACCATATACAGAAGAACAGGATTAGAAGAGGAAAAGCTTAGACAATTGTTCTTCCTAAAGAAAACTGCATTTCCCTTAGAGTTCTGGTCTCTGAAATCAGAGCCAGGGCTTTCAGCACAAAGGCTTTTAATGTATTATCTTTGTTAAATTGGGCCAGCAGCGCCATAGGTTTACCAGCAAGAAATGGGGACCACGGCCAAAATTCCATCAACCCTGCACACTTACTGGGCATCTACGAAGTGTTTGAGATGAGGCCAACTGCTCCAGGGGACAAAGTTGAGTAAGGCATGGTCACTGCTTTCTAATCTGATGATGGAAGCAGGCACACACACACACCAGTAATTTGACTCCACAGCAGACTATGATAAGTGTTATCTTAGATCACTGGAGGAGACAGGTCACACGACTGGAATAGCATCAAGTCAGGCCGGAGGCTGAGGCCATGCTGTTATTTAGGAACCCTATCAGGTTCATCTCACGCCTTGGCAACGGTCCAAGAAACCTTGTAACTTCTTGCCCTGGGTCTTCTGGGTCATAGGATGCTTCTACCACATTTTCTCAGACTCTACTGTTCACCCCACAGTCTGAGAGCAAATTCAAAGAGGTAGAAAGGAGGGGGTTTTCCAATTGAAAAAAAAAATCATTTTGAACAAATGGTCTGCTTAGCTTCCTACAGTTTCCCACAAGAGGTACCCATATCAGAGGCCAGAGTTGTTGGTGATTTTGGGGGTTTTTTGGGGGTTTTGTTTTGTTTTGCAACCATACAGGAAGCAAAGGGAGTAAAACAAAACAAATGTCAAATTTGTTTCTTTTCCAAGGGCAGTTTTTATCTCTTTCTGCTTTGCCTGTATTGTTTGCATGTTCTGTCTTCCTGACAGTAACAGTAAAGTGTTGGAGGACAGAGCCCTCTGACTCACTTCTTTGCCTCCTACAGCACCTAGCACAAGCTTTATCACCTGGAATAATCAGGTTAAATAAAACTGAAC
Organism: Elephantulus edwardii; assembly: GCF_000299155.1. NCBI lineage: Eukaryota > Metazoa > Chordata > Mammalia > Macroscelidea > Macroscelididae > Elephantulus > Elephantulus edwardii. The sequence continues at coordinate 4,133,154 of NW_006399949.1, forward strand.
TGGACTTGTTATTCTATAAACTCTTCTTCATTTCCCAACTTAATGGCAACTTTTCCAAAATGCCCTCAAACTTAGAGTGAAAAGATAAAGATGTGAGACTTCACTAAATATTGCATCATGTTGAATAGGTTTTTAAAAGAATGAAACTAGAAAGAAGAATTAATCTGAGTGGGAAAGGGGGAAGGAAGGAAGATTTAACTGGCTTTCCAGGGGTCTTGGCTCTGTCTTTGGTATTCTGTGACTTTAGACAAGCTGATTCTTTCATGAGCAACCTCAGTCATCTTGACTGTCAAATGTGAAGATTTTGTTAATTTAAAATGCTCTATCTCTGTCATTATGATAATTCCTTACACTTACTGAAATAATAATAATATATAACATTATAGTTTAGAAAGCACTTACAGATAAATTCTTCTGTACTATTATTATTAGGTGCTGTTAAGTCAAATTCAAATCATAGAGATCCTATGAACAACAGATCTGAAACTTGCCCTATCCTGTGCTATACTCATCTTCTCTCACATGGCTGATCCCATGACTGCAGTCACTGTGTCAATACATCTCGTTAAGGGTCTTCTTCTTTTTTGCCATCCCTCTGCCTTTCCAAGTATGATGTCTCACTCTAAGAAAAAGCCTGTCTTAGTGATATGCTCAAAGTATGTGAGATGAAGCCTTGTTATTTTTCCTTCTAAGAAAAAATCTGGATGCACTTTCTTGAAAACATATTTGTTTGGTTTTTGGAAATCCATGGGATACTCAGTACTCTTCTCTAAAACAATAGCCAAAAGGATCAGTTCATCTTCTGTCATTCTAACTGATTGTCTAGTTTTTAGATGGCCTGAATCAGGTGCACCTTACTCCTCATATTGACTTAATTGCTCCTCAATAATTTGAAGAAGTCCCTCACTACAGACTTTCCTAGTGCAATAATCTCTTTATCCTCTGACTGCTGGTACCGAGGACATTGATTGTGCATCCAAGTAGGATGAAATTTTTTGACGGTTTCAATCTTTTCTCCATCTATCATTCTGTTGTTTATTGGTCCAGTAGTGAGAATTTTTGTTTTCTTAACATTAAGACTCAATTAATATTGAAGGCTGTAACAAGCCTTTCAATTCTAACTTTTAGCAAACAAGGTTGTGTAATCCGCATAATGAAGTTTTTGATGCCTTTCTTATATCTTAAGCCACATTCTTCTTCATAGAGTCTGTTGTTGTTGTTATGTGCCGTCGAGTCATTTCCGACTCATAGCGACCCTATGCACAACAGCTCTAAACCGTGCTCTATCCTGCACCGCCTCTGACACACCCATCCCGATTACCCCAGTCACCGAATCAATCCATCTCATAGAGGGTCTTCCCCTCCTGCGCTGTCCCTCCACCCTCCCAAGCATGATGTCCCTCTCCAAGGACCCGTCCCTCCTGGCAACATGTCCAAAGTATGTCAGACGAAGCCCTAGAATCTTTGCCTCCAAGGAGTAGCTTGGTTTAATCCTCTCCAAGATGAATCTGTTTGTTTTCCTGGCAGTCCATGGTACATTCAGTACCCTTCTCCAGCACCACAGCTCAAAAACATCCACTCTCTATGAAAGATTTCATAGAGTCTAGCATCTCAAAAAATTTTCTCAACATACAGATTAATTAGGTTTAAAGAAAGAATCCAACTCTGTCACATACTTTTCTTAATTTTAAACCACGAAATGAAGAACAAATTCTTACCTTGAGTGACAATATTTAAGGATGCTATGGGCAGAATATTGAATGGTTCAGGACACATCAAAAAATGATGGAGGGAGTATATGAAGTCACCGTACAAGAAAGAACTGGCTGACACAGAAAAATTTAATGAAACAACATATGATCAAGAGGCAATGGCGATGAAGAACAAAGTTCAAGTTATTCTGGAGAAACTGGCAAAAAACAAGGTCCCAGCAGTTGATGGCATACCAATTGACATATTTCAACAAACAGATGCAGCCCTGGACATGCTCACCAGGTACTGTCAAGAAATCTTGCCAACTCACTGGAAAATATCCATATTTATTTCCTTTCCAATAAAGGTGATTCAACTGAGTGTGAAAATTTTCTAACAATGTCACTAATATCACACACAAGCAAAACTCTACTGAAGAATACTCAGAAGTATCTGGAATATTAAATTGACAGAGAACTATCAGAAAGACAAGCTGGGTTTAGAAGAGGCAATGCACTAAGGGCGTCATTGCCAATGTCAGGTGAATCTTGGCTGAAAGCAGAGATACCAGAGGAATTTCTGTCTGTGTTTCATTGACTATACAAAGGCATTTGACTATGTTGATCACAACAAATTGTGGCTAACCCTGAGAAGAATGTGCATTCCAGAGCACCTAATTGTGCTCATGTAATAACTGTATTTGGAAAAAGAAGCTGTTGTCAGAACAGAGTGAACACTGCGTGGTTTAAAATCAAGAATGAAGTACAACGGGTATGCTTTCTGTCTCTATACATGTTTAATCTATTTGTAGAATAGATTATTCAGGAGGCTGGACTTTATGAGGAGGAATGTGGCATCAGGATTGGAAAAAGACTAATCAACCACCTGTGCTATGCAGATGACATAGCTTCGCTTGCTAAAACTGAGGAGGACGTGAAGCATTTACAGCATAAGGAACTTCAATCTTCAATATAGATTGAAGCCTCAACATCAAGCAAACAGATTCTTACCACTGGACCAATTGGAAGAACAAAGATAGATAGAGAAGAGATTGAGCTTGTTAACAATCTCAGCTTCCTCATTTCCATAATCAACATTCTTGGCACCAACAATCAGGAAATTAAGACTAATCGAATTAAGAAAATAGGCCATCAGACCCCTCTCCAGAGGACTAAAGAACAATGATATCACTCTAGAGAATAAATTGAGCCTGATCCATTCTATGATCTTCATAATTATTGCTTTGCATCAGAAAGCTGACAATGAATAAGGTTTACAAAAGAAGGATTGATGTCTTTGAGTTATGGTGCTGGAGATGAGTATTGAAAATACCATGGCCTGCCAAGAGAACAAAGAGGTCTTTCTTAGAGAAGGTGATACCAAGTTACTCCTTGGAACAAGAACTTTTCTGCTCCATCTCACATACCTCCTCCTCCTCCTCCTCCTCCTCCCTTACTGGTCTGTGCATTTGCTGTACAGAGGTAACTTGTGGTTGCTGTGATGCTAAACACTGTGACACTGATTGTGTCAAATGAAATAATGGTTACCCATGGTGTAGAGTGTCTGGTGGAGCTCCCTGATTAAAGCACGCTTGGAAGCAGGAGTGGCATCCACTCCGAAATAGCTTGCCTCCGGAAGGACCAGTCCTTGGCGAAGGAAATCATGCTTGGAATGGTGAAGGGAAAGCACAAGAGAGGAAGACCCAGAGTGAGGTGGATTGATACAATAACTGGAGTAATGGGGGTAGATGTGTCACAGGCAGAGTATTAGCTCAGGATATGTCAGGGTTTTAGAACACTTGTGTATAGGATTGCTATGAGTTGTAAGCTGACTCGGCAGCACATAACAACAACAACAACAAAATAACAGTGTTCCCTTGCTCTTTTTTGCACAATAGCTTCTTAGTCTAGATATAGGTTTCACATGAACATAATTAAGTGTTTTGGGATTCCCATTCTTCTCATTATTTCCATAATTTGTTATTATCCACACAGTCAAAAGCTTTACACAGTCAATAAAACATAAAAAGCCATTTTTCTGTCATTCTTTGCTTTTAGCCAGGATTGTCCGACATCAGCTATGATATTCTTTGTGTCAAGACATCTTCTAAATCCAGGTTGGACTTCTAGCAGTTCTCTATGTAGTCCTCTAGCCAGTTTTGAATGATCTTAAGCAGTATTTTGCTTGCATGTAATATTAATATTGTTTTAGAATTTCCACAATCTGTTGGATCACCTTTCTTGGAAATGGGAACAAATACAGATCTCTTCTGGTCAGTTGGCCAGACAGATGTCCTTCAAATTTCCTAGCATAGACTGAGTACATCCAGTGTTGCATCTGTTAGTAGAAACATGTCAATCAGTATCCCATCAATTCTTGGGGCCTTATTTTTCTTCCAATGCCTTCAGTACATCTTGAACTTCTTTCATTCCTATTGGCTCTTGATCATATGCAACTTTCTGGAATTTTTCAGTGTTGGCCAATTATTTTTGGTAGAGTAATTTTGTGTATTCCCTTCTTTTGATGGTTCCTGGGTCATTTAAGATTTTGCCCAAACTATCTCAACTAGGAGGCATGAATTTCTGTCAGCCTAAGAAGTACCAAGTGACTTCTTCCCTTTCAATTCTCAAATTTTAGCATTCTGCACTTTCTGTTACAACAATTTCTTTTGTCTTTTCAAGCTGCCCTTTGAAATCTTCTCTACAGCACTTTTTAATCAGTACCTCTTCCCTTTGTTTTGGCATCTTGATGCTTTAGTGTCATTTTCAGGGTCTTTTCTGACACTCCTCCCTTCTTCCCCCTCCTCCTTCTTTGTAGAGGAGGAAATTAAAGCACTTTACCAAATTTTGTAGTCTGAATTTGATCAACCATGCATTCAAGATGCATTAATGATTATTGTTTATTGGAATGCAAAAGTTGGAAATAGTAAAGAAAGGAAAGATTTGATGACAAAAATGAGGCCAGAAATAGAATAATCACATTTTTATGTTCAATTATTTATTCATTGCAAATACCTTTTATTAAAAACACAAAAACTTTACATATGGGTCTTTATCAAATAGACTGCACAGGATTCATCTGTATAAATACTTGTTGGAGAAGCTTGACATCAGAATTCAAAGCCAGACTAGATGCTGGCTGTGGAATAGCCCATCAATTATTTGTGTGCAAATTCAAATTGAAGCTGAAGAAAAACAAAACAAGTTCTTGGAATCCAGAATATTATTTTTGTCCATTCCACAAGAACTCAAAAATTATCTTAAGAGGAGGTTTGAAGCACTGAACACTAAGAATCGAAGACTAGATGAGTTGTGAGATGACGTCAAGGATATCCTCCATGGAAAGCATGTGAAATTATACTTCAAGCATTGCATTGCTGTGATTCAGATATGACTGATCGTATCAAGCAAAATGACAGATGAGCTGAGAGAGTCCTCTAGAGATAACCACTAGAGCTTCCTCTGCTCTAGAACACATTTGGTCCCAAATCCAAAACAACTGTTAGGCCTTTGGAAAGCACTAATCTGTGGTGTGAAAGGAACTATGTAACCCACAGATTTGTGCTACATGTGCTGGCCAGACCAATGGAACTCAAGGAAGACTTCTGGCAAAAGGCTCTTCCCTCCGTTTTACTTTACTCTGTCATCGTTGATTATGTCTCCTGTATTCTCACTATCTCACAATGATGATCATTTAACCAGAAACTCTAACAAACTGAATTTCCAGACCCTAACTAACTTTTCTAACTCATTGTTATCTCTCTCTGTGTGTGTCTTCAGCTCTTGGAGGCTTTTTGGTATCTCGAGTAATGCATCCCCTTCCAGCATCATCATCCTTGCCCTTGCAGCAGTGTCAACATTTTTCTCCTTATCTTGACTTGAATTTTCCACCAAGACCCTGTTTCCTTTTCTTGAAAGTCCATTCCTAACGAATGGCCATGTCAAACAGAAATGTCCCTTGTGGCATCTACTCCTATTTTATCTGGGCTTGATCATCTCTTACTCAGAAATATTCACTGACCATGTTGACTACCATTTACTCTATTCCAAAAATCCTGGAGTAGAAGGCAGTAACATATTCTATCACTTTCTACCTCTTCAGTTGTATGTCCTGCCAAGTGAACTGTGCATTGTTCTCAGAGCATTTGCCTATAACACACATTCTCTTGTAATAGTGTCAACTCATTTAGTATGATCTGCTCCCCTATCAAAACATGACTCCATTCTCCAAGATATCACTAAAATAACCTCTTTCCTAATACACCTTTCATAGGCCAGATGTGTGATTTTCATCTTCCCCACAGGCTCTTTGGCCTTTTTCCTTCTGCAAACATTTACCTTACTCTGACACATAGTGTAGTCAGTTTTGTACTTATTTGCCAGTTGTTTTCTGATAGACTCTCAGTAACATGAAGACAAGTTCAGCACAGCATTTGTCAGTGTGTTGCTTTATGGATGAGAATGAGTTGGACTGAGGTACAAGTTAAAATATGAATCAAATTGAAACAAAAGTGGACGGAAAGTCAACAGCCAAATAGTTTTGTCAAACTAGCTTCTGAGCTCCTAGTTTACTTGTCAAAACACACTTCCAGAGTTAAATTTATTATCCCAGGTTCTAAATCAATGGGCTTCACTAAAAATTTGACAAAAGAGTACAATTCAGTTTATGTTGAGTGATTTTCAGTAGGGAGGGAATAAAAAGGAATAGAAACAAGAAAGTGATAGAATAAAAATTCAAGGGTTTTGATAAGGGATATGTGTCTATGTGTGTGTGAGAGAGAGAGAGAGAGAAGGAAAGAGAAGGAGAGGGAAAGAGAAAGTCATATCATCTAGATAGCATCATAACACAGCTATTCTTCAGAATTGAACAGAATTTCTTTTATAACAGTCTCAGGGACAGGGGTGGGATGTCAGCATTGGTTAAAATTTTAGAACAGAAAAATTTTGGAGAAGGGAAGTAACTGCTCTAAATTAACAATTTCAATAAATAGCTGGAAAAGAATTGGAACTATTTATCCTGCTATCTAATTTGTTCTCATATGTTTTGCTGTTCTTTCTTCCAGCTATCCTTTATGGAGCTCTGATGGCCTAGAGCATAGGGAGGTGTGCTGGCAACCCTGAGGTTCAAATCTAGCAGCTGTTCCTTGTGAGAAAGATGAACAATCTCCTCTTAAGAGATTTACAGCCTCAGAAAATCCAGTGGAGGTTCAGTTCCAACTTGACAGTCATGACATTGAGTTTGCATTGAGCTCTATTGTATAATGATTCGGCTACACAAGCTTTCCTACAACCAGAATGGCTACACCCGAATTCATGGAACAATGGGTGACAGACCTGGTTTCCTGTACTCACTCTCCATCACGGTCAATAAATCATATGGTGTTTGGCTGTACACATGTCAGCTCCTCTGACTTCTTTTAACTCTGATAAAACCTAGCAGATGCTTTGAGTCATTTGAGTGATTGAAGATCTAGCCATTTAATTAGTCAGTTAGATTTAACATAAATATCTCCTACACCTTAACTCTTCTTCCTTGTCCCAGCTCTTATTATTATTATTAAAGTCTAACAGACAGGTTCATGGTTCAAACCACCAGATCCTCTGCTGAAGAAAGAAAATCCCGCCTGAAACAAAACTGCCTTAGAAATCACATAGACATCTCTACCCTGTCCTGTCAGGTCATTTCAAGTTAAACTAGACCAATTGACATATTTCAACAGACAGACACTGGCCTGGATGTGCTCACTAAGTAAGTGGTGCCAAGAAATCTGGAGAACAGCAAGCTGGCCCACTGACTGAAAAAGATCGATATTTGTTCCCATCCCAAAGAAAAGTGACCCACCAGAGTGTGGGAATTATTGAACAATATCATTGATATCACATACAAGCAAGATTCTGCTGAAATTAT
>NW_006399949.1:4143052-4144321 GCF_000299155.1 Elephantulus edwardii
TAGTCTTTCAACCACAGAGCACAAGCATCTGACTCTTTCATGAAAAAAAAAAAATCCTGACTTTGGGGCATTTAATGAGCACACAGTGTTTAGCACACCCTCAGTGCAGGGACAGAGTGTACCCTGGGCCCAAGCCTGGCTCTCTACTCCAGCAGCTGTACCTCAGGCAGGAGGACCAGGGACATGGCCACCTGGTACTTAATTCCCTTGTTTCTCCTGACAGGAAGGTGGTTTAAATTTTCTCTTGCACAATGCAGTGAAGGCGGAGGCGGAAAGGAGACAAAAGGAGCTGGTCAGTTTGATTTCATCAGCTGAAGCAGCACCTCCTCAGTATTTCTTTGACAAAGCTATTTGGCAGCTTAAGAACAGCATGCTCAGGCAGATTCTGTTTAACAGGACATCTGAGCGGTCTTCAGTCTCCTCCTTCTCTCCCCTCACTTCTCCATTTTCTTTTGCCCCCAGGCAAGGCAAGGCTTTTTTTTTTTTTAATCTGATGTTAACAGAGAAAGTCTATGAATTTTACATCAATAAATGGACATTTTTCTTTCACATGAGGTTATCAATAGCAATGATTCAGAAATTACTATACAAGATATCCCATTTTTGAAAAACATTTGTGTATTTTATGTGTGCTTCCCAGAGCTCTGTTGAGAGAGACAGAGACACACACACACAGAGAGGGAGAGAGAGAGAGAGAGAGAGAGAGAGAGAGAATCTCCTCCTGTGTGATTTACAACCCCTGCAAACTCACTGGAGGGTCAGTATGACTCAGTTCTATGCATTTGCCATGGGTTGAGTAAGTGACGTGTGTTTTAGAAATAAATTTATTCAGAAAACTCTGGTCATGTATGTTTGTATTGTTGTTATTACGTACCTTTGAGTCAGAAACCGACTCATAGCTGAAGCTCCAGCAGGTTTTCAGAGATGATATATTACATGGGAGGAGATTGACCTCATGCAGCACTTGGTAGATTTGAACAATGTGCCTCTTAGTTGGCAGCACGGTTCCATACTACTAAGCTACCAGAGTTCACGTGTTTATATGTGTATATACATATATGTTAATTATATACTAGATAATTTTATACAAATAACTTTTAATATTGTTGTTATAATGTGTCATCAAGTCATTTGCGACTCCTAGCAACCCTATGTACAACAGCCCTAAACCCTGCTCTATCCTGTGCCAATCACACTGCCTCTGACACATGCATCCCAATTACCCTAGTCATTGAATCAATCCACCTCATAGAGGGTCTTCCCCTCCTG
>NW_006399949.1:4144546-4145674 GCF_000299155.1 Elephantulus edwardii
CCATGGCCTGTATCAGATGTACCTTAGTCTCCAGAGAGACACCATTGCTCTTCAGTACCCTGGAGAGGTCCCTAACAGCAGACTTTCCCATTGCAATATGTTTTTTGATTTCCTGGCTACTGGTGCCAAGAGTGTTGACCATGGATTGACTTTTCTTTCGTTGTAGCAAATTTTATCCCGCAGCATATTTGGCCACGTGTTTTGTTTTTTTTATTACCACTGGTCTGTCAGTTTGACACACTTGTAGCAATTTGTGCATTGCTATTATGTTTGAAACTAAACCACATACCAATACTTCAAGTACTAGCTGGGTCTCCTACAGTGGACAGATTTCAGTGTAGCTTCCAGACTAAGACAAACTTAGAAGCAGGGTAAGTGCTACATTTCTGAAATAATAGGACCTTGAAACCCTATGAATAACAGCAACACATTGTCTATTACAGTGAGTATAAGCAGATGAGCCTCTCATGCTGGACCATGCTCAAAATACAACTGATATGTCCACTTAGCGTTAACGTTACATGGCTGTAAACCTCCTATTATCCATTCAGTTCTTACAGTGCCCTCAACTGGGTTTCTGAGACTGTAAATCTTTATGTAAAATACTACACCAAGCACTTTATCGAGTTCTATCTGTAAGATGTTTTTTCTATTATTTATAACAATGTGATCAATATATTCTATAAAATCTTGCTTTGATGGTCACATTGTTGATTTTATGGGCTGCCCTCTATCCACTTTGTGAGATGGATCTTCAGGCATAAACAATAGATCTGCACCAATGCACCTGAGGTTTGGGAAGCTCAGAGAGAGTGAGGGATAGACGTCAGAGAACTATCTTTACAGTTTCTTTTGCTCATCACTGTGCAGAGTTTACCATTGCAAACATGTTTCCTTATTAAATAACTTCCTTCAAGACCCTTTCAGATTTGAATTTGTCCATGGTTTCTTTAATTCACTCATCTGTTTAAATATAACCCTGGAATCCTCTGAGTTCCATGTGGATCGGGACATGAGACATGTCTAGACATGTTCAACTACAGTTCAACAGGTGAAAATACTTAAAGGAATTTGATTCTTTAATTTACCCATAAGTGGACTTTACGAATAGTCCATGCCCAACATATA